>NC_143253.1:60097348-60400378 GCF_984573655.1 Nuphar pumila | reverse complement strand
CTCGATTCCGACTCTGGTTTTCCCTTTTTATGTCATTTGAAGTTTCGAGTTCCGACTCGAACTTTCTTTCGGATTCAACGCTCGTGTTGGAACCAATCGTTCCTTTGTAGATTCGAGTTTTTTGAAACTCGGGTTTTACATTTTTATTATTATTTTGAAGATCCGGGTTCCGACTCGGGTTTTCCCTTTTTATGTCGTTTGAAGTTTCGTGTTCTGACTCAAACTTCCTATCGGATTCAACGCTCGTGTTGGAACCGATCATTCCTTTGAAGATTCAAGTTTTTCAAAACTCGGGTATTTCATCTTTATTTTTATTTTCAAGATCCGGGTTCCGACTCGGGTTTTTCGTTTTTATGTCGTTTGAAGTTTTGAGTTTCGACTCAAACTTCTTATCGGATTCAACGCTATTGTTGGAACCGATCGTTCCTTTGCAGATTCGAGTTTTTCAAAACTCGGGTTTTCCATTTTGATTATTGTTTTGAAGATCCGGGTTATGACTCGGGTTTTCCCTTTTTATGTCGTTTGAAGTTTCGAGTTCTAACACGAACTTACTATCGGATTCAACGCTCGTGCTGGAACCGATCGTTCCTTTGAAAATTCGAGTTTTTCAAAACTCGGGTTTTTAATTTTTATTATTATTTTGAAGTTCCGAGTTTCGACTCGAGTTTTCTCTTTTTATGTAGTTTGAAGTTTCGAGTTCCGACTCGAACTTTCTATCAAATTCAAGGCTCGTGTTGGAACCGATCGTTCCTTTGAAAATTCGAGTTTTCAAAACTCGAGTTGTCCATTTTTATTATTTTTTTGAAGATCCGGGTTTCGACTCGGGTTTTGCCTTTTTTTGTCGTTTAAAGTTTTGAGTTCCGACTCGAACTTCTTATCGGATTCAACGCTCGTGTTGGAACCGATCGTTCCTTTGCAGATTCGAGTTTTCAAAACTCAAGTTTTCCATTTTTATTATTATTTTGAAGATCCGGGTTCCGACTCGGGTTTTCCCTTTTTATGTCGTTTCAAGTTTCGATTTCCAACTCAAACTTCCTTTCGAATTCAACTATCGTGTTGGAACCGATCGTTCCTTTGAAGATTCGAGTTTTTCAAAACTCGAGTTTTCGATTTTTATTATTATTTTGAAGATCCGGGTTCCGACTCGGGTTTTCCTTTTTTATGTCGTTTGAAGTTTCGAGTTCTGACTCGAACTTCCTATCGGATTCAACGCTCGTGTTGGAACTGATCGTTCCTTTGGCAATTCGAGTTTTCAAAACTCGGGTTTTCCATTTTTATTATTATTTTGAAGATCCGGGTTCCGACTCGGGTTTTCCTTTTTTTTGTGGTTTGAAGTTTTGAGTTCTGACTCGAACTTCCTATCGGATTCAACGCTCGTGTTGGAACCGATCGTTCATTTGAAGATTTGAGTTTTCAAAATTTGGGTTTTCCATTTTTGTTATTATTTTGAAGATCCGGGTTCCGACTCGTGTTTTCCCTTTTTATGTCGTTTGAAGTTTCGAGTTCTGACTCGAACTTGCTATCGGATTCACCGCTCGTGTTGGAACCGATCGTTCCTTTGGAAATTCGAGTTTTCAAAACTCTGGTTTTCCATTTTTATTATTATTTTGAAGATCCGGGTTCCGACTCGGGTTTTCCCTTTTTTTGTCGTGTGAAGTTTTGAGTTCTGACTCGAACTTCCTATCGGATTCAACGCTTGTGTTGAAACCGATCGTACCTTTGAAGATTCGAGTTTTTTGAAACTCGGGTTTTCCATTTTTATTATTATTTTGAAGATCCGAGTTTCGACTCGGGTTTTTCCTTTTTATGTCATTTGAAGTTTCGAGTTCCGATTCAAACTTCCTATCGAATTCAACGCCCGTGTTGGAACCGATCGTTCCTTTGAAGATTCGAGTTTTTCAAAACCTGGGTTTTCCATTTTTTTTATTATTTTGAAGATCCGGGTTCCGACTTGGGTTTTCCCTTTTTATGTCGTTTGAAGTTTCGAGTTTCGACTCGAACTTCTTATCGGATTCAACGCTCGTAATGAAACTGATCGTCCCTTTGAAAATTCGAGTTTTTCAAAACTCGGGTTTTCCATTTTTATTATTTTTTTTAAGATCCGGGTTTCGACACGGGTTTTCCCTTTTTATGTCGTTTGAAGTTTCGAGTTCCGACTCAAAATTCCAATCGGATTCAATGCTCGTGTTGGAACCGATCGTTCCTTTGAAGATTCGAGATTTCAAAACTCAGGTTTTCCAATTTTATTATTATTTTGAAGATCCGGGTTCCAACTCGGGTTTTCTTTTTTTATGTCATTTGAAGTTTTGAGTTCCGTCTCGAACTTCCTATCGGATTCAACCTTCATGTTGGAACCAATCGTTCCTTTGAAGATTCAAGTTTTTTAAAACTCGGGTTTTCCATTTTTATTATTATTTTGAAGATCCGGGTTCCGACTCGAGTTTTCCCTTTTTATGTCGTTTGAAGTTTCGTGTTCCGACTCTAACTTCCTATCGGATTCAACGCTCGTGTTGGAACGGATCATTCTTTTGAAGATTCAAATTTTCAAAACTCGGGTTTTCCATTTTTATAATTATTTTGAAGATCCGGGTTCCGACTCGGGTTTTTCCTTTTTATGTCGTTTGAAGTTTCGAGTTTCGACTCAAACTTCCTATCGGATTCAACGCTCGTGTTGGAACCAATCATTCCTTTGAAGATTCGAATTTTTTAAAACTCGGGTTTTCAAATTTTTTTATTATTTTGAAGATCCGGGTTCCGACTCGGGTTTTCCCTTTTTATGTCGTTTGAAGTTTTGAGTTTCAACTCAAACTTCTTATTGGATTGAACGCTTGTGTTGGAACCGATTGTTCCTTTGAAAATTCGAGTTTTCAAAACTCGGGTTTTCCATTTTTATTATTGTTTTGAAGATCCGGGTTCCGACTCGGGTTTTCCCTTTTTATGTCGTTTGAAGTTTCGAGTTATGACTCGAACTTACTATCGGATTCAATGTTCGTGTTGGAACCGATCGTTCCTTTGAAAATTTGAGTTTTTCAAAACTCGGGTTTTTAATTTTTATTATTATTTTGAAGATCCGGGTTTCGACTCGGGTTTTCTCTTTTAATGTCGTTTGAAGTTTCGAGTTCCGACTCGAACTTTCTATCGAATTCAAAGCTTGTGTTGGAACCGATCGTTCCTTTGAAAATTCGAGTTTTCAAAACTCGGGTTTTCCATTTTTATTATTATTTTGAATATCCGGGTTTTGACTCGGGTTTTCCCTTTTTATGTCGTTTGAAGTTCTGAGTTCCGACTCGAACTTCCTATCGGATTCAACGCTCGTGTTGGAACCGATCGTTCCTTTGAAGATTCGAGTTTTCAAAACTCTGGTTTTCCATTTTTATTATTATTTTGAAGATCCGGGTTCCGACTCGGGTTTTCCCTTTTTATGTCGTTTGAAGTTTCGAGTTCCGACTCGAACTTCCAATCGGTTTCAACTTTCGTGTTGGAACCGATCGTTCCTTTGAAGATTCGAGTTTTTCAAAACTCGAGTTTTCCATTTTTATTATTATTTTGAAGATTCGGGTTCCGACTCGGGTTTTCCTTTTTTATGTCGTTTGAAGTTTCGAGTTCTGACTCGAACTTCCTATCGGATTCAACGCTCGTGCTGGAACCGATCGTTCCTTTGGAAATTCGAGTTTTCAAAACTCGGGTTTTATATTTTTATTATTATTTTAAATATCCGGGTTCCGACTGGGGTTTTCCCTTTTTTTGTCGTTTGAAGTTTAGAGGTCCGACTCGAACTTCCTATCGGATTCAACGCTCGTGCTGGAACCGATCATTCATTTGAAGATTCGAGTTTTCAAAACTTGGGTTTTTTATTTTATTATTATTTTGAAGATCCGGGTTCCGACTCGAGTTTTCCGTTTTTATGTGCTTTGAAGTTTCATGTTCCGACTCCAACTTCCTATCGGATTCAATGCTCTTATTGGAACCGATCGTTCCATTTAAGATTCGAGTTTTTCAAAACTCAGGTTTTCCATTTTTATTATTATTTTGAATATCCGGGTTCCGACTCTGGTTGTCCCTTTTTATGTCGTTTGAAGTTTTGAGTTCCGACTCGAACTTTCTATCGGATTCAACGCTCGTGTTGGAACCGATCGTTCCTTAGAAGATTCGAGTTTTTCGAAACTCGGGTTTTTCATTTTTATTATTATTTTGAAGATCCGAGTTCCGACTCGGGTTTTCCCTTTCTATGTCGTTTGAAGTTTCGAGTTCCGACTCGAACTTCTTATCGGATTCAACGCTCGTGTTGGAACCGATTGTTCCTTTGAAAATTTGAGTTTTCAAAACTCGGGTTTTCCATTTTTATTATTGTTTTGAAGATGCGGGTTCCGACTCTGGTTTTCCCTTTTTATGTCGTTTGAAGTTTCGAGTTCTGACTCAAACTTCTTATCGGATTCAACGCTCGTGTTGGAACCGATCGTTCCTTTGTAGATTCGAGTTTTTTGAAACTCGGGTTTTACATTTTTATTATTATTTTGAAGATCCGGGTTCCGACTCGGGTTTTCCCTTTTTATGTCGTTTGAAGTTTCGTGTTCCGACTCAAACTTCCTATCGGATTCAACGCTCGTGTTGGAACCGATCATTCCTTTGAAGATTCAAGTTTTTCAAAACTCGGGTATTTCATCTTTATTTTTATTTTGAAGATCCGTGTTCCAACTCGGGTTTTTCGTTTTTATGTCGTTTGAAGTTTTGAGTTTCGACTCAAACTTCTTATCGGATTCAACGCTATTGTTGGAACCGATCGTTCCTTTGCAGATTCGAGTTTTTCAAAACTCGGGTTTTTCATTTTGATTATTGTTTTGAAAATCCGGGTTATGACTCGGGTTTTCCCTTTTTATGTCGTTTGAAGTTTCGAGTTCTAACACGAACTTACTATCGGATTCAACGCTCGTGCTGGAACCGATCGTTCCTTTGAAAATTCGAGTTTTTCAAAACTCGGGTTTTTAATTTTTATTATTATTTTGAAGATCCGGGTTTCGACTCGAGTTTTCTCTTTTTATGTCGTTTGAAGTTTCGAGTTCCGACTCGAACTTTCTATCGAATTCAAAGCTCGTGTTGGAACCGATCGTTCCTTTGAAAATTCGAGTTTTCAAAACTCGAGTTGTCTATTTTTATTATTATTTTGAAGATCCGGGTTTCGACTCGGGTTTTGCCTTTTTATGTCGTTTGAAGTTTTGAGTTCCGACTCGAACTTCTTATCGGATTCAACACTCGTGTTGGAACCGATCGTTCCTTTGCAGATTCGAGTTTTCAAAACTCAAGTTTTCCATTTTTATTATTATTTTGAAGATCCGAGTTCCGACTCGGGTTTTCCCTTTTTATGTCGTTTCAAGTTTCGAGTTCCAACTCAAACTTCCTATCGAATTCAACTTTCGTGTTGGAACCGATATTTCCTTTGAAGATTCGAGTTTTTCAAAACTCGAGTTTTTCAAAACTCGAGTTTTCCATTTTTATTATTATTTTGAAGATCCGGGTTCCGACTCGGGTTTTCCTTTTTTATGTCGTTTGAAGTTTCGAGTTCTGACTCGAACTTCCTATCGGATTCAACGCTCGTGTTGGAACTGATCGTTCCTTTGGCAATTCGAGTTTTCAAAACTCGGGTTTTCCATTTTTATTATTATTTTGAAGATCCGGGTTCCGACTCGGGTTTTCCCTTTTTTTGTCGTTTAAAGTTTTGAGTTCCGACTCGAACTTCCTATCGGATTCAACGCTCGTGTTGGAACCGATCGTTCCTTTGAAGATTTGAGTTTTCAAAACTTGGGTTTTCCATTTTTATTATTTTTTTTAAGATCCGGGTTTCGACACGGGTTTTCCCTTTTTATGTCGTTTGAAGTTTCGAGTTCCGACTCGAACTTACTATCGGATTCAACGCTCGTGTTGGAACCGATCGTTCCTTTGAAGATTCAAGTTTTTCGAAACTCGGGTTTTCCATTTTTATTATTGTTTTGAAGATGCGGGTTCCGACTCTGGTTTTCCCTTTTTATGTCGTTTGAAGTTTCGCGTTCCGACTCGAACTTCCTATCGGATTCAACGCTCGTGTTGGAACCGATCGTTCCTTTGAAGATTCAAGTTTTTCAAAACTCAGGTTTTCAATTTTTATTATTATTTTGAAGATCCGAGTTTCGACTCGGGTTTTTCCTTTTTATGTCATTTGAAGTTTCGAGTTCCGATTCAAACTTCCTATCGGATTCAACGCTCGTGTTGGAACCGATCGTTCCTTTGAAGATTCAAGTTTTTCAAAACTTGGGTTTTCCATTTTTATTATTATTTTGAAGATCCGGGTTCCGACTTGGGTTTTCCCTTTTTATGTCATTTGAAATTTCGAGTTCCGACTCGAACTTCTTATCGGATTCAACGCTCGTAATGAAACCGATCGTTCCTTTGAAAATTCGAGTTTTTCAAAACTCGGGTTTTCCATTTTTATTATTTTTTTTAAGATCCGGGTTTCGACACGGGTTTTCCCTTTTTATGTCGTTTGAAGTTTCGAGTTCCGACTCAAACTTCCTATCGGATTCAATGCTCGTGTTGGAACCGATCGTTCATTTGAAGATTCGAGATTTCAAAACTCGGGTTTTCCATTTTTATTATTATTTTAAAGATCCGGGTTCCAACTCGGGTTTTCTTTTTTTATGTCATTTGAAGTTTTGAGTTCCGTCTCGAACTTCCTATCGGATTCAACCTTCATGTTGGAACCAATCGTTCCTTTGAAGATTCAAGTTTTTTAAAACTCGGGTTTTCCATTTTTATTATTATTTTGAAGATCCGGGTTCCGACTCGGGTTTTCCCTTTTTATGTCGTTTAAAGTTTTGAGTTCCTACTCGAACTCCAATCGGATTCAACGCTCGTGTTGGAACCGATCGTTCCTTTCAAAATTCGAGTTTTCAAAACTCGGGATTTTCATTTTTATTATTATTTTGAAGATCCGGGTTCTGACTCAAGTTTTCCCTTTTTATGTCGTTTGAAGTTTCGAGTTCTGACTCGAACTTCCTATCAAATTCAACGCTCGTGTTGGAACCGATTGTTCCTTTGAAAATTTGAGTTTTCAAAACTCGGGTTTTCCATTTTTATTATTGTTTTGAAGATGCGGGTTCCGACTCTGGTTTTCCCTTTTTATGTCGTTTGAAGTTTCGAGTTCCGACTCAAACTTCTTATCGGATTCAACGCTCGTGATGGAACCGATCGTTCCTTTGAAGATTCGAGTTTTTCAAAACTCGGGTTTTCCATTTTTATTATTATTTTGAAGATCCGGGTTCCGACTCGGGTTTTCCCTTTTTATGTCGTTTGAACTTTTGAGTTTCGACTCGAACTTCCTATCAGATTCAACGCTCTTGTTGGAATCGATTGTTCCTTTGAAGATTCGAGTTTTTCAAAACTCGGGTTTTCCATTTTTATAATTATTTTGAAGATCCGGTATCCGAATTGAATTTTTCCTTTTTATGTCGTTTGAAGTTTCGAGTTCCGACTCAAACTTCCTATCGGATTCAACGCTCGTGTTGGAACCGATCGTTCCTTTGAAGATTCGAGTTTTCAAAACTCGGGTTTTCCATTTTTATTAATATTTTGATGATCCGGGTTCCGACTCGGGTTTTCCCTTTCTATGTCGTTTGAAGTTTCGAGTTCCGACTCAAACTTTTTATCAGATTCAACGCTCGTGTTGGAACCGATCGTTCCTTTGAAGATTCGAGTTTTTCAAAAGTCGGGTTTTCCATTTTTATTATTATTTTGAAGATCCGGGTTCCGACTCGAGTTTTCCCTTTTTATGTCGTTTGAAGTTTCGTGTTCCGACTCTAACTTCCTATTGGATTCAACGCTCGTGTTGGAACGGATCATTCCTTTGAAGATTCGAATTTTCAAAACTCGGGTTTTCCATTTTTATAATTATTTTGAAGATCCGGGTTCCGACTCGGGTTTTTCCTTTTTATGTCGTTTGAAGTTTCGAGTTCCGACTCGAACTTCCTATCGGATTCAACGCTCGTGTTGGAACCAATCATTCCTTTGAAGATTCGATTTTTTTAAAACTCGGGTTTTCAATTTTTATTATTATTTTGAAGATCCGGGTTCCGACTCGGGTTTTCCCTTTTTATGTCGTTTGAAATTTTGAGTTCCAACTCAAACTTCTTGTTGGATTGAACGCTCGTGTTGGAACCGATCGTTCCTTTGAAAATTTGAGTTTTCAAAACTCGGGTTTTCCATTTTTATTATTGTTTTGAAGATCCGGGTTCCGACTCGGGTTTTCCCTTTTTATGTCGTTTGAAGTTTCGAGTTCTGACTCGAACTTACTATCGGATTCAATGTTCGTGTTGGAACCGATCGTTCCTTTGAAAATTTGAGTTTTTCAAAACTCGGGTTTTTAATTTTTATTATTATTTTGAAGATCCGGGTTTCGACTCGGGTTTTCTCTTTTAATGTTGTTTGAAGTTTCGAGTTCCGACTCGAACTTTCTATCGAATTCAAAGCTTGTGTTGGAACCGATCGTTCCTTTGAGTATTCGAGTTTTCAAAACTCGGGTTTTCCATTTTTATTATTATTTTGAAGATCCGGGTTTCGACTCGGGTTTTCCCTTTTTATGTCGTTTGAAGTTCTGAGTTCCGACTCGAACTTCCTATCGGATTCAACGCTCGTGTTGGAACCGATCGTTCCTTTGAAGATTCGAGTTTTCAAAACTCTGGTTTTCCATTTTTATTATTATTTTGAAGATCCGGGTTTCGACTCGGGTTTTCTCTTTTAATGTCGTTTGAAGTTTCGAGTTCCGACTCGAACTTTCTATCGAATTCAAAGCTTGTGTTGGAACCGATCGTTCCTTTGAAAATTCGAGTTTTCAAAACTCGGGTTTTCCATTTTATTATTATTTTGAATATCCGTGTTTCGACTCGGGTTTTCCCTTTTTATGTCGTTTGAAGTTCTGAGTTCCGACTCGAACTTCCTATCGGATTCAACGCTCGTGTCGGAACCGATCGTTCCTTTGAAGATTTGAGTTTTCAAAACTCTGGTTTTCCATTTTTATTATTATTTTGATGATCCGGGTTCCGACTCGGGTTTTCCCTTTTTATGTCGTTTGAAGTTTCGAGTTCCGACTCGAACTTCCAATCGGTTTCAACTTTCGTGTTGGAACCGATCGTTCCTTTGAAGATTCGAGTTTTTCAAAACTCGAGTTTTCCATTTTTATTATTATTTTGAAGATCCGGATTCCGACTCGGGTTTTCCTTTTTTATTTCGTTTGAAGTTTCGAGTTCTGACTCGAACTTCCTATCGGATTCAACGCTCGTGCTGGAACCGATCGTTCTTTGGAAATTCGAGTTTTCAAAACTCGGGTTTTCCATTTTTATTATTATTTTAAATATCCGGGTTCCGACTCGGGTTTTCCCTTTTTTTGTCTTTTGAAGTTTAGAGGTCCGACTCGAACTTCCTATCGGATTCAACGCTCGTGCTGGAACCGATCATTCATTTGAAGATTCGAGTTTTCAAAACTTGGGTTTTTTATTTTATTATTATTTTGAAGATCCGGGTTCCGACTCGAGTTTTCCGTTTTTATGTGGTTTGAAGTTTCATGTTCCGACTCCAACTTCCTATCGGATTCAATGCTCTTATTGGAACCGATCGTTCCATTGAAGATTCGAGTTTTTCAAAACTCAGGTTTTCCATTTTTATTATTATTTTGAATATCCGGGTTCCGACTCTGGTTTTCCCTTTTTATGTCGTTTAAAGTTTTGAGTTCCGACTCGAACTTCCTATCGGATTCAACGCTCGTGTTGGAACCGATCGTTCCTTTGAAGATTCGAGTTTTTCGAAACTCAGGTTTTTCATTTTTATTATTATTTTGAAGATCCGAGTTCCGACTCGGGTTTTCCCTTTTTATGTCGTTTGAAGTTTCGAGTTCCGACTCGAACTTCTTATCGGATTCAACGCTCGTGTTGGAACCGATCGTTTTTTTGAAAATTGGAGTTTTCAAAACTCAGGTTTTTCATTTGTTTTATTGTTTTGAAGATCTCGGTTCCGACTCTGGTTTTCCCTTTTTATGTCTTTTGAAGTTTCGAGTTCCGACTCGAACTTTCTATCGGATTCAACGCTCGTGTTGGAACCGATCGTTCCTTTGTAGATTCGAGTTTTTTGAAATTCGGGTTTTACATTTTTATTATTATTTTGAAGATCCGGGTTCCGACTCGGGTTTTCCCTTTTTATGTCGTTTGAAGTTTCGTGTTCTGACTCAAACTTCCTATCGGATTCAACGCTCGTGTTGGAACCGATCATTCCTTTGAAGATTCAAGTTTTTCAAAACTCGGGTATTTCATCTTTATTTTTATTTTGAAGATCCGGGTTCCAACTCGGGTTTTTCGTTTTTATGTCGTTTGAAGTTTTGAGTTTCGACTCAAACTTCTTATCGGATTCAACGCTATTGTTGGAACCGATCGTTCCTTTGCAGATTCGAGTTTTTCAAAACTCGGGTTTTCCATTTTGATTATTGTTTTGAAGATCCGGGTTATGACTCGGGTTTTCCCTTTTTATGTCGTTTGAAGTTTCGAGTTCTAACACAAACTTACTATCGGATTCAACGCTCGTGCTAGAACCGATCGTTCCTTTGAAAATTCGAGTTTTTCAAAACTCGGGTTTTTATTTTTATTATTATTTTGAAGATCCGGGTTTCGACTCGAGTTTTCTCTTTTTATGTCGTTTAAAGTTTCGAGTTCCGACTCGAACTTTCTATCGAATTCAAAGCTCGTGTTGGAACCGATCGTTCCTTTGAAAATTCGAGTTTTCAAAACTCGAGTTGTCCATTTTTATTATTATTTTGAAGATCCGGGTTTCGACTCGGGTTTTGCCTTTTTATGTCGTTTGAAGTTTTGAGTTCCGACTCGAACTTCTTATCGGATTCAACGCTCGTGTTGGAACCGATCGTTCCTTTGCAGATTCGAGTTTTCAAAACTCAAGTTTTCCATTTTTATTATTATTTTGAAGATCCGGGTTCCGACTCGGGTTTTCCCTTTTTATGTCGTTTCAAGTTTCGAGTTCCAACTCAAACTTCCTATCGAATTCAACTTTCGTGTTGGAACCGATCGTTCCTTTGAAGATTCGAGTTTTTCAAAACTCGAGTTTTCCATTTTTATTATTATTTTGAAGATCCGGGTTCCGACTCGGGTTTTCCTTTTTTATGTCGTTTGAAGTTTCGAGTTCTGACTCGAACTTCCTATCGAATTCAACGCTCGTGTTGGAACTGATCGTTCCTTTGGCAATTCGAGTTTTCAAAACTCGGGTTTTCCATTTTTATTATTATTTTGAAGATCCGGGTTCCGACTCGGGTTTTCCCTTTTTTTGTCGTTTGAAGTTTTGAGTTCCGACTCGAACTTCCTATCGGATTCAACGCTCGTGTTGGAACCGATCGTTCCTTTGAAGATTTGAGTTTTCAAAACTTGGGTTTTCCATTTTTATTATTTTTTTTAAGATCCGGGTTTCGACACGGGTTTTCCCTTTTTATGTCGTTTGAAGTTTCGAGTTCCGACTCGAACTTACTATCGGATTCAACGCTCGTGTTGGAACCGATCGTTCCTTTGAAGATTCAAGTTTTTCGAAACTCGGGTTTTCCATTTTTATTATTATTTTGAAGTTCCGCGTTTCGACTCGGGCTTTTCTTTTTTATGTCGTTTGAAGTTTCGCGTTCCGACTCGAACTTCCTATCGGATTCAACGCTCGTGTTGGAACCGATCGTTCCTTTGAAGATTCAAGTTTTTCAAAACTCGGGTTTTCAATTTTTATTATTATTT
This sequence comes from Nuphar pumila, assembly GCF_984573655.1. NCBI lineage: Eukaryota > Viridiplantae > Streptophyta > Magnoliopsida > Nymphaeales > Nymphaeaceae > Nuphar > Nuphar pumila. Next base: position 60,388,583 of record NC_143253.1, on the reverse strand, counting down.
TGAAGATCCGAGTTTCGACTCGGGTTTTTCCTTTTTATGTCATTTGAAGTTTCGAGTTCCGATTCAAACTTCCTATCGGATTCAACGCTCGTGTTGGAACCGATCGTTCCTTTGAAGATTCAAGTTTTTCAAAACTTGGGTTTTCCATTTTTATTATTATTTTGAAGATCCGGGTTCTGACTTGGGTTTTCCCTTTTTATGTCATTTGAAGTTTCGAGTTCCGACTCGAACTTCTTATCGGATTCAACGCTCGTAATGAAACCGATCGTTCCTTTGAAAATTCGAGTTTTTCAAAACTCGGGTTTTCCATTTTTATTATTTTTTTTAAGATCCGGGTTTCGACACGGGTTTTCCCTTTTTATGTCGTTTGAAGTTTCGAGTTCCGACTCAAACTTCCTATCGGATTCAATGCTCGTGTTGGAACCGATCGTTCCTTTGAAGATTCGAGATTTCGAAACTCGGGTTTTCCATTTTTATTATTATTTTGAAGATCCAGGTTCCAACTCGGGTTTTCTTTTTTTATGTCATTTGAAGTTTTGAGTTCCGTCTCGAACTTCCTATCGGATTCAACTTTTATGTTGGAACCAATCGTTCCTTTGAAGATTCAAGTTTTTTAAAACTCGGGTTTTCCATTTTTATAATTATTTTGAAGATCCGGGTTCCGACTCGGGTTTTCCCTTTTTATGTCGTTTAAAGTTTTGAGTTCCTACTCGAACTTCCAATCGGATTCAACGCTCGTGTTGGAACCGATCGTTCCTTTTAAAATTCGAGTTTTCAAAACTCGGGATTTTCATTTTTATTATTATTTTGAAGATCCGGGTTCTGACTCAAGTTTTCCCTTTTTATGTCGTTTGAAGTTTCGAGTTCTGACTCGAACTTCCTATCAAATTCAACGCTCGTGTTGGAACCGATTGTTCCTTTGAAAATTTGAGTTTTCAAAACTCGGGTTTTCCATTTTTATTATTGTTTTGAAGATGCGGGTTCCGACTCTGGTTTTCCCTTTTTATGTCGTTTGAAGTTTCGAGTTCTGACTCAAACTTCTTATCGGATTCAACGCTCGTGATGGAACCGATCGTTACTTTGAAGATTCGAGTTTTTCAAAACTCGGGTTTTCATTTTTATTATTATTTTGAAGATCCGGGTTCCGACTCGGGTTTTCCCTTTTTATGTCGTTTGAAGTTTTGAGTTTCGACTCGAACTTCCTATCAGATTCAACGCTCTTGTTGGAATCGATCGTTCCTTTGAAGATTCGAGTTTTTCAAAACTCGGGTTTTCCATTTTTATAATTATTTTGAAGATCTGGTATCCGAATTGAATTTTTCCTTTTTATGTCGTTTGAAGTTTCGAGTTCCGACTCAAACTTCCTATCGGATTCAACGCTCGTGTTGGAACCGATCGTTCCTTTGAAGATTCGAGTTTTCAAAACTCGGCTTTTCCATTTTTATTATTATTTTGATGATCTGGGTTCCGACTCGGGTTTTCCCTTTCTATGTCGTTTGAAGTTTCGAGTTCCGACTCAAACTTTTTATCGGATTCAACGCTCGTGTTGGAACCGATCGTTCCTTTGAAGATTCGAGTTTTTCAAAACTCGGGTTTTCCATTTTTATTATTATTTTGAAGATCCGGGTTCCGACTCGAGTTTTCCCTTTTTATGTCGTTTGAAGTTTCGTGTTCCGACTCTAAGTTCCTATCGGATTCAACGCTCGTGTTGGAACGGATCATTCTTTTGAAGATTCGAATTTTCAAAACTCGGGTTTTCCATTTTTATAATTATTTTGAAGATCCGGGTTCCGACTCGGGTTTTTCCTTTTTATGTCGTTTGAAGTTTCGAGTTCCGACTCGAACTTCCTATCGGATTCAACGCTCGTGTTGGAACCAATCATTCCTTTGAAGATTCGAATTTTTTGAAACTCGGGTTTTCAATTTTTATTATTATTTTGAAGATCCGGGTTCCGACTCGGGTTTTCCCTTTTTATGTCGTTTGAAGTTTTGAGTTCCAACTCAAACTTCTTATTGGATTGAACGCTCGTGTTGGAACCGATCGTTCCTTTGAAAATTTGAGTTTTCAAAACTTTGGTTTTCCATTTTTATTATTGTTTTGAAGATCCGGGTTCCGAATTGGGTTTTCCCTTTTTAAGTCGTTTGAAGTTTCGAGTTCTGACTCGAACTTACTATCGGATTCAATGTTCGTGTTGGAACTGATCGTTCCTTTGAAAATTTGAGTTTTTCAAAACTCGGGTTTTTAATTTTTATTATTATTTTGAAGATCCGGGTTTCGACTCGGGTTTTCTCTTTTAATGTCGTTTGAAGTTTCGAGTTCCGACTCGAACTTTCTATCGAATTCAAAGCTTGTGTTGGAACCGATCGTTCCTTTGAATATTCGAGTTTTCAAAACTCGGGTTTTCCATTTTTATTATTATTTTGAAGATCCGGGTTTCGACTCGGGTTTTCCCTTTTTATGTCGTTTGAAGTTTTGAGTTCCGACTCGAACTTCCAATCGGATTAAACTTTCGTGTTGGAACCGATCGTTCCTTTGAAGATTCGAGTTTTTCAAAACTCGAGTTTTCCATTTTTATTATTATTTTGAAGATCCGGGTTCCGACTCGGGTTTTCCTTTTTTATGTCGTTTGAAGTTTCGAGTTCTGACTCGAACTTCCTATCGGATTCAACGCTCGTGCTGGAACCGATCGTTCCTTTGGAAATTCGAGTTTTCAAAACTCGGGTTTTCCATTTTTATTATTATTTTAAATATCCGAGTTCCGACTCGTGTTTTCCCTTTTTTTGTTGTTTGAAGTTTTGAGGTCCGACTCGAACTTCCTATCGGATTCAACGCTCGTGCTGGAACCGATCATTCATTTGAAGATTCGAGTTTTCAAAACTTGGGTTTTTTATTTTTATTATCATTTTGAAGATCCGGGTTCCGACTCGAGTTTTCCGTTTTTATGTGGTTTGAAGTTCCATGTTCCGACTCCAACTTCCTATCGGATTCAATGCTCTTATTGGAACCGATCGTTCCATTGAAGATTCGAGTTTTTCAAAACTCAGGTTTTCCATTTTTATAATTATTTTGAAGATCCAGATTTCGACTCGGGTTTTTCCTTTTTCTATCGTTTGAAGTTTCGAGTTCCGAACCTAACTTCCTACCGGATTCAACGCTCGTGTTGGAACCGATTGTTCCTTAGAAAATTTGAGTTTTCAAAACTCGGGTATTCCATTTTTATTATTGTTTTGAAGATCTGGGTTTCGACTCGGATTTTCTCTTTTTATGTCGTTTGAAGTTTTTAGTTCCGACTCGAACTTACTATCGGATTCAACCCTCGTGTTGGAACCGATCGTTCCTTTGAAGATTCGAGTTTTTCAAAACTCGGGTTTTCCATTTTTATTATTATTTTGAAGATCCGGGTCCGACTCGGGTTTTTCTTTTTTATGTCGTTTAAAGTTTCGCTTTCTGACTCGAACTTCCTGTCGGATTCAACGCTTGTGTAGGAACCGATTGTTCCTTTGAAGATTCAACTTTTTCAAAACTCGAGTTTTCCATTTTGTTTATTATTTTGAAGATCCGAGTTTTGACTCGGGTTTTAACTTTTTATGTCGTTTGAAGTTTCGAGTTCCGACTGAAACTTCCTCTCGAATTCAACGCTCGTGTTGGAACCGATCGTTCCTTTGAAGATTCGAGTTTTTCAAAACTCGGGTTTTCCATTTTTATCATTGTTTTGAAGATCCGGGTTGCGACACGGGTTTTCCCTTTCTATGTCGTTTGAAGTTTCCTGTTCCGACTCAAACTTCCTATCGGATTCAACGCTCGTGTTGGAACCGATCATTCATTTGAAGATTCGAGTATATCAAAACTCAGGTTTTCCATTTTTATTTTTATTTTGAAGATCCGGGTTCCGACACGGGTTTTTCCTTTTTATGTCGTTTGAAGTTTCAAGTTTCGACTCAAACTTCTTATCGGATTCAACGCTCGTGTTGGAACCGATTATTCATTTGCAGATTCGAGTTTTTCAAAACTTGGGTATTCCATTTTTATTATTGTTTTGAAGATCCGGGTTCCGGCTCGGGTTTTCTCTTTTTATGTCGTTTGAAGTTTTTAGTTCCGACTCGAACTTACTATCGGATTCAACGCTAGTGTTGGAACCGATCGTTCCTTTGAAGATTCGAGTTTTTCGAAACTCGGGTTTTCCATTTTTTTTTTATTTTCAAGATCCGGGTTGCGACTCGGGTTTTTCCTTTTTATGTGGTTTGAAGTTTCGCGTTCCGACTCGAACTTCCTATCGGATTCAATGCTCGTGTTGGAACCGATCGTTCCTTTGAAGATTCGAGTTTTTTAAAACTCGGGTTTTCCATTTTTATTATTATTTTGAAGATCCGGGTTCCGACTCGGGTTTTCCCTTTTTATGTCATTTGAAGTTTCGAGTTCCGACTCGAACTTCTTATCAGATTCAACGCTCGTGTTGAAACCGATCGTTTCTTTGAAAATTCGAGTTTTTCAAAACTCGGGTGTTTCATTTTTATTATTGTTTTGAAGATTCGGGTTTCGACACTGGTTTTCCCTTTTTATGTAGTTTGAAGTTTTGAGTTCCGACTCGAACTTCCTATCGGATTCAATGCTCGTGTTGGAACCGATCGTTCCTTTGAAGATTCGAGATTTTAAAACTCGGGTTTTCCATTTTCATTATTATTTTGAAAATCCGGGTTCCAACTCGGGTTTTCTTTTTTTATGTCATTTGAAGTTTTGAGTTCCGTCTCGAACTTCCTATCGGATTCAACCTTCATGTTAGAACCAATCGTTCCTTTGAAGATTCAAGTTTTTTAAAACTCGGGTTTTTCATTTTTATTATTGTTTTGAAGATCCGGGTTCCGACTCGGGTTTTCCCTTTTTATGTCGTTTAAAGTTTCGAGTTCCGACTCGAACTTCCTATTGGATTCAACGCTCGTGTTGGAACCGATCGTTCCTTTGAAAATTCGAGTTTTCAAAACTCGGGATTTTCATTTTTATTATTATTTTGAAGATCTGGGTTCCGACTCAAGTTTTCCCTTTTTTTGTCGTTTGAAGTTTCGAGTTCCGACTCAAACTTCCAATCGGATACAACGCTCGTGTTGGAACCGTTCGTTCCTTTGAAGATTCGAGTTTTTTAAAACTCGGGTTTTCCATTTTTATTAATATTTTGAAGATCCTGGTTCCGACTCGAGTTTTCCCTTTTTTTGTCGTTTGAAGTTTTGAGTTCCGACTCGAACTTCCTATCGGATTCAACGCTCTTATTGGAACCGATCGTCTCTTTGAAGATTCGAGTTTTCAAAACTCAGGTTTTCCATTTTTAGTATTATTTTAAAGATCCGGGTTCCGACTCGGGTTTTCCCTTTTTATGTGGTTTGAAGTTTTGAGTTACGACTCGAACTTCCTATCGGATTCAACGCTCGTGTTGGAACCGATCGTTTCTTTGAATATTCGAGTTTTTCAAAACTCGGGTTTTCCATTTTTATTAATATTTTGAAGAATCGGGTTCCGACTCGTGTTTTCCCTTTTTATGTCACTTGAAGTTTTGAGTTCTGACTCAAACTTCCTATCAGATTCAACGGTCTTGTTGGAACCGATCGTTCTTTTGAAGATTCGAGTTTTTCAAAACTCGGATTTTCCATTTTTATAATTATTTTGAAGATCCGGGTTCCGAATCGGGTTTTTCCTTTTTATGTCGTTTGAAGTTTCGAGTTCTGACTCAAACTTCCTATCGGATTCAACGCTCGTGTTGGAACCAATCGTTCCTTTGAAGATTCAAGTTTTTTAAAACTCTGGTTTTCCATTTTTAGTATTATTTTGAAGATCCGGGTTCCGACTCGGGTTTTCCATTTTTATGTCGTTTAAAGTTTCGAGTTCCTTTGAAAATTCGAGTTATCAAAACTCAGGTTTTCCATTTTTATTATTGTTTTAAACATCCGGTTTCCGACTCTGGTTTTCCCTTTTTATGTCGTTTGAAGTTTCGAGTTCTTACTCGAACTTTCTATCGGATTTAACGCTCGTATTGAAACTGATCGTTCCTTTGAAGATTCGAGTTTTTCGAAACTCGGGATTTCCATTTTTATTATTATTTTGAAGATCTGGGTTCCGACTCTGGTTTTACCTTTCTATGTCGTTTGAAGTTTTGCGTTCCGACTCGAACTTCTTATCGGATTCAACACTCATGTTGGAACCGATCGTTCCTTTGAAAATTCGTGTTTTCAAAACTCGGATTTTCCATTTTTATTATTATTTTGAAGATCCGGGTTCCGACTCTGGTTTTCCCTTTTTATGTCGTTTGAAGTTTTGAGTTCCGACTCGAACTTTCTATCGGATTCAACGCTCATGTTGGAACCGATCGTTCCTTTGAAGATTCGAGTTTTTCGAAACTCGGGTTTTTCATTTTTATTATTATTTTGAAGATCCGAGTTCCGACTCGGGTTTTCCTTTTCTATGTCGTTTGAAGTTTCGAGTTCCGACTCGAACTTCTTATCGTATTCAACGCTAGTGTTGGAACCGATCATTTTTTTGAAGATTGGAGTTTTCAAAACTCAGGTTCTTCATTTGTTTTATTGTTTTGAAGATCTCGGTTCCGACTCTGGTTTTCCCTTTTTATATCATTTGAAGTTTCGAGTTCCGACTCGAACTTTCTATCGGATTCGACGCTCGTGTTGGAACCGATCGTTCCTTTGAAGATTCGAGTTTTTTGAAACTCGGGTTTTACATTTTTATTATTATTTTGAAGATCCGGGTTCCGACTCGGGTTTTCCCTTTTTATGTCATTTGAAGTTTCGTGTTCCGACTCACACTTCCTATCGGATTCAACGCTCGTGTTGGAACCGATCATTCCTTTGAAGATTCAAGTTTTTCAAAACTCGGGTATTTCATCTTTATTTTTATTTTGAAGATCCGGGTTCCGACTCGGGTTTTTCGTTTTTATGTCGTTTGAAGTTTTGAGTTTCGACTCAAACTTCTTTTCGGATTCAACGCTAGTGTTGAAACCGATCGTTCCTTTGCAGATTCGACTTTTTCAAAACTCGGGTTTTCCATTTTTATTATTGTTTTGAAGATCCGGGTTCTGACTCGGGTTTTCCCTTTTTATGTCGTTTGAAGTTTTGAGTTTCGACTCAAACTTCTTATCGGATTCAACGCTCGTGCTGGAACCGATCGTTCCTTTGAAAATTCGAGTTTTTCAAAACTCGGGTTTTTAATTTTTATTATTATTTTGAAGATCCGGGTTTCGACTCGAGTTTTCTGTTTTTATGTCGTTTGAAGTTTCGAGTTCCGACTCGAACTTTCTATCGAATTCAAAGCTCGTGTTGGAACCGATCGTTCCTTTGAAAATTCGAGTTTTCAAAACTCGAGTTGTCCATTTTTATTATTATTTTGAAGATCCGGGTTTCGACTCGGGTTTTGCCTTTTTATGTCGTTTGAAGTTTTGAGTTCCGACTCGAACTTTCTATCGGATTCAACGCTCGTGTTGGAACCGATCGTTCCTTTGAAGATTCGAGTTTTCAAAACTCAAGTTTTCCATTTTTATTATTATTTTGAAGATCCGGGTTCGGACTCGGGTTTTCCCTTTTTATGTCGTTTCAAGTTTCGAGTTCCAACTCAAACTTCCTATCGAATTCAACTTTCGTGTTGGAACCGATCGTTCCTTTGAAGATTCGAGTTTTTCAAAACTCGGGTTTTCCATTTTTAGAATTATTTTTAAGATCCGGGTTTCGACTCGGGTTTTTCCTTTTTATGTTGTTTGAAGTTTCGAGTTCCGACTCGAAATTCCTATCGGATTCAACGCTCGTGTTGTAACCAATCATTCCTTTGAAGATTCGAGTTTTTTAAAGCTCGGATTTTCCATTTTTATTATTATTTTGAAGATCTGGGTTCCGACTCGGGTTTTCCCTTTTTATGTCGTTTGAAGTTTTGAGTTCCGACTCAAACTTCTTATCGGATTCAACGCTCGTGTTGGAACTGATCGTTCCTTTGAAGATTCGAGTTTTTCGAAACTCGGGTTTTCCATTTTTATTATTATTTTGAAGATCCGGGTTCTGACTCGGGTTTTCCCTTTCTATGTCGTTTGAAGTTTTGAGTTCTGACTCGAACTTCTTATCGAATTCAATGCTCGTGTTGGAACCGATCGTTCCTTTGAAAATTCGAGTTTTCAAAACTAGGGTTTTTCATTTTTATTATTATTTTGAAGATCCGGGTTTTGACTCGGGTTTTCCCTTTTTATGTCGTTTGAAGTTTTGAGTTCCGACTCGAACTTCTATCGGATTCAACGCTCGTGTTGGAACCAATCATTCATTTGAAGATTCAAGTTTTTCAAAACTCAGGTTTTCCATTTTTATTATTATTTTGAAGATCCGGGTTCCGACTCGGGCTTTCTCTTATTATGTCGTTTGAAGTTTCGAGTTCCGACTCGAACTTCCTATCAGATTCAACGCTCTTGTTGGAGCCGATCGTTCCTTTGAAAATTCGAGTTTTTTAATACTCGGGTTTTCCATTTTTGTTATTATTTTGAAGATCCGGGTTTCGACTCGGGTTTTCCCTTTTTATGTCGTTTGAAGTTTCGAGTTCCGACTAAAACTTCCTATCGGATTCAACGCTCGTGTTGGAACCGATCGTTCCTTTGAAGATTCGAGTTTTTTAAAACTCGGGTTTTCCATTTTTTTTGTTATTTTGAAGATCCGGGTTCCGACTCGGGTTTTCCCTTTCTCTGTCATTTGAAGTTTCGAGTTCCGACTTGAACTTCTTATCAGATTCTACGCTTGTGTTGGAACCGATCGTTCCTTTGAAAATTCGAGTTTTTCAAAACTTGGGTTTTCCATTTTTATTATTGTTTTGAAGATCCGGGTTCCGACTCTGGTTTTCCCTTTTTATGTCATTTGAAGTTTCGAGTTCCGACTCGAACTTTCTATCGGATTCAACGCTCGTGTTGGAACCGATCGTTCCTTTGAAGATTCGACTTTTTCGAAACTCGGGTTTTCTATTTTTATTATTTTTTTGAAGATCCGGGTTCCGACTCGAGTTTTCCCTTTTTATGTCGTTTGAAGTTTTGAGTTCCTACTCGAACTTTCTATCGAATTCAACGCGCGTGTTGGAACCGATCATTCCTTTGAAGATTCGAGTTTTTCAAAACTCGGGTTTTCCATTTTTATTATTATTTTGAAGATCCGGGTTTCGACTCGGGTTTTCCCTTTCTATGTCGTTTGAAGTATTGACTTCTGACTCGAACTTCTTATCGGATTCAACGCTCGTGTTGGAACCGATCGTTCCTTTGAAAATTCGAGTTTTCAAAACTCGGGTGTTTCGTTTTTATTATTGTTTTGAAGATCCGGGTTTCGACACTGGTTTTCCCTTTTTATGTAGTTTGAAGTTTTGAGTTCTGACTCGAACTTCCTATCGGATTCAATGCTCGTGTTGGAACCGATCGTTCTATTGAAGATTCGAGATTTCAAAACTCGGGTTTTCCATTTTCATTATTATTTTGAAAATCCGGGTTCCAACTCAGATTTTCTTTTTTTATGTGATTTGAAGTTTTGAGTTCCGTCTCGAACTTCCTATCGGATTCAACCTTCATGTTGGAACCAATCGTTCCTTTGAAGATTCAAGTTTTTTAAAACTCGGCTTTTTCATTTTTATTATTATTTTGAAGATCCGGGTTCCGACTCGGGTTTTCCCTTTTTATGTCGTTTAAAGTTTCGAGTTCCGACTCAAACTTCCTATTGGATTCAACGCTCGTGTTGGAACCGATCGTTCCTTTGAAAATTCGAGTTTTCAAAACTCGGAATTTTCATTTTTATTATTATTTTGAAGATCTGGGTTCCGACTCAAGTTTTCCCTTTTTATGTCGTTTGAAGTTTCGAGTTCCGACTCAAACTTCCTATCGAATTCAACGCTCGTGTTGGAACCGATTGTTCCTTTGAAAATTCGAGTTTTTAAAACTAGGGTTTTCCATTTTTATTATTATTTTGAAGATCCGAGTTCCGACTCGGGTTTTTGCTTTTTATGTTGTTTGAAGTTTCGAGTTCTAACTCAAACTGCCTATCAGAATCAACGCTCGTGTTAGAACCGATCGTTCCTTTGAGGATTCGAGTTTTTCAAAACTCGGGTTTTCCATTTTTAATATTATTTTGAAGATTCGGGTTCCGACTCGGGTTTTCCCTTTTTATGTCGTTTGAAGTTTTGAGTTCTGACTCGAACTTCCTATCAGATTCAACGCTCTTGTTGGAACCGATCGTTCCTTTGAAGATTCGAGTTTTTCAAAACTCGGGTTTTCCATTTTTATAATTATTTTGAAGAAACGGGTTCCGACTTGAATTTTTCCTTTTTATGTATTTTGAAGTTTCGAGTTCCGACTCAAACTTCCTATCGGATTCAACGCTCGAGTTGGAACCGATCATTCCTTTGAAGATTCGAGTTTTCAAAACTCGGGTTTTCCATTTTTATTATTATTTTGATGATCCGGGTTCCGACACAGGTTTTCCCTTTTTATGTCGTTTGAAGTTTCGAGTTCCGACTCAAACTTCCAATCGGATACAACGCTCGTGTTGGAACCGATCGTTCCTTTGAAGATTCGAGTTTTTTAAAACTCGGGTTTTCCATTTTTATTATTATTTTGAAGATCCGGGTTCCGACTCGAGTTTTCCCTTTTTTTGTCGTTTCAAGTTTCGAGTTCTGACTCAAACTTCCTATCGGAATCAACGCTCGTGTTAGAACCGATCGTTCCTTTGAAGATTCGAGTTTTTCAAAACTCGGGTTTTCCATTTTTTATATTATTTTGAAGATTCGGGTTCCGACTCGGGTTTTCCCTTTTTATGTCGTTTGAAGTTTTGAGTTCTGACTTGAACTTCCTATCAGATTCAACGCTCTTGTTGGAACCGATCCTTCCTTTGAAGATTCGAGTTTTTCAAAACTCGGGTTTTCCATTTTTATAATTATTTTGAAGAAACGGGTTCCGACTCGAATTTTTCCTCTTTATGTATTTTGAAGTTTCGAGTTCCGACTCAAACTTCCTATCGGATTCAACGCTCGTGTTGGAACCGATCATTCCTTTGAAGATTCGAGTTTTCAAAACTCGGTTTTCCATTTTTATTATTATTTTGATGATCCGGGTTCCGACACAGGTTTTCTCTTTTTATGTCGTTTGAAGTTTCGAGTTCCGACTCAAACTTTCAATCGGATACAACACTCGTGTTGGAACCGATCGTTCCTTTGAAGATTCGAGTTTTTTTAAAACTCGGGTTTTCCATTTTTATTATTATTTTGAAGATCCGGGTTCCGACACGAGTTTTCCCTTTTTTTGTCGTTTCAAGTTTCGAGTTCCGACTCGAACTTCCTATCGGATTCAACGCTCTTGTTGGAACCGATCGTCTCTTTGAAGATTCGAGTTTTCAAAACTCAGGTTTTCCATTTTTAGTATTATTTTAAAAACTCGGGTTCCGGCTCGGGTTTTCCCTTTTTATGTGGTTTGAAGTTTTGAGTTACGACTCGAACTTCCTATCGGATTCAACGCTCGTGTTGGAACCGATCGTTCCTTTGAAGATTCGAGTTTTTCAAAACTCGGGTTTTTCATTTTTATTAATATTTTGAAGAATCGGGTTCCGACTCGGGTTTTCCCTTTTTATGTCATTTGAAGTTTTGAGTTCTGACTCAAACTTCCTATCAGATTCAACGGTCTTGTTGGAACCGATCGTTCTTTTGAAGATTCGAGTTTTTCAAAACTCGGGTTTTCCATTTTTATAATTATTTTGAAGATCCGGGTTCCGACTCGGGTTTTTCCTTTTTATGTCGTTTGAAGTTTCGAGTTCTGACTCAAACTTCCTATCGGATTCAACGCTCGTGTTGTAACCAATCGTTCCTTTGAAGATTCAAGTTTTTTAAAACTCTGGTTTTCCATTTTTAGTATTATTTTGAAGATCCGGGTTCCGACTCGGGTTTTCCATTTTTATGTCGTTTAAAGTTTCGAGTTCCTTTGAAAATTCGAGTTATCAAAACTCAGGTTTTCCATTTTTATTATTGTTTTAAACATCCGGTTTCCGACTCTGGTTTTTCCTTTTTATATCGTTTGAAGTTTCGAGTTCCGACTCGAACTTTCTATCGGATTTAACGCTCGTGTTGAAACCGATCGTTCCTTTGAAGATTCGAGTTTTTCGAAACTCGGGATTTCCATTTTTATTATTATTTTGAAGATCTGGGTTCCGACTCGGGTTTTACCTTTCTATGTCGTTTGAAGTTTTGCGTTCCGACTCGAACTTCTTATCGGATTCAACAGTCGTGTTGGAACCGATCGTTCCTTTGAAAATTCGTGTTTTCAAAACTCGGGTTTTCTATTTTTATTATTATTTTGAAGATCCGGGTTCCGACTCTGGTTTTCCCTTTTTATATCGTTTAAAGTTTTGAGTTCCGACTTGAACTTTCTATCGGATTCAACGCTCATGTTGGAACCGATCGTTCCTTTGAAGATTCGAGTTTCTCGAAACTCGGGTTTTTCATTTTTATTATTATTTTGAAGATCCGAGTTCCAACTCGGGTTTTCCCTTTCTATGTCGTTTGAAGTTTCGAGTTCCGACTCGAACTTCTTATCGGATTCAACGCTCGTGTTGGAACCGATCGTTTTTTTGAAAATTGGAGTTTTCAAAACTCAGGTTTTTCATTTGTTTTTTTGTTTTGAAGATCTCGGTTCCGACTCTGGTTTTCCCTTTTTATGTCATTTGAAGTTTCGAGTTCCGACTCGAACTTTCTATCGGATTCAATGCTCGTGTTGGAACCGATCGTTCCTTTGAAGATTCGAGTTTTTTGATACTCGGGTTTTACATTTTTATTATTATTTTGAAGATCCGGGTTCCGACTCGGGTTTTCCCTTTTTATGTCGTTTGAAGTTTCGTGTTTTGACTCACACTTCCTATCGGATTCAACGCTCGTGTTGGAACCGATCATTCCTTTGAAGATTCAAGTTTTTCAAAACTCGGGTATTTCATCTTTATTTTTATTTTGAAGATCCGGGTTCCGACTCGGGTTTTTCGTTTTTATGTCGTTTGAAGTTTTGAGTTTCGACTCAAACTTCTTATCGGATTCAACGCTAGTGTTGGAACCGATCGTTCCTTTGCAGATTCGAGTTTTTCAAAACTCTGGTTTTCCATTTTGATTATTGTATTGAAGATCCGGGTTCTGACTCGGGTTTTCCCTTTTTATATCGTTTGAAGTTTCGAGTTTTAACTCGAACTTACTATCGGATTCAACGCTCGTGCTGGAACCGATCGTTCCTTTGAAAATTTGAGTTTTTCCAAACTCGGGTTTTTAATTTTTATTATTATTTTGAAGATCCGGGTTTCGACTCGAGTTTTCTGTTTTTATGTCGTTTGAAGTTTCGAGTTCCGACTCGAACTTTCTATCGAATTCAAAGCTCGTGTTGGAACCGATCGTTCCTTTGAAAATTCGAGTTTTCAAAACTCGAGTTGTCCATTTTTATTATTATTTTGAAGATCCGGGTTTCGACTCGGGTTTTGCCTTTTTTTGTCGTTTGAAGTTTTGAGTTCCGACTCGAACTTCCTATCGGATTCAACGCTCGTGTTGGAACCGATCGTTCCTTTGAAGATTCGAGTTTTCAAAACTCAAGTTTTCCATTTTTATTATTATTTTGAAGATCCGGGTTCCGACTCGGGTTTTCCCTTTTTATGTCGTTTCAAGTTTCCAGTTCCATCTCAAACTTCCTATCGAATTCAACTTTCGTGTTGGAACCGATCGTTCCTTTGAAGATTTGAGTTTTTCAAAACTCGAGTTTTCCATTTTTATTATTATTTTGAAGATCTGGGTTCCGACTCGGGTTTTCCTTTTTTATGTCGTTTAAAGTTTCGAGTTCTTACTCGAACTTCCTATCGGATTCAACGCTCGTGTTGGAACTGATTGTTCCTTTGGCAATTCGAGTTTTCAAAACTCGGGTTTTCCATTTTTATTATTATTTTGAAGATCCGGGTTCCGACTCCGGTTTTCCCTTTTTTGGTCGTTTGAAGTTTTGAACTCCGACTCGAACTTCCTATCGGATTCAACTCTCGTGTTGGAACCGATCGTTCCTTTGAAGATTTGAGTTTTCAAAACTTGGGTTTTCCATTTTTATTATTATTTTGAAGATCCGGGTTCCGACTCGGGTTTTCCGTTTTTATGTGGTTTGAAGCTTCGTGTTCCGACTCCAACTTCCTATCGAATTCAATGCTCGTATTGGAACCGATCGTTCCTTTGAAGATTCGAGTTTTTCAAAACTCGGGTTTTCCATTTTTAGAATTATTTTTAAGATCCGGGTTTCGACTCGGGTTTTTCCTTTTTATGTCATTTGAAGTTTCGAGTTCCGACTCGAAATTCCTATCAGATTCAACGCTCCTTTGAAGATTCGAGTTTTTTAAAGCTCGGATTTTCCATTTTTATTATTATTTTGAAGATCTGGGTTCCGACTTGGGTTTTCCCTTTTTATGTCGTTTGAAGTTTTGAGTTCCGACTCAAACTTCTTATCGGATTCAACGCTCGTGTTGGAACCGATCATTCCTTTGAAGATTCAAGTTTTTCGAAACTCAGGTTTATCATTTTTATTATTTTTTTGAAGATTCGGGTTCTGACTCAAGTTTTCCCATTTTATGTCGTTTGAAGTTTTGAGTTTCGACTAAAACTTTCTATCGGATTCAACGCTCGTGTTGGAACTGATCGTTCCTTTGAAAATTCGAGTTTTCAAAACTAGGGTTTTCCATTTTTAATATTATTTTAAAGATCCGGGTTCCGACTCGGGTTTTCCCTTTTTATGTCGTTCAAAGTTTCGAGTTCCGACTCGAACTTGCTATCGGATTCAACGCTCGTGTTGGAACCAATCATTCATTTGAAGATTCGAGTTTTTCAAAACACAGGTTTTCCATTTTTATTATTATTTTGAAGATCCGGGTTCCGTCTCGGGCTTTCCCTTTTTATGTCGTTTGAAGTTTTGAGTTCCGACTCGAACTTTCTATCAGATTCAACGCTCTTGTTGGAGCCGATGGTTCCTTTGAAGATTCAAGTATTTCAAAACTCGGGTTTTCCATTTTTATAATTATTTTGAAGATCCGGGTTCCGACTCGGGTTTTTCCTTTTCATGTCGTTTAAAGTTTCGCGTTCCGACTCGAACTTTCTATCGGATTCAACGCTCGTGTTGGAACCGATCGTTCTTTGAAGATTCAAGTTTTTTAAAACTTGGGTTGTCCATTTTTATTATTATTTTGAAGATCCGAGTTCCGACTCGGGTTTTTCCTTTTTATGTCGTTTGAAGTTTCGAGTTCCGACTCAAACTTCCTATTGGATTCAACCCTCGAGTTGGAGCCGATTGTTTTTTTGAAGATTCGAGTTTTTCAAAACTCGGGTTTTCCATTTTTATTATTATTTTGAAGATCCGGGTTCCGACTCGGGTTTTTCCTTTTTATGTCGTTTGAAGTTTCGAGTTCCGACTCAAACTTCCTATCGGAGTCAACGCTCGTGTTGGAACCGATCGTTCCTTTGAAGATTCGAGTTTTTTAAAACTCGAGTTTTCCATTTTTATTATTATTTTGAAGATCCGGGTTCCGACTCGGGTTTTCCTTTTCTATGTCGTTTGAAGTTTCGAGTTCCGACTCGAACTTCTTATCAAATTCAACGCTCGTGTTGGAACCGATCGTTCCTTTGAAAATTCGAGTTTTCAAAACTCGGGTTTTCCATTTTTATTATTCTTTTGAAGATCCGGATTCCGACTCTGGTTCTCCCTTTTTATGTCGTTTGAAGTTTCGAGTTCTGACTCAAACTTTCTGTCGGATTCAACGCTCGTGTTGGAACAGATCGTTCCTTTGAAGATTCGAGTTTTTCGAAACTCGGGTTTTCCATTTTTATTATTATTTTGAAGATCCGGGTTCTGACTCGGGTTTTCCCTTTCTATGTCGTTTGAAGTTTTGAGTTCTGACTCGAACTTCTTATCGAATTCAATGCTCATGTTGGAACCGATCGTTCCTTTGAAAATTCGAGTTTTCAAAACTCGGTTTTTTCATTTTTATTATTATTTTGAAGATCCGGGTTTTGACTCCGGTTTTCCCTTTTTATGTCGTTTGAAGTTTTGAGTTCCGACTCGAACTTCCTATCGGATTCAACGCTCGTGTTGGAACCGATCGTTCCTTTGAAGATTCGAGTTTTCAAAACTCAGGTTTTCCATTTTTATTATTATTTTTAAGATCCGGGTTCCGACTCAGGTTTTCTCTTATTATGTTGTTTGAAGTTTCGAGTTCCGACTCGAACTTCCTATCAAATTCCACGCTCGTGTTGGAACCGATCGTTGCTTTGAAAATTCGAGTTTTCAAAACTCTGGTTTTCCATTTTTGTTATTATTTTGAAGATCCGGGTTCCGACTCGGGTTTTCCCTTTTTATGTCGTTTGAAGTTTCGAGTTCCGACTCAAACTTCTTATCGGATTCAACGCTCGTGTTGAAACCGATCGTTCCTTTGAAAATTCGAGTTTTCAAAATTCGGGTTTTCTATTTTTATTATTGTGTTGAAGATCCAGGTTTCGACTCGGGTTTTCCCTTTTTATGTCGTTTGAAGTTTCGAGTTCTAACTCAAACTTCCTATCGGATTCAACGTTCGTGTTGGAACCAATCGTTCCTTTGAAGATTCGAGTTTTTCAAAACTCGGGTTTTCCATTTTTATTATTATTTTGAAGATCTGGGTTCCGACTCGGGTTTTCTTTCTTTATGTCGTTTGAAGTTTCGAGTTCCGTCTCGAACTTCCTATCGAATTCAACGCTCGTGTTGGTACCGATCGTTACTTTGAAAATTTGAGTTTTCAAAACTCGGGTTTTCCATTTTTATTATTATTTTGAAGATCCGAGTTCCGACTCGGGTTTCTCCTTTTTATGTCATTTAAAGTTTCGAGTTCTGTCTCGAACTTCCTGTCGGATTCAACACTCGTGTTACAACTGATCGTTCCTTTGAAGATTCAAGTTTTTTCGAACTCAGGTTTTCCATTTTTATTATTATTTTGAAGATCCGGGTTCCGACTCAGGTTTTTCCTTTTTATATCGTTTGAAGTTTCGAGTTCCGACTTGAACTTCCTATCGGATTCAACGCTCGTGTTGGAACCGATCGGTCCTTTGAAGATTCGAGTTTTTCAAAACTCGGGTTTTCCATTTTTATTTTTATTTTGAAGATTCGGGTTCTGACTCGAGTTTTCCCTTTTTATGTCGTTTGAAGTTTCGAGTTCCGACTCGAACTTCCTATCGGATTCAGCGCTCGTGTTGGAACCGATCGTTCATTTGAAAATTCGAGTTTTCAAAACTCGGGTTTTCCATTTTTATTATTATTTTAAAGATCCGAGTTCCGACTCGGGTTTTCCCCTTTTATGTCGTTTGAAGTTTTGAGTTCCGACTCCAACTTCCTATCGGATTTAACGCTTGTGTTGGAACTGATCGTTCATTTGAAGATTCGAGTTTTTCAAAACTCAGGTTTTCCATTTTTATTTTTTTTTTGAAGATCCGGGTTCCGACTCGGGTTTTCCCTTTTTATGTCGTTTGATGTTTCGAGTTCCGACTCGAACTTCCTATCGGATTCAACGCTCGTGTTGAAACCGATCGTTCCTTTGAAAATTCGAGTTTTCAAACTTGGTTTTTCCATTTTTATTATTGTTTTGAAGATCCGGATTCCGACTCGGGTTTTTCCTTTTTATGTTGTTTGAAGTTTAGAGTTCTGACTCCAACTTCTTATCGGATTCAATGCTCGTGTTGGAACCGATCGTTCCTTTGAAGATACAAATTTTTCAAAACTCGGGTTTTCCATTTTTATTATTATTTTGAAGATCCGGGTTCCGACTCGGGTTTTCTTTTTTTATGTCGTTTGAAGTTTCGAATTTCGTCTCGAACTTCCTGTCGAATTCAACGCTCGTGATGAAACCGATTGTTCCTTTGAAGATTCAAGTTTTTCAAAACTCGGGTTTTCCATTTTTATTATTATTTTGAAGATCCGGGTTCCGACTCGGGTTTTTCCTTTTTATGTCGTTTGATGTTTCGCATTCTGACTCAAACTTCCTATCGGATTCAATGCTCGTGTTGAAACCGACTGTTCCTTTAAAAATTCGAGTTTTCAAAACTTGGGTTTTCCATTTTTATTATTGTTTTGAAGATCCGGGTTCCGACTCAGGTTTTTCCTTTTTATGTGGTTTGAAGTTTAGAGTTCTGACTCAAACTTCCTATCGGATTCAATGCTCGTGTTGGAACTGATCGTTGCTTTGGAGATACGAGTTTTTCAAAACTCGGGTTTTCCATTTTTATTATTATTTTGAAGATCCGGGTTCCGACTCGGGTTTTCTTTTTTTATGTCATTTGAAGTTTCGAATTCCGTCTCGAACTTCCTATCGAATTCAACGCTCGTGTTGGAACCGATCGTTCATTTGAAAATTCGATTCAAAGCTCGGGTTTTCCATTTTTATTATTATTTTGAAGATCCGGGTTCCGACTCGAGTTTCTCCTTTTTATGTCGTTTGAAGTTTCGACTTCTCTCTCGAACTTCCTATCGGATTCAACACTCGTGTTTCAATTGATCGTTCCTTTGAAGATTCAAGTTTTTAAAACTCGGGTTTTACATTTTTATTATTATTTTGAAGATCCGGGTTCCGACTCAGGTTTTTCCATTTTATATTGTTTGAAGTTTCGAGTTCCGACTCGAACTTCCTATCGGATTACACGCTCGTGTTGGAACCGATCGTTCCTTTGAAAATTCGAGTTTTCAAAACTCTGGTTTTCCATTTTTGTTATTATTTTGAAGATCCGGGTTCCGACTCGGGTTTTCCCTTTTTATGTTGTTTGAAGTTTCGAGTTCCGACTCGAACTTCCTATCGGATTCCACGCTCGTGTTGGAACCGATCGTTCCTTTGAAAATTCGAGTTTTCAAAACTCTGGTTTTCCATTTTTGTTATTATTTTGAAGATCAGGGTTCCGACTCGGGTTTTCCCTTTTTATGTTGTTTGAAGTTTCGAGTTCCGACTCAAACTTCTTATCGGATTCAACGCTTGTGTTGAAACCGATCGTTCCATTGAAAATTCGAGTTTTCAAAACTCGGGTTTTCCATTTTTATTATTGTTTTGAAGATCCAGGTTCCGACTCGGGTTTTCCCTTTTTATGTCATTTGAAGTTTCGATTTCTGACTCAAACTTCCTATCGGATTCAATGCTCGTGTTGGAACCAATCGTTTCTTTTGAAGATTCGAGTTTTTCAAAACTCGAGTTTTTTGTTATTATTTTGAAGTTTTGAGTTCCGTCTCGAACTTCCTATCGAATTCAACGCTCGTCTTGGAACCGATCGTTACTTTGAAAATTCGAGTTTTCAAAACTCGGGTTTTCCATTTTTATTATTATTTTGAAGATTCGAGTTCCGACTCAAGTTTCTCCTTTTTATGTCATTTAAAGTTTCGAGTTCTGCCTCGAACTTCCTGTCGGATTCAACACTCGTGTTACAACTGATCGTTCCTTTGAAGATTCAAGTTTTTCGAACTCGGTTTTTCCATTTTTATTATTATTTTGAAGATCCGGGTTCCGACTCAGGTTTTTCCTTTTTATATCTTTTGAAGTTTCGAGTTCCGACTCGAACTTCCTTTCGGATTCAACACTCGTGTTGGAACCGATCGTTCCTTTGAAGATTCGAGTTTTTCAAAACTCGGGTTTTCCATTTTTATTTTTATTTTGAAGATCAGGGTTCCGACTCGAGTTTTCCCTTTTTATGTCGTTTGAAGTTTCGAGTTCCGACTCGAACTTCCTATCGGATTCAGCGCTCGTGTTGGAACCGATCGTTCATTTGAAAATTTGAGTTTTCAAAACTCGGGTTTTCCATTTTTATTATTATTTTAAAGATCCGGGTTCTGACTCGGGTTTTCCCCTTTTATGTCGTTTGAAGTTTTGAGTTTCGACTCGAACTTCCTATCGGATTTAACGCTTGTGTTGGCACCGATCGTTCCTTTGAAGATTCGAGTTTTTCAAAACTCGGGTTTTCCATTTTTATTTTTATTTTGAAGATCCGGGTTCCGACTTGGGTTTTCCATTTTTATTATTGTTTTGAAGATCCGGGTTCCGACTCGGGTTTTTCCTTTTTATGTTGTTTGAAGTTTAGAGTTCTGACTCAAACTTCCAATCGGATTCAATGCTCGTGTTGGAACCGATCGTTCCTTTGATGATACGAGTTTTTCAAAACTCGGGTTTTCCATTTTTATTATTATTTTGAAGATCCGGGTTCCGACTCGGGTTTTCTTTTTTTATGTTGTTTGAAGTTTCGAATTCCGTCTCGAACTTCCTATCGATATCAACGCTCGTGTTGGAACCGATCGTTCCTTTGAAAATTCGATTCAAAGCTCGGGTTTTGCATTTTTATTTTTATTTTGAAGATTCGGGTTCCGACTCGAGTTTCTCCTTTTTATGTCGTTTGAAGTTTCGAGTTCTCTCTCGAACTTCCTGTCGGATTCAACACTCGTGTTTCAATTGATCGTTCCTTTGAAGATTCAAGTTTTTAAAACTCGGGTTTTCCATTTTTATTATTATTTTGAAGATCCGGGTTCCGACTCAGGTTTTTCCATTTTATATTGTTTGAAGTTTCGAGTTACGACTCGAACTTCCTATCGGATTCCACGCTCGTGTTGGAACCGATCGTTCCTTTGAAAATTCGAGTTTTCAAAACTCGAGTTGTCCATTTTTATTATTATTTTGAAGATCCGGGTTTCGACTCGGGTTTTGCCTTTTTATGTCGTTTGAAGTTTTGAGTTCCGACTCGAACTTCCTATCGGATTCAACGCTCGTGTTGGAACCGATCGTTCCTTTGAAGATTCGAGTTTTCAAAACTCAAGTTTTCCATTTTTATTATTATTTTGAAGATCCGGGTTCCGACTAGGGTTTTCCCTTTTTATGTCGTTTCAAGTTTCGTGTTCCCACTTAAAATTCCTATCGGATTCAACGCTCGTGTTGGAACCGATCATTCCTTTAAAGATTCAAGTTTTTCAAAACTCGATTTTTCCATTTTTATTTTTATTTTGAAGATCCGGGTTCCG
The DNA here is from genome assembly GCF_984573655.1 of Nuphar pumila. NCBI lineage: Eukaryota > Viridiplantae > Streptophyta > Magnoliopsida > Nymphaeales > Nymphaeaceae > Nuphar > Nuphar pumila. The sequence continues at coordinate 60,367,533 of NC_143253.1, read as the reverse complement.
ACTCGGGTTTTTCCTTTTTATGTCGTTTGAAGTTTCGAGTTTCGACTCAAACTTCTTATCGGATTCAATGCTTGTGTTGGAACCGATCGTTCCTTTGAAAATTCGAGTTTTTCAAAACTCGGGTTTTTAATTTTTGTTATTATTTTGAAGATCCGGGTTTCGACTCGGGTTTTCTCTTTTTATATCGTTTGAAGTTTGGAGTTCCGACTCGAACTTTCTATCGAATTCAAAGCTCGTGTTGGAACCTATCATTCCTTTGAAAATGCGAGTTTTCAAAACTCGGGTTTTCCATTTTTATTATTATTTTGAAGATCCGGGTTTTGACTTGGGTTTTCCCTTTTTATGTTGTTTGAAGTTTTGAGTTCCGACTCGAACTTCCTATCGGATTCAACGCTCGTGTTGGAACCGATCGTTCCTTTGGCAATTCGAGTTTTCAAAACTCGGGTTTCCATTTTTATGATTTTTTGAAGATCCGGGTTTCGACTCGGGTTTTCCCTTTTTTTGTCGTTTAAAGTTTTGAGTTCCGACTCGAACTTCCTATCGGATTCAACGCTCGTGTTGGAACCGATCGTTTCTTTTTTTATGTCGTTTGAAGTTTCGAATTCCGTCTCGAACTTCCTATCGATATCAACGCTCGTGTTGGAACCGATCGTTCCTTTGAAAATTCGATTCAAAGCTCGGGTTTTCCATTTTTATTATTATTTTGAAGATCCGGGTTCCGACTCGAGTTTCTCCTTTTTATGTCGTTTGAAGTTTCGAGTTCTCTTTCGAACTTCCTGTCGGATTCAACACTCGTGTTTCAATTGATCATTCCTTTGAAGATTCAAGTTTTTAAAACTCGGGTTTTCCATTTTTATTATTATTTTAAAGATCCGGGTTCCGACTCAGGTTTTTCCATTTTATATTGTTTGAAGTTTCGAGTTACGACCTGAACTTCCTATCGGATTCCACGCTCGTGTTGGAACCGATCGTTCCTTTGAAAATTCGAGTTTTCAAAACTCGAGTTGTCCATTTTCATTTTTATTTTGAAGATCCGGGTTTCGACTTGGGTTTTGCCTTTTTATGTCGTTTGAAGTTTTGAGTTCCGACTCGAACTTCCTATCGGATTCAACGCTCGTGTTGGAACCGATCGTTCCTTTTAAGATTCGAGTTTTCAAAACTCAACTTTTCCATTTTTATTATTATTTTGAAGATCCGGGTTCCGACTAGGGTTTTCCCTTTTTATGTCGTTTCAAGTTTCGTGTTCCCACTCAAAATTCCTATCGGATTCAACGCTCGTGTTGGAACCGATCATTCCTTTAAAGATTCAAGTTTTTCAAAACTCGATTTTTCCATTTTTATTTTTATTTTGAAGATCCGGGTTCCGACTCGGGTTTTTCCTTTTTATGTCGTTTGAAGTTTCGAGTTTCGACTCAAACTTCTTATCAAATTCAATGCTTGTGTTGGAACCGATCGTTCCTTTGAAAATTCGAGTTTTTCAAAACTCGAGTTTTTAATTTTTGTTATTATTTTGAAGATCCGGGTTTCGACTCGGGTTTTCTCTTTTTATATCGTTTGAAGTTTTGAGTTCCGACTCGAACTTTCTATCGAATTCAAAGCTCGTGTTGGAACCTATCATTCCTTTGAAAATGCGAGTTTTCAAAACTCGGGTTTTCCATTTTTATTATTATTTTGAAGATCCGGGTTTTGACTTGGGTTTTCCCTTTTTATGTCGTTTGAAGTTTTGAGTTCCGACTCGAACTTCCTATCGGATTCAACGCTCGTGTTGGAACCGATCGTTCCTTTGAAGATTCGAGTTTTCAAAACTCGGGTTTTCCATTTTTATTATTATTTTGAAGATCCGGGTTCCAACTCGGGTTTTCCCTTTTTATGTCGTTTGATGTTTCGAGTTCCGACTCGAACTTCCTATCGGATTCAACTTTCGTGTTGGAACCGATCGTTCCTTTGAAGGTTCGAGTTTTTCAAAACTTGAGTTTTCCATTTTTATTTTTATTTTGAAGATCCGGGTTCCGACTCGGGTTTTCCTTTTTTATGTCATTTGAAGTTTCGAGTTCTGACACGAACTTCCTATCGGATTCAATGCTCATGTTGGAACCGATCGTTCCTTTGGCAATTCGAGTTTTCAAAACTCGGGTTTCCATTTTTATGATTATTTTGAAGATCCGGGTTCCGACTCGGGTTTTCCCTTTTTTGTCGTTTAAAGTTTTGAGTTCCGACTCGGACTTCCTATCGGATTCAATGCTCGTGTTGGAACCGATCGTTCCTTTGAAAATTCGAGTTTTTCAAAACTCGGGTTTTTAATTTTTGTTATTATTTTGAAGATCCGGGTTTCGACTCGGGTTTTCTCTTTTTATATCATTTGAAGTTTTGGGTTCCGACTCGAACTTTCTATCGAATTCAAAGCTCGTGTTGGAACCTATCATTCCTTTGAAAATTCGAGTTTTCAAAACTCGGGTTTTCCATTTTTATTATTATTTTGAAGATCCCGGTTTTGACTTGGGTTTTCCCTTTTTATGTCGTTTGAAGTTTTGAGTTCCGACTCGAACTTCCTATCGGATTCAACGCTCGTGTTGGAACTGATCGTTCCTTTGAAGATTCGAGTTTTCAAAACTCGGGTTTTCCATTTTTATTATAATTTTGAAGATCCGGGTTCCGACTGGGGTTTTCCCTTTTTATGTCGTTTGAAGTTTCGAATTCCGACTCGAACTTCCTATCGGATTCAACTTTCGTGTTGGAACCGATCGTTCCTTTGAAGGTTCGAGTTTTTCAAAACTTGAGTTTTCCATTTTTATTTTTATTTTGAAGATCCGGGTTCCGACTCGGGTTTTCCTTTTTTATGTCATTTGAAGTTTCGAGTTCTGACTCGAACTTCCTATCGGATTCAATGCTCATGTTGGAACCGATCGTTCCTTTGGCAATTCGAGTTTTCAAAACTCGGGTTTCCATTTTTATGATTATTTTGAAGATCCGGGTTCCGACTCGGGTTTTCCCTTTTTTTGTCGTTTGAAGTTTTGAGTTCCGACTCGAACTTCCTATCGGATTCAACGCTCGTGTTGGAACCGATCGTTCCTTTGAAGATTCGAGTTTTTAAAACTTGGGTTTTCCATTTTTATTATTATTTTGAAGATCCGGGTTCCGACTCGGGTTTTCCGTTTTTATGTGGTTTGAAGTTTCGTGTTCCGACTCCAACTTCCTATCGGATTCAATGCTCGTACTGGAACCGATCGTTCCATTGAAGATTCGAGTTTTTCAAAACTGGGGTTTCCATTTTTATAATTATTTTTAAGATCCGGGTTTCGACTCGGGTTTTTCATTTTTATGTCGTTTGAAGTTTCGAGTTCCGACTCGAACTTCCGATCGTATTCAATGCTCGTGTTGGAACCAATTATTCCTTTGAAGATTCGAGTATTTTAAAACTCGGATTTTCCATTTTTATTATTATTTTGAAGATCCAGGTTCCGACTCGGGTTTTCCCTTTTTATGTTATTTGAAGTTTTGAGTTCCGACTCAAACTTCTTGTCGGATTCAACGCTCATGTTGGAACCGATCGTTCCTTTGAAAATTCAAGTTTTCAAAACTCGGGTTTTCCATTTTTATTATTGTTTTGAAGATCCGTGTTTCGACTCGGTTTTTCCCTTTTTATGTCGTTTGAAGTTTCGAGTTCCGATTCGAACTTTCTATCGGATTCAACACACGTGTTGGAACCGATCGTCCCTTTGAAGATTCAAGTTTTTCGAAACTCAAGTTTTCCATTTTATTATTTTTTTAAAGATCCGGGTTCTGACTCAAGTTTTCTCTTTTTATGTCGTTTGAAGTTTTGAGTTCCGACTCGAACTTCCTATCGGATTCAACGCTCGTGTTGGAACCGATCGTTCCTTTGAAAATTTGAGTTTTCAAAACTAGGGTTTTCCATTTTTATTTATATTTTGAAAATCCGGGTTCTGACTCGGGTTTTCCCTTTTTATGTCGTTCGAAGTTTCGAGTTCCGACTCGAACTTCCTATCGGATTCAACGCTCGTGTTGGAACCGATCATTCCTTTGAAGAATCGAGTTTTCCAAAACTCAGGTTTTCCATTTTTATTATTATTTTGAAGATCCAGGTTCTGATTCGGGTTTTTCCTTTTTATGTCGTTTGAAGTTTTGAGTTCCGACTCAAACTTCCTATCAGATTCAATGCTCTTATTGGAACCGATCGTTCCTTTGAAGATTCGAGTTTTTCAAAACTCGGGTTTTCCATTTTTATAATTCTTTTGAAGATCCGGGATCCGACTCCAGTTTTTCCTTTTTATGTCGTTTGAAGTTTCGAGTTTTGACTCAAACTTCCTATCGGATTCAACGCTCGTGTTGGAACCGATCGTTCCTTTGAAGATTCGAGTTTTTTAAAACTCGGGTTTTCCATTTTTATTATTCTTTTGAAGATCCGGGTTCCGACTCGGGTTTTTCCTTTCTATGTCGTTTGAAGTTTCGAGTTCCGACTCGAACTTCTTATCGGATTCAACGCTCGTGTTGGAACCGATAGTTCCTTTGAAAATTCGAGTTATCAAAACTCGGGTTTTCCATTTTTATTATTGTTTTGAAGATCCGGGTTCCGACTCTGGTATTCCCTTTTTATGTCGTTTGAAGTTTCGAGTTCCGACTTGAACTTTCTATCGGATTCAACGCTCGTGTTGGAACCGATCGTTCCTTTGAAGATTCGAGTTTTTCGAAACTCGGGTTTTCCCTTTTTATGTCGTTTGAAGTTTCGTGTTCCGACTCAAACTTCCTATCGGATTCAACGCTCGTGTTGTAACCGATCCTTCCTTTGAAGACTCGAGTTTTTCAAAACTCGGGTTTTCCATTTTTATTTTTATTTTGAAGATCTGGGTTCTGACTCGGGTTTTTCCTTTTCATGTCGTTTGAAGTTTCGAGTTTCGACTCAAACTTCTTATCGGATTCAACGCTCGTGTTGGAACAGATCGTTCCTTTGCAGATTCAAGTTTTTCAAAACTCGGGTTTTCCATTTTTATTATTGTTTTGAAGATCCGGGTTCTCACTCGAGTTTTCCCTTTTTATGTCGTTTGAAGTTTTGAGTTCCGACTCGAACTTACTATCGGATTCAATGCTCGTGTTGGAACCGATCGTTCCTTTGAAAATTTGAGTTTTCAAAACTCGGGTATTCCATTTTTATTATTGTTTTGAAGATCCGGGTTTCGACTCGGGTTTTCCCTTTTTATGTCGTTTGAAGTTTTGAGTTCCGACTCGAACTTACTATCGGAATCAACGCTCGTGTTGGAACCGATCGTTCCTTTGAAGATTCGAGTTTTTCGAAACTCGGGATTTCCATTTTTATTATTATTTTGAAGATCCAGGTTCCGACTCGGGTTTTTCCTTTTCATGTCGTTTGAAGTTTCGCGTTCCGACTCGAACTTTCTATCGGATTCAACGCTCGTGTTGGAACCGATCGTTCTTTGAAGATTCAAGTTTTTTAAAACTTGGGTTGTCCATTTTTATTGTTATTTTGAAGATCCGAGTTCCGACTCGGGTTTTTCCTTTTTATGTCGTTTGAAGTTTCGAGTTCCGACTCAAACTTCCTATCGGATTCAACCCTCGAGTTGGAGCCGATTGTTCCTTTGAAGATTCGAGTTTTTCAAAACTCGGGTTTTCCATTTTTATTATTATTTTGAAGATCCGGGTTCCGACTCGGGTTTTTCCTTTTTATGTCGTTTGAAGTTTTGAGTTCCGACTCAAACTTCCTATCGGAGTCAACGCTCGTGTTGGAACCGATCGTTCCTTTGAAGATTCGAGTTTTTTAAAACTCGAGTTTTCCATTTTTATTATTATTTTGAAGATCCGGGTTCCGACTCGGGTTTTCCTTTTCTATGTCGTTTGAAGTTTCGAGTTTCGACTCGAACTTCTTATCAAATTCAACGCTCGTGTTGGAACCGATCGTTCCTTTGAAAATTCGAGTTTTCAAAACTCGGGTTTTCCATTTTTATTATTCTTTTGAAGATCCGGATTCCGACTCTGGTTTTCCCTTTTTATGTCGTTTGAAGTTTCGAGTTCTGACTCAAACTTTCTGTTGGATTCAACGCTCGTGTTGGAACCGATCGTTCCTTTGAAGATTCGAGTTTTTCGAAACTCGGGTTTTCCATTTTTATTATTATTTTGAAGATCCGGGTTCTGACTCGGGTTTTCCCTTTCTATGTCGTTTGAAGTTTTGAGTTCTGACTCGAACTTCTTATCGAATTCAATGCTCGTGTTGGAACCGATCGTTCCTTTGAAAATTCGAGTTTTCAAAACTCGGTTTTTCATTTTTATTATTATTTTGAAGATCCGGGTTTTGACTCGGGTTTTCCCTTTTTATGTCGTTTGAAGTTTTGAGTTCCGACTCGAACTTCCTATCGGATTCAACGCTCGTGTTGGAACCGATCGTTCCTTTGAAGATTCGAGTTTTCAAAACTCAGGTTTTCCATTTTTATTATTATTTTTAAGATCCGGGTTCCGACTCAGGTTTTCTCTTATTATGTCGTTTGAAGTTTCGAGTTCCGACTCGAACTTCCTATCAAATTCCACGCTCGTGTTGGAACCGATCGTTGCTTTGAAAATTCGAGTTTTCAAAACTCTGGTTTTCCATTTTTGTTATTATTTTGAAGATCCGGGTTCCGACTCGGGTTTTCCCTTTTTATGTCGTTTGAAGTTTCGAGTTCCGACTCAAACTTCTTATCGGATTCAACGCTCGTGTTGAAACCGATCGTTCCTTTGAAAATTCGAGTTTTCAAAATTCGGGTTTTCCATTTTTATTATTGTGTTGAAGATCCAGGTTTCGACTCGGGTTTTCCCTTTTTATGTCGTTTGAAGTTTCGAGTTCTAACTCAAACTTCCTATCGGATTCAACGCTCGTGTTGGAACCAATCGTTCCTTTGAAGATTCGAGTTTTTCAAAACTCGGGTTTTCCATTTTTATTATTATTTTGGAGATCTGGGTTCCGACTCGGGTTTTCTTTCTTTATGTCGTTTGAAGTTTCGAGTTCCGTCTCGAACTTCCTATCGAATTCAACGCTCGTGTTGGTACCGATCGTTACTTTGAAAATTTGAGTTTTCAAAACTTGGGTTTTCCATTTTTATTATTATTTTGAAGATCCGAGTTCCGACTCGGGTTTCTCCTTTTTATGTCATTTAAAGTTTCGTGTTCTGTCTCGAACTTCCTGTCGGATTCAACACTCGTGTTACAACTGATCGTTCCTTTGAAGATTCAAGTTTTTCGAACTCAGGTTTTCCATTTTTATTATTATTTTGAAGATCCGGGTTCCGACTCAGGTTTTTCCTTTTTATATGGTTTGAAGTTTCGAGTTCCGACTCGAACTTCCTATCGGATTCAACGCTCGTGTTGGAACCGATCGGTCCTTTGAAGATTCGAGTTTTTCAAAACTCGGGTTTTCCATTTTTATTTTTATTTTGAAGATCCGGGTTCCGACTCGAGTTTTCCCTTTTTATGTTTTATAAGTTTCGAGTTCCGACTCGAACTTCCTATCGGATTCAGCGCTCGTGTTGGAACCGATCGTTCATTTGAAAATTCGAGTTTTCAAAACTCGGGTTTTCCATTTTTATTATTATTTTAAAGATCCGAGTTCCGACTCGGGTTTTCCCCTTTTATGTCGTTTGAAGTTTTGAGTTCCGACTCCAACTTCCTATCGGATTTAACGCTTGTGTTGGAACCGATCGTTCCTTTGAAGATTCGAGTTTTTCAAAACTCAGGTTTTCCATTTTTATTTTTATTTTGAAGATCCGAGTTCCGACTCGGGTTTTCCCTTTTTATGTCGTTTGATGTTTCGAGCGACTCGAACTTCCTATCGGATTCAACGCTCGTGTTGAAACCGATCGTTCCTTTGAAAATTCGAGTTTTCAAACTTGGTTTTTCCATTTTTATTATTGTTTTGAAGATCCGGATTCCGACTCGGGTTTTTCCTTTTTATGTTGTTTGAATTTTAGAGTTCTGACTCCAACTTCTTATCGGATTCAATGCTCGTGTTGGAACCGATCGTTCCTTTGAAGATACGAATTTTTCAAAACTTGGGTTTTCCATTTTTATTATTATTTTGAAGATCCGGGTTCCGACTCGGGTTTTCTTTTTTTATGTCGTTTGAAGTTTTGAATTTCGTCTCGAACTTCCTGTCGAATTCAACGCTCGTGATGGAACCGATTGTTCCTTTGAAGATTCAAGTTTTTCAAAACTCGGGTTTTCCATTTTTATTATTATTTTGAAGATCTGGGTTCCGACTCGGGTTTTTCCTTTTTATGTCGTTTGATGTTTCGCATTCTGACTCGAACTTCCTATCGGATTCAATGCTCGTGTTGAAACCGACTGTTCCTTTAAAAATTCGAGTTTTCAAAACTTGGGTTTTCCATTTTTATTATTGTTTTGAAGATCCGGGTTCCGACTCAGGTTTTTCCTTTTTATGTTGTTTGAAGTTTAGAGTTCTGACTCAAACTTCCTATCGGATTCAATGCTCGTGTTGGAACTGATCGTTGCTTTGGAGATACGAGTTTTTCAAAACTCGGGTTTTCCATTTTTATTATTATTTTGTAGATCCGGGTTCCGACTCGGGTTTTCTTTTTTTATGTCGTTTGAAGTTTCGAATTCCGTCTCGAACTTCCTATCGAATTCAACGCTCGTGTTGGAACCGATCGTTCATTTGAAAATTCAATTCAAAGCTCGGGTTTTCCATTTTTATTATTATTTTGAAGATCCGGGTTCCGACTCGAGTTTCTCCTTTTTATGTCGTTTGAAGTTTCGAGTTCTCTCTCGAACTTCCTATCGGATTCAACACTCGTGTTTCAATTGATCGTTCCTTTGAAGATTCAAGTTTTTAAAACTCGGGTTTTACATTTTTATTATTATTTTGAAGATCCGGGTTCCGACTCAGGTTTTTCCATTTTATATTGTTTGAAGTTTCGAGTTCCGACTCGAACTTCCTATCGGATTCCACGCTCGTGTTGGAACCGATCGTTCCTTTGAAAATTCGAGTTTTCAAAACTCTGGTTTTCCATTTTTGTTATTATTTTGAAGATCCGGGTTCCGACTCGGGTTTTCCCTTTTTATGTTGTTTGAAGTTTCGAGTTCCGACTCAAACTTCTTATCGGATTCAACGCTCGTGTTGAAACCGATCGTTCCATTGAAAATTCGAGTTTTCAAAACTCGGATTTTCCATTTTTATTATTGTTTTGAAGATCCAGGTTCCGACTCGGGTTTTCCCTTTTTATGTCATTTGAAGTTTCGATTTCTGACTCAAACTTCCTATCGGATTCAATGCTCGTGTTGGAACCAATCGTTCCTTTTGAAGATTCGAGTTTTTTAAAACTCGAGTTTTTTGTTATTATTTTGAAGTTTCGAGTTCCGTCTCGAACTTCCTATCGAATTCAACGCTCGTCTTGGAACCGATCGTTACTTTGAAAATTCGAGTTTTCAAAACTCGGGTTTTCCATTTTTATTATTATTTTGAAGATTCGAGTTTCGACTCAAGTTTCTCCTTTTTATGTCATTTAACGTTTCGAGTTCTGTCTCGAACTTCCTGTCGGATTCAACACTCGTGTTACAACTGATCGTTCCTTTGAAGATTCAAGTTTTTCGAACTCGGTTTTTCCATTTTTATTATTATTTTGAAGATCCGAGTTCCGACTCGGGTTTCTCCTTTTTATGTCATTTAAAGTTTCGAGTTCTGTCTCGAACTTCCTGTCGGATTCAACACTCGTGTTACAACTGATCGTTCCTTTGAAGATTCAAGTTTTTCGAACTCAGGTTTTCCATTTTTATTATTATTTTGAAGATCCGGGTTCCGACTAGGGTTTTCCCTTTTTATGTCGTTTCAAGTTTCGTGTTCCCACTCAAAATTCCTATCGGATTCAACGCTCGTGTTGGAACCGATCATTCCTTTAAAGATTCAAGTTTTTCAAAACTCGATTTTTCCATTTTTATTTTTATTTTGAAGATCCGGGTTCCGACTCGGGTTTTCCCTTTTTATGTCGTTTGAAGTTTTGAGTTCCGACTCAAACTTCTTATCGGATTCAACGCTCGTGTTGGAACCGATCATTCCTTTGAAGATTCAAGTTTTTCGAAACTCAGGTTTATCATTTTTAGTATTTTTTTGAAGATTCGGGTTCTGACTCAAGTTTTCCCATTTTATATCGTTTGAAGTTTTGAGTTCCGACTAAAACTTTCTATCGGATTCAACGCTCGTGTTGGAACCGATCGTTCCTTTGAAAATTCGAGTTTTCAAAACTAGGGTTTTCCATTTTTAATATTATTTTAAAGATCCGGGTTCCGACTCGGGTTTTCCCTTTTTATGTCGTTCAAAGTTTCGAGTTCCGACTCGAACTTGCTATCGGATTCAACGCTCGTGTTGGAACCAATCATTCATTTGAAGATTCGAGTTTTTCTAAACACAGGTTTTCCATTTTTATTATTATTTTGAAGATCCGGGTTCCGTCTCGGGCTTTCCCTTTTTATGTCATTTCAAGTTTTGAGTTCCGACTCGAACTTTCTATCAGATTCAACGCTCTTGTTGGAGCCGATGGTTCCTTTGAAGATTCAAGTATTTCAAAACTCGGGTTTTCCATTTTTATAATTATTTTGAAGATCCGGGTTCCGACTCGGGTTTTTCCTTTTCATGTCGTTTAAAGTTTCGCGTTCCGACTCGAACTTTCTATCGGATTCAACGCTCGTGTTGGAACCGATCGTTCTTTGAAGATTCAAGTTTTTTAAAACTTGGGTTGTCCATTTTTATTATTATTTTGAAGATCCGAGTTCCGACTCGGGTTTTTCCTTTTTATGTCGTTTGAAGTTTCGAGTTCCGACTCAAACTTCCTATTGGATTCAACCCTCGAGTTGGAGCCGATTGTTTTTTTGAAGATTCGAGTTTTTCAAAACTCGGGTTTTCCATTTTTATTATTATTTTGAAGATCCGGGTTCCGACTCGGGTTTTTCCTTTTTATGTCGTTTGAAGTTTCGAGTTCCGACTCAAACTTCCTATCGGAGTCAACGCTCGTGTTGGAACCGATCGTTCCTTTGAAGATTCGAGTTTTTTAAAACTCGAGTTTTCCATTTTTATTATTATTTTGAAGATCCGGGTTCCGACTCGGGTTTTCCTTTTCTATGTCGTTTGAAGTTTCGAGTTCCGACTCGAACTTCTTATCAAATTCAACGCTCGTGTTGGAACCGATCGTTCCTTTGAAAATTCGAGTTTTCAAAACTCTGGTTTTCCATTTTTATTATTCTTTTGAAGATCCGGATTCCGACTCTGGTTTTCCCTTTTTATGTCGTTTGAAGTTTCGAGTTCTGACTCAAACTTTCTGTCGGATTCAACGCTCGTGTTGGAACAGATCGTTCCTTTGAAGATTCGAGTTTTTCGAAACTCGGGTTTTCCATTTTTATTATTATTTTGAAGATCCGGATTCTGACTCGGGTTTTCCCTTTCTATGTCGTTTGAAGTTTTGAGTTCTGACTCGAACTTCTTATCGAATTCAATGCTCATGTTGGAACCGATCGTTCCTTTGAAAATTCGAGTTTTCAAAACTCGGTTTTTTCATTTTTATTATTATTTTGAAGATCCGGGTTTTGACTCCGGTTTTCCCTTTTTATGTCGTTTGAAGTTTTGAGTTCCGACTCGAACTTCCTATCGGATTCAACGCTCGTGTTGGAACCGATCGTTCCTTTGAAGATTCGAGTTTTCAAAACTCAGGTTTTCCATTTTTATTATTATTTTTAAGATCCGGGTTCCGACTCAGGTTTTCTCTTATTATGTCGTTTGAAGTTTCGAGTTCTGACTCGAACTTCCTATCAAATTCCACGCTCGTGTTGGAACCGATCGTTGCTTTGAAAATTCGAGTTTTCAAAACTCTGGTTTTCCATTTTTGTTATTATTTTGAAGATCCGGGTTCCGACTCGGGTTTTCCCTTTTTATGTCGTTTGAAGTTTCGAGTTCCGACTCAAACTTCTTATCGGATTCAACGCTCGTGTTGAAACCGATCGTTCCTTTGAAAATTCGAGTTTTCGAAATTCGGGTTTTCCATTTTTATTATTGTGTTGAAGATCCAGGTTTCGACTCGGGTTTTCCCTTTTTATGTCGTTTGAAGTTTCGAGTTCTAACTCAAACTTCCTATCGGATTCAACGTTCGTGTTGGAACCAATCGTTCCTTTGAAGATTCGAGTTTTTCAAAACTCGGGTTTTCCATTTTTATTATTATTTTGAAGATCTGGGTTCCGACTCGGGTTTTCTTTCTTTATGTCGTTTGAAGTTTCGAGTTCCGTCTCGAACTTCCTATCGAATTCAACGCTCGTGTTGGTACCGATCGTTACTTTGAAAATTTGAGTTTTCAAAACTCGGGTTTTCCATTTTTATTATTATTTTGAAGATCCGAGTTCCGACTCGGGTTTCTCCTTTTTATGTCATTTAAAGTTTTGAGTTCTGTCTCGAACTTCCTGTCGGATTCAACACTCGTGTTACAACTGATCGTTCCTTTGAAGATTCAAGTTTTTTCAAACTCAGGTTTTCCATTTTTATTATTATTTTGAAGATCCGGGTTCCGACTCAGGTTTTTCCTTTTTATATCGTTTGAAGTTTCGAGTTCCGACTCGAACTTCCTATCGGATTCAACGCTCGTGTTGGAACCGATCGGTCCTTTGAAGATTCGAGTTTTTCAAAACTCGGGTTTTCCATTTTTATTTTTATTTTGAAGATTCGGGTTCTGACTCGAGTTTTCCCTTTTTATGTCGTTTGAAGTTTCGAGTTCCGACTCGAACTTCCTATCGGATTCAGCGCTCGTGTTGGAACCGATCGTTCATTTGAAAATTCGAGTTTTCAAAACTCGGGTTTTCCATTTTTATTATTATTTTAAAGATCCGAGTTCCGACTCGGGTTTTCCCCTTTTATGTCATTTGAAGTTTTGAGTTCCGACTCCAACTTCCTATCGGATTTAACGCTTGTGTTGGAACCGATCGTTCCTTTGAAGATTCGAGTTTTTCAAAACTCAGGTTTTCCATTTTTATTTTTTTTTTGAAGATCCGGGTTCCGACTCGGGTTTTCCCTTTTTATGTCGTTTGATGTTTCGAGTTCCGACTCGAACTTCCTATCGGATTCAACGCTCGTGTTGAAACCGATCGTTCCTTTGAAAATTCGAGTTTTCAAACTTGGTTTTTCCATTTTTATTATTGTTTTGAAGATCCGGATTCCGACTCGGGTTTTTCCTTTTTAAGTTGTTTGAAGTTTAGAGTTCTGACTCCAACTTCTTATCGGATTCAATGCTCGTGTTGGAACCGATCGTTCCTTTGAAGATACAAATTTTTCAAAACTCGGGTTTTCCATTTTTATTATTATTTTGAAGATCCGGGTTCCGACTCGGGTTTTCTTTTTTTATGTCGTTTGAAGTTTCGAATTTCGTCTCGAACTTCCTGTCGAATTCAACGCTCGTGATGAAACCGATTGTTCCTTTGAAGATTCAAGTTTTTCAAAACTCGGGTTTTCCATTTTTATTATTATTTTGAAGATCCGGGTTCTGACTCGGGTTTTTCCTTTTTATGTCGTTTGATGTTTCGCATTCTGACTCGAACTTCCTATCGGATTCAATGCTCGTGTTGAAACCGACTGTTCCTTTAAAAATTCGAGTTTTCAAAACTTGGGTTTTCCATTTTTATTATTGTTTTGAAGATCCGGGTTCCGACTCAGGTTTTTCCTTTTTATGTGGTTTGAAGTTTAGAGTTCTGACTCAAACTTCCTATCGGATTCAATGCTCGTGTTGGAACTGATCGTTGCTTTGGAGATACGAGTTTTTCAAAACTCGGGTTTTCCATTTTTATTATTATTTTGAAGATCCGGGTTCCGACTCGGGTTTTCTTTTTTTATGTCGTTTGAAGTTTCGAATTCCGTCTCGAACTTCCTATCGAATTCAACGCTCGTGTTGGAACCGATCGTTCATTTGAAAATTCGATTCAAAGCTCGGGTTTTCCATTTTTATTATTATTTTGAAGATCCGGGTTCCGACTCGAGTTTCTCCTTTTTATGTCGTTTGAAGTTTCGACTTCTCTCTCGAACTTCCTATCGGATTCAACACTCGTGTTTCAATTGATCGTTCCTTTGAAGATTCAAGTTTTTAAAACTCGGGTTTTACATTTTTATTATTATTTTGAAGATCCGGGTTCCGACTCAGGTTTTTCCATTTTATATTGTTTGAAGTTTCGAGTTCCGACTCGAACTTCCTATCGGATTCCACGCTCGTGTTGGAACCGATCGTTCCTTTGAAAATTCGAGTTTTCAAAACTCTGGTTTTCCATTTTTGTTATTATTTTGAAGATCCGGGTTCCGACTCGGGTTTTCCCTTTTTATGTTGTTTGAAGTTTCGAGTTCCGACTCGAACTTCCTATCGGATTCCACGCTCGTGTTGGAACCGATCGTTCCTTTGAAAATTCGAGTTTTCAAAACTCTGGTTTTCCATTTTTATTATTATTTTGAAGATCCGGGTTCCGACTCGGGTTTTCCCTTTTTATGTTGTTTGAAGTTTCGAGTTCCGACTCAAACTTCTTATCGGATTCAACGCTCGTGTTGAAACCGATCGTTCCATTGAAAAATCGAGTTTTCAAAACTCGGGTTTTCCATTTTTATTATTGTTTTGAAGATCCAGGTTCCGACTCGGGTTTTCCCTTTTTATGTCATTTGAAGTTTCGATTTCTGACTCAAACTTCCTATCGGATTCAATGCTCGTGTTGGAACCAATCGTTCCTTTTGAAGATTCGAGTTTTTCAAAACTCGAGTTTTTTGTTATTATTTTGAAGTTTTGAGTTCCGTCTCGAACTTGCTATCGAATTCAACGCTCGTCTTGGAACCGATCGTTACTTTGAAAATTCGAGTTTTCAAAACTCGGGTTTTCCATTTTTATTATTATTTTGAAGATTCGAGTTCCGACTCAAGTTTCTCCTTTTTATGTCATTTAAAGTTTCGAGTTCTGCCTCGAACTTCCTGTCGGATTCAACACTCGTGTTACAACTGATCGTTCCTTTGAAGATTCAAGTTTTTCGAACTCGGTTTTTCCATTTTTATTATTATTTTGAAGATCCGGGTTCCGACTCAGGTTTTTCCTTTTTATATCTTTTGAAGTTTCGAGTTCCGACTCGAACTTCCTTTCGGATTCAACACTCGTGTTGGAACCGATCGTTCCTTTGAAGATTCGAGTTTTTCAAAACTCGGGTTTTCCATTTTTATTTTTATTTTGAAGATCCGGGTTCTGACTCGAGTTTTCCCTTTTTATGTCGTTTGAAGTTTCGAGTTCCGACTCGAACTTCCTATCGGATTCAGCGCTCGTGTTGGAACCGATCGTTCATTTGAAAATTTGAGTTTTCAAAACTCGGGTTTTCCATTTTTATTATTATTTTAAAGATCCGGGTTCTGACTCGGGTTTTCCCCTTTTATGTCGTTTGAAGTTTTGAGTTTCGACTCGAACTTCCTATCAGATTTAACGCTTGTGTTGGCACCGATCGTTCCTTTGAAGATTCGAGTTTTTCAAAACTCGGGTTTTCCATTTTTATTTTTATTTTGAAGATCCGGGTTCCGACTCGGGTTTTCCCTTTTTATGTCGTTTGATGTTTTGAGTTCCGACTCGAACTTCCTATCGGATTCAACGCTCGTGTTGAAACCGATCGTTCCTTTAAAAATTCGAGTTTTCAAAACTTGGGTTTTCCATTTTTATTATTGTTTTGAAGATCCGGGTTCCGACTCGGGTTTTTCCTTTTTATGTTGTTTGAAGTTTAGAGTTCTGACTCAAACTTCCAATCGGATTCAATGCTCGTGTTGGAACCGATCGTTCCTTTGATGATACGAGTTTTTCAAAACTCGGGTTTTCCATTTTTATTATTATTTTGAAGATCCGGGTTCCGACTCGGGTTTTCTTTTTTTATGTTGTTTGAAGTTTCGAATTCCGTCTCGAACTTCCTATCGATATCAACGCTCGTGTTGGAACCGATCGTTCCTTTGAAAATTCGATTCAAAGCTCGGGTTTTCCATTTTTATTTTTATTTTGAAGATCCGGGTTCCGACTCGAGTTTCTCCTTTTTATGTCGTTTGAAGTTTCGAGTTCTCTCTCGAACTTCCTGTCGGATTCAACACTCGTGTTTCAATTGATCGTTCCTTTGAAGATTCAAGTTTTTAAAACTCGGGTTTTCCATTTTTATTATTATTTTGAAGATCCGGGTTCCGACTCAGGTTTTTCCATTTTATATTGTTTGAAGTTTCGAGTTACGACTCGAACTTCCTATCGGATTCCACGCTCGTGTTGGAACCGATCGTTCCTTTGAAAATTCGAGTTTTCAAAACTCGAGTTGTCCATTTTTATTATTATTTTGAAGATCCGGGTTTCGACTCGGGTTTTGCCTTTTTATGTCGTTTGAAGTTTTGAGTTCCGACTCGAACTTCCTATCGGATTCAACGCTCGTGTTGGAACCGATCGTTCCTTTGAAGATTCGAGTTTTCAAAACTCAAGTTTTCCATTTTTATTATTATTTTGAAGATCCGGGTTCCGACTAGGGTTTTCCCTTTTTATGTCGTTTCAAGTTTCGTGTTCCCACTCAAAATTCCTATCGGATTCAACGCTCGTGTTGGAACCGATCATTCCTTTAAAGATTCAAGTTTTTCAAAACTCGATTTTTCCATTTTTATTTTTATTTTGAAGATCCGGGTTCCGACTCGGGTTTTTCCTTTTTATGTCGTTTGAAGTTTCGAGTTTCGACTCAAACTTCTTATCGGATTCAATGCTTGTGTTGGAACCGATCGTTCCTTTGAAAATTCGAGGTTTTCAAAACTCGGGTTTTTAATTTTTGTTATTATTTTGAAGATCCGGGTTTCGACTCGGGTTTTCTCTTTTTATATCGTTTGAAGTTTTGAGTTGCGACTCGAACTTTCTATCGAATTCAAAGCTCGTGTTGGAACCTATCATTCCTTTGAAAATGCGAGTTTTCAAAACTCGGGTTTTCCATTTTTATTATTATTTTGAAGATCCGGGTTTTGACTTGGGTTTTCCCTTTTTATGTTGTTTGAAGTTTTGAGTTCCGACTCGAACTTCCTATCGGATTCAACGCTCGTTTTGGAACCGATCGTTCCTTTGGCAATTCGAGTTTTCAAAACTCGGGTTTCCATTTTTATGATTATTTTGAAGATCCGGGTTCCGACTCGGGTTTTCCCTTTTTTTGTCGTTTAAAGTTTTGAGTTCCGACTCGAACTTCCTATCGGATTCAACGCTCGTGTTGGAACCGATCGTTTCTTTTTTTATGTCGTTTGAAGTTTCGAATTCCGTCTCGAACTTCCTATCGATATCAACGCTCGTGTTGGAACCGATCGTTCCTTTGAAAATTCGATTCAAAGCTCCGGTTTTCCATTTTTATTATTATTTTGAAGATCCGGGTTCCGACTCGAGTTTCTCCTTTTTATGTCGTTTGAAGTTTCGAGTTCTCTCTCGAACTTCCTGTCGGATTCAACACTCGTGTTTCAATTGATCATTCCTTTGAAGATTCAAGTTTTTAAAACTCGGGTTTTCCATTTTTATTATTATTTTGAAGATCCGGGTTCCGACTCAGGTTTTTCCATTTTATATTGTTTGAAGTTTCGAGTTACGACTCGAACTTCCTATCGGATTCCACGCTCGTGTTGGAACCGATCGTTCCTTTGAAAATTCGAGTTTTCAAAACTCGAGTTGTCCATTTTCATTTTTATTTTGAAGATCCGGGTTTCGACTCGGGTTTTGCCTTTTTATGTCGTTTGAAGTTTTGAGTTCCGACTCGAACTTCCTATCGGATTCAACGCTCGTGTTGGAACCGATCGTTCCTTTGAAGATTCGAGTTTTCAAAACTCAAGTTTTCCATTTTTATTATTATTTTGAAGATCCGGGTTCCGACTAGGGTTTTCCCTTTTTATGTCGTTTCAAGTTTCGTGTTCCCACTCAAAATTCCTATCGGATTCAACGCTCGTGTTGGAACCGATCATTCCTTTAAAGATTCAAGTTTTTCAAACTCGATTTTTCCATTTTTATTTTTATTTTGAAGATCCGGGTTCCGACTCGGGTTTTTCCTTTTTATGTTGTTTGAAGTTTAGAGTTCTGACTCAAACTTCCAATCGGATTCAATGCTCGTGTTGGAACCGATCGTTCCTTTGATGATACGAGTTTTTCAAAACTCGGGTTTTCCATTTTTATTATTATTTTGAAGATTCGGGTTCCGACTCGGGTTTTCTTTTTTTATGTTGTTTGAAGTTTCGAATTCCGTCTCGAACTTCCTATCGATATCAACGCTCGTGTTGGAACCGATCGTTCCTTTGAAAATTCGATTCAAAGCTCGGGTTTTCCATTTTTATTTTTATTTTGAAGATCCGGGTTCCGACTCGAGTTTCTCCTTTTTATGTCGTTTGAAGTTTCGAGTTCTCTCTCGAACTTCCTGTCGGATTCAACACTCGTGTTTCAATTGATCGTTCCTTTGAAGATTCAAGTTTTTAAAACTCGGGTTTTCCATTTTTATTATTATTTTGAAGATCCGGGTTCCGACTCAGGTTTTTCCATTTTATATTGTTTGAAGTTTCGAGTTACGACTCGAACTTCCTATCGGATTCCACGCTCGTGTTGGAACCGATCGTTCCTTTGAAAATTCGAGTTTTCAAAACTCGAGTTGTCCATTTTTATTATTATTTTGAAGATCCGGGTTTCGACTCGGGTTTTGCCTTTTTATGTCGTTTGAAGTTTTGAGTTCCGACTCGAACTTCCTATCGGATTCAACGCTCGTGTTGGAACCGATCGTTCCTTTGAAGATTCGAGTTTTCAAAACTCAAGTTTTCCATTTTTATTATTATTTTGAAGATCCGGGTTCCGACTAGGGTTTTCCCTTTTTATGTCGTTTCAAGTTTCGTGTTCCCACTCAAAATTCCTATCGGATTCAACGCTCGTGTTGGAACCGATCATTCCTTTAAAGATTCAAGTTTTTCAAAACTCGATTTTTCCATTTTTATTTTTATTTTGAAGATCCGGGTTCCGACTCGGGTTTTTCCTTTTTATGTCGTTTGAAGTTTCGAGTTTCGACTCAAACTTCTTATCGGATTCAATGCTTGTGTTGGAACCGATCGTTCCTTTGAAAATTCGAGGTTTTCAAAACTCGGGTTTTTAATTTTTGTTATTATTTTGAAGATCCGGGTTTCGACTCGGGTTTTCTCTTTTTATATCGTTTGAAGTTTTGAGTTGCGACTCGAACTTTCTATCGAATTCAAAGCTCGTGTTGGAACCTATCATTCCTTTGAAAATGCGAGTTTTCAAAACTCGGGTTTTCCATTTTTATTATTATTTTGAAGATCCGGGTTTTGACTTGGGTTTTCCCTTTTTATGTTGTTTGAAGTTTTGAGTTCCGACTCGAACTTCCTATCGGATTCAACGCTCGTTTTGGAACCGATCGTTCCTTTGGCAATTCGAGTTTTCAAAACTCGGGTTTCCATTTTTATGATTATTTTGAAGATCCGGGTTCCGACTCGGGTTTTCCCTTTTTTTGTCGTTTAAAGTTTTGAGTTCCGACTCGAACTTCCTATCGGATTCAACGCTCGTGTTGGAACCGATCGTTTCTTTTTTTATGTCGTTTGAAGTTTCGAATTCCGTCTCGAACTTCCTATCGATATCAACGCTCGTGTTGGAACCGATCGTTCCTTTGAAAATTCGATTCAAAGCTCCGGTTTTCCATTTTTATTATTATTTTGAAGATCCGGGTTCCGACTCGAGTTTCTCCTTTTTATGTCGTTTGAAGTTTCGAGTTCTCTCTCGAACTTCCTGTCGGATTCAACACTCGTGTTTCAATTGATCATTCCTTTGAAGATTCAAGTTTTTAAAACTCGGGTTTTCCATTTTTATTATTATTTTGAAGATCCGGGTTCCGACTCAGGTTTTTCCATTTTATATTGTTTGAAGTTTCGAGTTACGACTCGAACTTCCTATCGGATTCCACGCTCGTGTTGGAACCGATCGTTCCTTTGAAAATTCGAGTTTTCAAAACTCGAGTTGTCCATTTTCATTTTTATTTTGAAGATCCGGGTTTCGACTCGGGTTTTGCCTTTTTATGTCGTTTGAAGTTTTGAGTTCCGACTCGAACTTCCTATCGGATTCAACGCTCGTGTTGGAACCGATCGTTCCTTTGAAGATTCGAGTTTTCAAAACTCAAGTTTTCCATTTTTATTATTATTTTGAAGATCCGGGTTCCGACTAGGGTTTTCCCTTTTTATGTCGTTTCAAGTTTCGTGTTCCCACTCAAAATTCCTATCGGATTCAACGCTCGTGTTGGAACCGATCATTCCTTTAAAGATTCAAGTTTTTCAAACTCGATTTTTCCATTTTTATTTTTATTTTGAAGATCCGGGTTCCGACTCGGGTTTTTCCTTTTTATGTTGTTTGAAGTTTAGAGTTCTGACTCAAACTTCCAATCGGATTCAATGCTCGTGTTGGAACCGATCGTTCCTTTGATGATACGAGTTTTTCAAAACTCGGGTTTTCCATTTTTATTATTATTTTGAAGATCCGGGTTCCGACTCGGGTTTTCTTTTTTTATGTTGTTTGAAGTTTCGAATTCCGTCTCGAACTTCCTATCGATATCAACGCTCGTGTTGGAACCGATCGTTCCTTTGAAAATTCGATTCAAAGCTCGGGTTTTCCATTTTTATTTTTATTTTGAAGATCCGGGTTCCGACTCGAGTTTCTCCTTTTTATGTCGTTTGAAGTTTCGAGTTCTCTCTCGAACTTCCTGTCGGATTCAACACTCGTGTTTCAATTGATCGTTCCTTTGAAGATTCAAGTTTTTAAAACTCGGGTTTTCCATTTTTATTATTATTTTGAAGATCCGGGTTCCGACTCAGGTTTTTCCATTTTATATTGTTTGAAGTTTCGAGTTACGACTCGAACTTCCTATCGGATTCCACGCTCGTGTTGGAACCGATCGTTCCTTTGAAAATTCGAGTTTTCAAAACTCGAGTTGTCCATTTTTATTATTATTTTGAAGATCCGGGTTTCGACTCGGGTTTTGCCTTTTTATGTCGTTTGAAGTTTTGAGTTCCGACTCGAACTTCCTATCGGATTCAACGCTCGTGTTGGAACCGATCGTTCCTTTGAAGATTCGAGTTTTCAAAACTCAAGTTTTCCATTTTTATTATTATTTTGAAGATCCGGGTTCCGACTAGGGTTTTCCCTTTTTATGTCGTTTCAAGTTTCGTGTTCCCACTCAAAATTCCTATCGGATTCAACGCTCGTGTTGGAACCGATCATTCCTTTAAAGATTCAAGTTTTTCAAAACTCAATTTTTCCATTTTTATTTTTATTTTGAAGATCCGGGTTCCGACTCGGGTTTTTCCTTTTTATGTCGTTTGAAGTTTCGAGTTTCGACTCAAACTTCTTATCGGATTCAATGCTTGTGTTGGAACCGATCGTTCCTTTGAAAATTCGAGTTTTTCAAAACTCGGGTTTTTAATTTTTGTTATTATTTTGAAGATCCGGGTTTCGACTCGGGTTTTCTCTTTTTATATCGTTTGAAGTTTTGAGTTGCGACTCGAACTTTCTATCGAATTCAAAGCTCGTGTTGGAACCTATCATTCCTTTGAAAATGCGAGTTTTCAAAACTCGGGTTTTCCATTTTTATTATTATTTTGAAGATCCGGGTTTTGACTTGGGTTTTCCCTTTTTATGTTGTTTGAAGTTTTGAGTTCCGACTCGAACTTCCTATCGGATTCAACGCTCGTGTTGGAACCGATCGTTCCTTTGGCAATTCGAGTTTTCAAAACTCGGGTTTCCATTTTTATGATTATTTTGAAGATCCGGGTTCCGACTCGGGTTTTCCCTTTTTTTGTCGTTTAAAGTTTTGAGTTCCGACTCGAACTTCCTATCGGATTCAACGCTCGTGTTGGAACTGATCGTTTCTTTTTTTATGTCGTTTGAAGTTTCGAATTCGGTCTCGAACTTCCTATCGATATCAACGCTCGTGTTGGAACCGATCGTTCCTTTGAAAATTCGATTCAAAGCTCGGGTTTTCCATTTTTATTATTATTTTGAAGATCCGGGTTCCGACTCGAGTTTCTCCTTTTTATGTCGTTTGAAGTTTCGAGTTCTCTCTCGAACTTCCTGTCGGATTCAACACTCGTGTTTCAATTGATCATTCCTTTGAAGATTCAAGTTTTTAAAACTCGGGTTTTCCATTTTTATTATTATTTTGAAGATCCGGGTTCCGACTCAGGTTTTTCCATTTTATATTGTTTGAAGTTTCGAGTTACGACTCGAACTTCCTATCGGATTCCACGCTCGTGTTGGAACCGATCGTTCCTTTGAAAAATCGAGTTTTCAAAACTCGAGTTGTCCATTTTCATTTTTATTTTGAAGATCCGGGTTTCGACTCGGGTTTTGCCTTTTTATGTCGTTTGAAGTTTTGAGTTCCGACTCGAACTTCCTATCGGATTCAACGCTCGTGTTGGAACCGATCGTTCCTTTGAAGATTCGAGTTTTCAAAACTCAAGTTTTCCATTTTTATTATTATTTTGAAGATCCGGGTTCCGACTAGGGTTTTCCCTTTTTATGTCGTTTCAAGTTTCGTGTTCCCACTCAAAATTCCTATCGGATTCAACGTTCGTGTTGGAACCGATCATTCCTTTAAAGATTCAAGTTTTTCAAAACTCGATTTTTCCATTTTTATTTTTATTTTGAAGATCCGGGTTCCGACTCGGGTTTTTCCTTTTTATGTCGTTTGAAGTTTCGAGTTTCGACTCAAACTTCTTATCGGATTCAATGCTTGTGTTGGAACCGATCGTTCCTTTGAAAATTCGAGTTTTTCAAAACTCGGGTTTTAAATTTTTGTTATTATTTTGAAGATCCGGGTTTCGACTCGGGTTTTCTCTTTTTATATCGTTTGAAGTTTTGAGTTCCGACTCGAACTTTCTATCGAATTCAAAGCTCGTGTTGGAACCTATCATTCCTTTGAAAATGCGAGTTTTCAAAACTCGGGTTTTCCATTTTTATTATTATTTTGAAGATCCGGGTTTTGACTTGGGTTTTCCCTTTTTATGTCGTTTGAAGTTTTGAGTTCTGACTCGAACTTCCTATCGGATTCAACGCTCGTGTTGGAACCGATCGTTCCTTTGAAGATTCGAGTTTTCAAAACTCGGGTTTTCCATTTTTATTATTATTTTGAAGATCCGGGTTCCGACTCGGGTTTTCCCTTTTTATGTCGTTTGATGTTTCGAGTTCCGACTCGAACTTCCTATCGGATTCAACTTTCGTGTTGGAACCGATCGTTCCTTTGAAGGTTCGAGTTTTTCAAAACTTGAGTTTTCCATTTTTATTTTTATTTTGAAGATCCGGGTTCCGACTCGGGTTTTCCTTTTTTATGTCATTTGAAGTTTCGAGTTCTGACACGAACTTCCTATCGGATTCAATGCTCATGTTGGAACCGATCGTTCCTTTGGCAATTCGAGTTTTCAAAACTCGGGTTTCCATTTTTATGATTATTTTGAAGATCCGGGTTCCGACTCGGGTTTTCCCTTTTTTGTCGTTTAAAGTTTTGAGTTCCGACTCGGACTTCCTATCGGATTCAATGCTCGTGTTGGAACCGATCGTTCCTTTGAAAATTCGAGTTTTTCAAAACTCGGGTTTTTAATTTTTGTTATTATTTTGAAGATCCGGGTTTCGACTCGGGTTTTCTCTTTTTATAACATTTGAAGTTTTGGGTTCCGACTCGAACTTTCTATCGAATTCAAAGCTCGTGTTGGAACCTATCATTCCTTTGAAAATTCGAGTTCTCAAAACTCGGGTTTTCCATTTTTATTATTATTTTGAAGATCCGGGTTTTGACTTGGGTTTTCCCTTTTTATGTCGTTTGAAGTTTTGAGTTCCGACTCGAACTTCCTATCGGATTCAACGCTCGTGTTGGAACTGATCGTTCCTTTGAAGATTCGAGTTTTCAAAACTCGGGTTTTCCATTTTTATTATAATTTTGAAGATCCGGGTTCCGACTGGGGTTTTCCCTTTTTATGTCGTTTGAAGTTTCGAGTTCCGACTCGAACTTCCTATCGGATTCAACTTTCGTGTTGGAACAGATCGTTCCTTTGAAGGTTCGAGTTTTTCAAAACTTGAGTTTTTTATTTTTATTTTTATTTTGAAGATCCGGGTTCCGACTCGGGTTTTCCTTTTTTATGTCATTTGAAGTTTCGAGTTCTGACTCGAACTTCCTATCGGATTCAATGCTCATGTTGGAACCGATCGTTCCTTTGGCAATTCGAGTTTTCAAAACTCGGGTTTCCATTTTTATGATTATTTTGAAGATCCGGGTTCCGACTCGGGTTTTCCCTTTTTTTGTCGTTTGAAGTTTTGAGTTCCGACTCGAACTTCCTATCGGATTCAACGCTCGTGTTGGAACCGATCGTTCCTTTGAAGATTCGAGTTTTTAAAACTTGGGTTTTCCATTTTTATTATTATTTTGAAGATCCGGGTTCCGACTCGGGTTTTCCGTTTTTATGTGGTTTGAAGTTTCGTGTTCCGACTCCAACTTCCTATCGGATTCAATGCTCGTACTGGAACCGATCGTTCCATTGAAGATTCAAGTTTTTCAAAACTGGGGTTTCCATTTTTATAATTATTTTTAAGATCCGGGTTTCGACTCGGGTTTTTCATTTTTATGTCGTTTGAAGTTTCGAGTTCCGACTCGAACTTCCTATCGTATTCAATGCTCGTGTTGGAACCAATTATTCCTTTGAAGATTCGAGTTTTTTAAAACTCGGATTTTCCATTTTTATTATTATTTTGAAGATCCAGGTTCCGACTCAGGTTTTCCCTTTTTATGTTATTTGAAGTTTTGAGTTCCGACTCAAACTTCTTGTCGGATTCAACGCTCATGTTGGAACCGATCGTTCCTTTGAAAATTCAAGTTTTCAAAACTCGGGTTTTCCATTTTTATTATTGTTTTGAAGATCCGTGTTTCGACTCGGTTTTTCCCTTTTTATGTCATTTGAAGTTTCGAGTTCCGATTCGAACTTTCTATCGGATTCAACGCACGTGTTGGAACCGATCGTCCCTTTGAAGATTCAAGTTTTTCGAAACTCAAGTTTTCCATTTTATTATTTTTTTAAAGATCCGGGTTCTGACTCAAGTTTTCTCTTTTTATGTCGTTTGAAGTTTTGAGTTCCGACTCGAACTTCCTATCGGATTCAACGCTCGTGTTGGAACCGATCGTTCCTTTGAAAATTTGAGTTTTCAAAACTAGGGGTTTCCATTTTTATTTATATTTTGAAAATCTGGGTTCTGACTCGGGTTTTCCCTTTTTATGTCGTTCAAAGTTTCGAGTTCCGACTCGAACTTCCTATCGGATTCAACGCTCGTGTTGGAACCGATCATTCCTTTGAAGATTCGAGTTTTCCAAAACTCAGGTTTTCCATTTTTATTATTATTTTGAAGATCCAGGTTCCGATTCGGGTTTTTCCTTTTTATGTCGTTTGAAGTTTTGAGTTCCGACTCAAACTTCCTATCAGATTCAACGCTCTTATTGGAACCGATCGTTCCTTTGAAGATTCGAGTTTTTCAAAACTCGGGTTTTCCATTTTTATAATTCTTTTGAAGATCCGGGATCCGACTCGGGTTTTTCCTTTTTATGTCGTTTGAAGTTTCGAGTTCCGACTCAAACTTCCTATCGGATTCAACGCTCGTGTTGGAACCGATCGTTCCTTTGAAGATTCGAGTTTTTTAAAACTCGGGTTTTCCATTTTTATTATTCTTTTGAAGATCCGGGTTCCGACTCGGGTTTTTCCTTTCTATGTCGTTTGAAGTTTCGAGTTCCGACTCGAACTTCTTATCGGATTCAACGCTCATGTTGGAACCGATAGTTCCTTTGAAAATTCGAGTTATCAAAACTCGGGTTTTCCATTTTTATTATTGTTTTGAAGATCCGGGTTCCGACTCTGGTATTCCCTTTTTATGTCGTTTGAAGTTTCGAGTTCCGACTTGAACTTTCTATCGGATTCAACGCTCATTTTGGAACCGATCGTTCCTTTGAAGATTCGAGTTTTTCGAAACTCGGGTTTTCCCTTTTTATGTCGTTTGAAGTTTCGTGTTCCGACTCAAACTTCCTATCGGATTCAACGCTCGTGTTGTAACCGATCCTTCCTTTGAAGACTCGAGTTTTTCAAAACTCGGGTTTTCCATTTTTATTTTTATTTTGAAGATCTGGGTTCTGACTCGGGTTTTTCCTTTTCATGTCGTTTGAAGTTTCGAGTTTCGACTCAAACTTCTTATCGGATTCAACGCTCGTGTTGGAACAGATCGTTCCTTTGCAGATTCAAGTTTTTCAAAACTCGGGTTTTCCATTTTTATTATTGTTTTGAAGATCCGGGTTCTCACTCGAGTTTTCCCTTTTTATGTCGTTTGAAGTTTTGAGTTCCGACTCAAACTTACTATCGGATTCAATGCTCGTGTTGGAACCGATCGTTCCTTTGAAAATTTGAGTTTTCAAAACTCGGGTATTCCATTTTTATTATTGTTTTGAAGATCCGGGTTTCGACTCGGGTTTTCCCTTTTTATGTCGTTTGAAGTTTTGAGTTCCGACTCGAACTTACTATCGGAATCAACGCTCGTGTTGGAACCGATCGTTCCTTTGAAGATTCGAGTTTTTCGAAACTCAGGATTTCCATTTTTATTATTATTTTGAAGATCCAGGTTCCGACTAGGGTTTTTCCTTTTCATGTCGTTTGAAGTTTCGCGTTCCGACTCGAACTTTCTATCGGATTCAACGCTCGTGTTGGAACCGATCGTTCTTTGAAGATTCAAGTTTTTTAAAACTTGGGTTGTCCATTTTTATTGTTATTTTGAAGATCCGAGTTCCGACTCGGGTTTTTCCTTTTTATGTCGTTTGAAGTTTCGAGTTCCGACTCAATCTTCCTATCGGATTCAACCCTCGAGTTGGAGCCGATTGTTCCTTTGAAGATTCGAGTTTTTCAAAACTCGGGTTTTCCATTTTTATTATTTTTTTGAAGATCCGGGTTCCGACTCGGGTTTTTCCTTTTTATGTCGTTTGAAGTTTCGAGTTCCGACTCAAACTTCCTATCGGAGTCAACGCTCGTGTTGGAACCGATCGTTCCTTTGAAGATTCGAGTTTTTTAAAACTCGAGTTTTCCATTTTTGTTATTATTTTGAAGATCCGGGTTCCGACTCGGGTTTTCCTTTTCTATGTCGTTTGAAGTTTCGAGTTCCGACTCGAACTTCTTATCAAATTCAACGCTCGTGTTGGAACCGATCGTTCCTTTGAAAATTCGAGTTTTCAAAACTCGGGTTTTCCATTTTTATTATTCTTTTGAAGATCCGGATTCCGACTCTGGTTTTCCCTTTTTATGTCGTTTGAAGTTTCGAGTTCTGACTCAAACTTTCTGTCGGATTCAACGCTCGTGTTGGAACCGATCGTTCCTTTGAAGATTCGAGTTTTTCGAAACTCGGGTTTTCCATTTTTATTATTATTTTGAAGATCCGGGTTCTGACTCGGGTTTTCCCTTTCTATGTCGTTTGAAGTTTTGAGTTCTGACTCGAACTTCTTATCGAATTCAATGCTCGTGTTGGAACCGATCGTTCCTTTGAAAATTCGAGTTTTCAAAACTCGGTTTTTCATTTTTATTATTATTTTGAAGATCCGGGTTTTGACTCGGGTTTTCCCTTTTTATGTCGTTTGAAGTTTTGAGTTCCGACTCGAACTTCCTATCGGATTCAACGCTCGTGTTGGAACCGATCGTTCCTTTGAAGATTCGAGTTTTCAAAACTCAGGTTTTCCATTTTTATTATTATTTTTAAGATCCGGGTTCCGACTCAGGTTTTCTCTTATTATGTCGTTTGAAGTTTCGAGTTCCGACTCGAACTTCCTATCAAATTCCACGCTCGTGTTGGAACCGATCGTTGCTTTGAAAATTCGAGTTTTCAAAACTCTGGTTTTCCATTTTTGTTATTATTTTGAAGATCCGGGTTCCGACTCGGGTTTTCCCTTTTTATGTCGTTTGAA
Organism: Nuphar pumila; assembly: GCF_984573655.1. Classification (NCBI taxonomy): domain Eukaryota; kingdom Viridiplantae; phylum Streptophyta; class Magnoliopsida; order Nymphaeales; family Nymphaeaceae; genus Nuphar; species Nuphar pumila. The sequence goes on along the minus strand of NC_143253.1, from coordinate 60,339,495 downwards.
GTTTCGAGTTCCGACTCAAACTTCTTATCGGATTCAACGCTCGTGTTGAAACCGATCGTTCCTTTGAAAATTTGAGTTTTCAAAATTCGGGTTTTCCATTTTTATTATTGTGTTGAAGATCCAGGTTTCGACTCGGGTTTTCCCTTTTTATGTCGTTTGAAGTTTCGAGTTCTAACTCAAACTTCCTATCGGATTCAACGCTCGTGTTGGAACCAATCGTTCCTTTGAAGATTCGAGTTTTTCAAAACTCGGGTTTTCCATTTTTATTATTATTTTGGAGATCTGGGTTCCGACTCGGGTTTTCTTTCTTTATGTCGTTTGAAGTTTCGAGTTCCGTCTCGAACTTCCTATCGAATTCAACGCTCGTGTTGGTACCGATCGTTACTTTGAAAATTTGAGTTTTCAAAACTTGGGTTTTCCATTTTTATTATTATTTTGAAGATCCGAGTTCCGACTCGGGTTTCTCCTTTTTATGTCATTTAAAGTTTCGAGTTCTGTCTCGAACTTCCTGTCGGATTCAACACTCGTGTTACAACTGATCGTTCCTTTGAAGATTCAAGTTTTTCAAACTCAGGTTTTCCATTTTTATTATTATTTTCAAGATCCGGGTTCCGACTCAGGTTTTTCCTTTTTATATGGTTTGAAGTTTCGAGTTCCGACTCGAACTTCCTATCGGATTCAACGCTCGTGTTGGAACCGATCGGTCCTTTGAAGATTCGAGTTTTTCAAAACTCGGGTTTTCCATTTTTATTTTTATTTTGAAGATCCGGGTTCCGACTCGAGTTTTCCCTTTTTATGTTTTATAAGTTTCGAGTTCCGACTCGAACTTCCTATCGGATTCAGCGCTCGTGTTGGAACCGATCGTTCATTTGAAAATTCGAGTTTTCAAAACTCGGGTTTTCCATTTTTATTATTATTTTAAAGATCCGAGTTCCGACTCGGGTTTTCCCCTTTTATGTCGTTTGAAGTTTTGAGTTCTGACTCCAACTTCCTATCGGATTTAACGCTTGTGTTGGAACCGATCGTTCCTTTGAAGATTCGAGTTTTTCAAAACTCAGGTTTTCCATTTTTATTTTTATTTTGAAGATCCGGGTTCCGACTCGGGTTTTCCCTTTTTATGTCGTTTGATGTTTCGAGCGACTCGAACTTCCTATCGGATTCAACGCTCGTGTTGAAACCGATCGTTCCTTTGAAAATTCGAGTTTTCAAACTTGGTTTTTCCATTTTTATTATTGTTTTGAAGATCCGGATTCCGACTCGGGTTTTTCCTTTTTATGTTGTTTGAATTTTAGAGTTCTGACTCCAACTTCTTATCGGATTCAATGCTCGTGTTGGAACCGATCGTTCCTTTGAAGATACGAATTTTTCAAAACTTGGGTTTTCCATTTTTATTATTATTTTGAAGATCCGGGTTCCGACTCGGGTTTTCTTTTTTTATGTCGTTTGAAGTTTTGAATTTCGTCTCGAACTTCCTGTCGAATTCAACGCTCGTGATGGAACCGATTGTTCCTTTGAAGATTCAAGTTTTTCAAAACTCGGGTTTTCCATTTTAATTATTATTTTGAAGATCCGGGTTCCGACTCGGGTTTTTCCTTTTTATGTCGTTTGATGTTTCGCATTCTGACTCGAACTTCCTATCGGATTCAAGGCTCGTGTTGAAACCGACTGTTCCTTTAAAAATTCGAGTTTTCAAAACTTGGGTTTTCCATTTTTATTATTGTTTTGAAGATCCGGGTTCCGACTCAGGTTTTTCCTTTTTATGTTGTTTGAAGTTTAGAGTTCTGACTCAAACTTCCTATCGGATTCAATGCTCGTGTTGGAACTGATCGTTGCTTTGGAGATACGAGTTTTTCAAAACTCGGGTTTTCCATTTTTATTATTATTTTGAAGATCCGGGTTCCGACTCGGGTTTTCTTTTTTTATGTCGTTTGAAGTTTCGAATTCCGTCTCGAACTTCCTATCGAATTCAACGCTCGTGTTGGAACCGATCGTTCATTTGAAAATTCAATTCAAAGCTCGGGTTTTCCATTTTTATTATTATTTTGAAGATCCGGGTTCCGACTCGAGTTTCTCCTTTTTATGTCGTTTGAAATTTCGAGTTCTCTCTCGAACTTCCTATCGGATTCAACACTCGTGTTTCAATTGATCATTCCTTTGAAGATTCAAGTTTTTAAAACTCGGGTTTTACATTTTTATTATTATTTTGAAGATCCGGGTTCCGACTCAGGTTTTTCCATTTTATATTGTTTGAAGTTTCGAGTTCCGACTCGAACTTCCTATCGGATTCCACGCTCGTGTTGGAACCGATCGTTCCTTTGAAAATTCGAGTTTTCAAAACTCTGGTTTTCCATTTTTGTTATTATTTTGAAGATCCGGGTTCCGACTCGGGTTTTCCCTTTTTATGTTGTTTGAAGTTTCGAGTTCCGACTCAAACTTCTTATCGGATTCAACGCTCGTGTTGAAACCGATCGTTCCATTGAAAATTCGAGTTTTGAAAACTCGGATTTTCCATTTTTATTATTGTTTTGAAGATCCAGGTTCCGACTCGGGTTTTCCCTTTTTATGTCATTTGAAGTTTCGATTTCTGACTCAAACTTCCTATCGGATTCAATGCTCATGTTGGAACCAATCGTTCCTTTTGAAGATTCGAGTTTTTCAAAACTCGAGTTTTTTGTTATTATTTTGAAGTTTCGAGTTCCGTCTCGAACTTCCTATCGAATTCAACGCTCGTCTTGGAACCGATCGTTACTTTGAAAATTCGAGTTTTCAAAACTCGGGTTTTCCATTTTTATTATTATTTTGCAGATTCGAGTTCCGACTCAAGTTTCTCCTTTTTATGTCATTTAACGTTTCGAGTTCTGTCTCGAACTTCCTGTCGGATTCAACACTCGTGTTACAACTGATCGTTCCTTTGAAGATTCAAGTTTTTCGAACTCGGTTTTTCCATTTTTATTATTATTTTGAAGATCCGGGTTCCGACTCAGGTTTTTCCTTTTTATATCGTTTGAAGTTTCGAGTTCCGACTCGAACTTCCTATCGGATTCAACACTCGTGTTGGAACCGATCGTTCCTTTGAAGATTCGAGTTTTTCAAAACTCGGGTTTTCCATTTTTATTTTTATTTTGAAGATCCGGGTTCCGACTCGAGTTTTCCCTTTTTATGTTGTTTGAAGTTTCGAGTTCCGACTCGAACTTCCTATCGGATTCAGCGCTCGTGTTGTAACCGATCGTTCATTTGAAAATTTGAGTTTTCAAAACTCGGGTTTTCCATTTTTATTATTATTTTAAAGATCCGGGTTCCGACTCGGGTTTTCCCCTTTTAAGTCGTTTGAAGTTTTGAGTTCCGACTCGAACTTCCTATCAGATTTAACGCTTGTGTTGGCACCGATCGTTCCTTTGAAGATTCGAGTTTTTCAAAACTCGGGTTTTCCATTTTTATTTTTATTTTGAAGATCCGGGTTCCGACTCGGGTTTTCCCTTTTTATGTCGTTTGATGTTTTGAGTTCCGACTCGAACTTCCTATCGGATTCAACGCTCGTGTTGAAACCGATCGTTCCTTTAAAAATTCGAGCTTTCAAAACTTGGGTTTTCCATTTTTATTATTGTTTTGAAGATCCGGGTTCCGACTCGGGTTTTTCCTTTTTATGTTGTTTGAAGATCCAGGTTTCGACTCAGGTTTTCTCTTTTTATGTCGTTGGAAGTTTTGAGTTCCAATTTGAACTTTCTATCGAATTCAAAGCTCGTGTTGGAACCGATCGTTCATTTGAAAATTCGAGTTTTCAAAATTCGGGTTTTCCATTTTTATTATTATTTTAAAGATCCGAGTTCCGACTCGGGTTTTCCCCTTTTATGTCGTTTGAAGTTTTGAGTTCTGACTCCAACTTCCTATCGGATTTAACGCTTGTGTTGGAACCGATCGTTCCTTTGAAGATTCGAGTTTTTCAAAACTCAGGTTTTCCATTTTTATTTTTATTTTGAAGATCCGGGTTCCGACTCGGGTTTTCCCTTTTTATGTCGTTTGATGTTTCGAGCGACTCGAACTTCCTATCGGATTCAACGCTCGTGTTGAAACCGATCGTTCCTTTGAAAATTCGAGTTTTCAAACTTGGTTTTTCCATTTTTATTATTGTTTTGAAGATCCGGATTCCGACTCGGGTTTTTCCTTTTTATGTTGTTTGAATTTTAGAGTTCTGACTCCAACTTCTTATCGGATTCAATGCTCGTGTTGGAACCGATCGTTCCTTTGAAGATACGAATTTTTCAAAACTTGGGTTTTCCATTTTTATTATTATTTTGAAGATCCGGGTTCCGACTTGGGTTTTTTTTTTTATGTCGTTTGAAGTTTTGAATTTCGTCTCGAACTTCCTGTCGAATTCAACGCTCGTGATGGAACCGATTGTTCCTTTGAAGATTCAAGTTTTTCAAAACTCGGGTTTTCCATTTTAATTATTATTTTGAAGATCCGGGTTCCGACTCGGGTTTTTCCTTTTTATGTCGTTTGATGTTTCGCATTCTGACTCGAACTTCCTATCGGATTCAAGGCTCGTGTTGAAACCGACTGTTCCTTTAAAAATTCGAGTTTTCAAAACTTGGGTTTTCCATTTTTATTATTGTTTTGAAGATCCGGGTTCCGACTCAGGTTTTTCCTTTTTATGTTGTTTGAAGTTTAGAGTTCTGACTCAAACTTCCTATCGGATTCAATGCTCATGTTGGAACTGATCGTTGCTTTGGAGATACGAGTTTTTCAAAACTCGGGTTTTCCATTTTTATTATTATTTTGAAGATCCGGGTTCCGACTCGGGTTTTCTTTTTTTATGTCGTTTGAAGTTTCGAATTCCGTCTCGAACTTCCTATCGAATTCAACGCTCGTGTTGGAACCGATCGTTCATTTGAAAATTCAATTCAAAGCTCGGGTTTTCCATTTTTATTATTATTTTGAAGATCCGGGTTCCGACTCGAGTTTCTCCTTTTTATGTCGTTTGAAGTTTCGAGTTCTCTCTCGAACTTCCTATCGGATTCAACACTCGTGTTTCAATTGATCGTTCCTTTGAAGATTCAAGTTTTTAAAACTCGGGTTTTACATTTTTATTATTATTTTGAAGATCCGGGTTCCGACTCAGGTTTTTCCATTTTATATTGTTTGAAGTTTCGAGTTCCGACTAGAACTTCCTATCGGATTCCACGCTCGTGTTGGAACCGATCGTTCCTTTGAAAATTCGAGTTTTCAAAACTCTGGTTTTCCATTTTTGTTATTATTTTGAAGATCCGGGTTCCGACTCGGGTTTTCCCTTTTTATGTTGTTTGAAGTTTCGAGTTCCGACTCAAACTTCTTATCGGATTCAACGCTCGTGTTGAAACCGATCGTTCCATTGAAAATTCGAGTTTTGAAAACTCGGATTTTCCATTTTTATTATTGTTTTGAAGATCCAGGTTCCGACTCGGGTTTTCCCTTTTTATGTCATTTGAAGTTTCGATTTCTGACTCAAACTTCCTATCGGATTCAATGCTCGTGTTGGAACCAATCGTTCCTTTTGAAGATTCGAGTTTTTCAAAACTCGAGTTTTTTGTTATTATTTTGAAGTTTCGAGTTCCGTCTCGAACTTCCTATCGAATTCAACGCTCGTCTTGGAACCGATCGTTACTTTGAAAATTCGAGTTTTCAAAACTCGGGTTTTCCATTTTTATTATTATTTTGCAGATTCGAGTTCCGACTCAAGTTTCTCCTTTTTATGTCATTTAACGTTTCGAGTTCTGTCTCGAACTTCCTGTCGGATTCAACACTCGTGTTACAACTGATCGTTCCTTTGAAGATTCAAGTTTTTCGAACTCGGTTTTTCCATTTTTATTATTATTTTGAAGATCCGGGTTCCGACTCAGGTTTTTCCTTTTTATATCGTTTGAAGTTTCGAGTTCCGACTCGAACTTCCTATCGGATTCAACACTCGTGTTGGAACCGATCGTTCCTTTGAAGATTCGAGTTTTTCAAAACTCGGGTTTTCCATTTTTATTTTTATTTTGAAGATCCGGGTTCCGACTCGAGTTTTCCCTTTTTATGTCGTTTGAAGTTTCGAGTTCCGACTCGAACTTCCTATCGGATTCAGCGCTCGTGTTGTAACCGATCGTTCATTTGAAAATTTGAGTTTTCAAAACTCGGGTTTTCCATTTTTATTATTATTTTAAAGATCCGGGTTCCGACTCGGGTTTTCCCCTTTTAAGTCGTTTGAAGTTTTGAGTTCCGACTCGAACTTCCTATCAGATTTAACGCTTGTGTTGGCACCGATCGTTCCTTTGAAGATTCGAGTTTTTCAAAACTCGGGTTTTCCATTTTTATTTTTATTTTGAAGATCCGGGTTCCGACTCGGGTTTTCCCTTTTTATGTCGTTTGATGTTTTGAGTTCCGACTCGAACTTCCTATCGGATTCAACGCTCGTGTTGAAACCGATCGTTCCTTTAAAAATTCGAGCTTTCAAAACTTGGGTTTTCCATTTTTATTATTGTTTTGAAGATCCGGGTTCCGACTCGGGTTTTTCCTTTTTATGTTGTTTGAAGATCCAGGTTTCGACTCAGGTTTTCTCTTTTTATGTCGTTGGAAGTTTTGAGTTCCAATTTGAACTTTCTATCGAATTCAAAGCTCGTGTTGGAACCGATCGTTCATTTGAAAATTCGAGTTTTCAAAATTCGGGTTTTCCATTTTTATTATTATTTTAAAGATCCGAGTTCCGACTCGGGTTTTCCCCTTTTATGTCGTTTGAAGTTTTGAGTTCTGACTCCAACTTCCTATCGGATTTAACGCTTGTGTTGGAACCGATCGTTCCTTTGAAGATTCGAGTTTTTCAAAACTCAGGTTTTCCATTTTTATTTTTATTTTGAAGATCCGGGTTCCGACTCGGGTTTTCCCTTTTTATGTCGTTTGATGTTTCGAGCGACTCGAACTTCCTATCGGATTCAACGCTCGTGTTGAAACCGATCGTTCCTTTGAAAATTCGAGTTTTCAAACTTGGTTTTTCCATTTTTATTATTGTTTTGAAGATCCGGATTCCGACTCGGGTTTTTCCTTTTTATGTTGTTTGAATTTTAGAGTTCTGACTCCAACTTCTTATCGGATTCAATGCTCGTGTTGGAACCGATCGTTCCTTTGAAGATACGAATTTTTCAAAACTTGGGTTTTCCATTTTTATTATTATTTTGAAGATCCGGGTTCCGACTCGGGTTTTTTTTTTTATGTCGTTTGAAGTTTTGAATTTCGTCTCGAACTTCCTGTCGAATTCAACGCTCGTGATGGAACCGATTGTTCCTTTGAAGATTCAAGTTTTTCAAAACTCGGGTTTTCCATTTTAATTATTATTTTGAAGATCCGGGTTCCGACTCGGGTTTTTCCTTTTTATGTCGTTTGATGTTTCGCATTCTGACTCGAACTTCCTATTGGATTCAAGGCTCGTGTTGAAACCGACTGTTCCTTTAAAAATTCGAGTTTTCAAAACTTGGGTTTTCCATTTTTATTATTGTTTTGAAGATCCGGGTTCCGACTCAGGTTTTTCCTTTTTATGTTGTTTGAAGTTTAGAGTTCTGACTCAAACTTCCTATCGGATTCAATGCTCGTGTTGGAACTGATCGTTGCTTTGGAGATACGAGTTTTTCAAAACTCGGGTTTTCCATTTTTATTATTATTTTGAAGATCCGGGTTCCGACTCGGGTTTTCTTTTTTTATGTCGTTTGAAGTTTCGAATTCCGTCTCGAACTTCCTATCGAATTCAACGCTCGTGTTGGAACCGATCGTTCATTTGAAAATTCAATTCAAAGCTCGGGTTTTCCATTTTTATTATTATTTTGAAGATCCGGGTTCCGACTCGAGTTTCTCCTTTTTATGTCGTTTGAAGTTTCGAGTTCTCTCTCGAACTTCCTATCGGATTCAACACTCGTGTTTCAATTGATCGTTCCTTTGAAGATTCAAGTTTTTAAAACTCGGGTTTTACATTTTTATTATTATTTTGAAGATCCGGGTTCCGACTCAGGTTTTTCCATTTTATATTGTTTGAAGTTTCGAGTTCCGACTCGAACTTCCTATCGGATTCCACGCTCGTGTTGGAACCGATCGTTCCTTTGAAAATTCGAGTTTTCAAAACTCTGGTTTTCCATTTTTGTTATTATTTTGAAGATCCGGGTTCCGACTCGGGTTTTCCCTTTTTATGTTGTTTGAAGTTTCGAGTTCCGACTCAAACTTCTTATCGGATTCAACGCTCGTGTTGAAACCGATCGTTCCATTGAAAATTCGAGTTTTGAAAACTCGGATTTTCCATTTTTATTATTGTTTTGAAGATCCAGGTTCCGACTCGGGTTTTCCCTTTTTATGTCATTTGAAGTTTCGATTTCTGACTCAAACTTCCTATCGGATTCAATGCTCGTGTTGGAACCAATCGTTCCTTTTGAAGATTCGAGTTTTTCAAAACTCGAGTTTTTTGTTATTATTTTGAAGTTTCGAGTTCCGTCTCGAACTTCCTATCGAATTCAACGCTCGTCTTGGAACCGATCGTTACTTTGAAAATTCGAGTTTTCAAAACTCGGGTTTTCCATTTTTATTATTATTTTGCAGATTCGAGTTCCGACTCAAGTTTCTCCTTTTTATGTCATTTAACGTTTCGAGTTCTGTCTCGAACTTCCTGTCGGATTCAACACTCGTGTTACAACTGATCGTTCCTTTGAAGATTCAAGTTTTTCGAACTCGGTTTTTCCATTTTTATTATTATTTTGAAGATCCGGGTTCCGACTCAGGTTTTTCCTTTTTATATCGTTTGAAGTTTCGAGTTCCGACTCGAACTTCCTATCGGATTCAACACTCGTGTTGGAACCGATCGTTCCTTTGAAGATTCGAGTTTTTCAAAACTCGGGTTTTCCATTTTTATTTTTATTTTGAAGATCCGGGTTCCGACTCGAGTTTTCCCTTTTTATGTCGTTTGAAGTTTCGAGTTCCGACTCGAACTTCCTATCGGATTCAGCGCTCGTGTTGTAACCGATCGTTCATTTGAAAATTTGAGTTTTCAAAACTCGGGTTTTCCATTTTTATTATTATTTTAAAGATCCGGGTTCCGACTCGGGTTTTCCCCTTTTAAGTCGTTTGAAGTTTTGAGTTCCGACTCGAACTTCCTATCAGATTTAACGCTTGTGTTGGCACCGATCGTTCCTTTGAAGATTCGAGTTTTTCAAAACTCGGGTTTTCCATTTTTATTTTTATTTTGAAGATCCGGGTTCCGACTCGGGTTTTCCCTTTTTATGTCGTTTGATGTTTTGAGTTCCGACTCGAACTTCCTATCGGATTCAACGCTCGTGTTGAAACCGATCGTTCCTTTAAAAATTCGAGCTTTCAAAACTTGGGTTTTCCATTTTTATTATTGTTTTGAAGATCCGGGTTCCGACTCGGGTTTTTCCTTTTTATGTTGTTTGAAGTTTAGAGTTCTGACTCAAACTTCCAATCGGATTCAATGCTCGTGTTGGAACCGATCGTTCCTTTGATGATACGAGTTTTTCAAAACTCGGGTTTTCCATTTTTATTATTATTTTGAAGATCCGGGTTCCGACTCGGGTTTTCTTTTTTTATGTCATTTGAAGTTTCGAATTCCGTCTCGAACTTCCTATCGATATCAACGCTCGTGTCGGAACCGATCGTTCCTTTGAAAATTCGATTCAAAGCTCGGGTTTTCCATTTTTATTATTATTTTGAAGATCCGGGTTCCTACTCGAGTTTCTCCTTTTTATGTCGTTTGAAGTTTCGAGTTCTCTCTCGAACTTCCTGTCGGATTCAACACTCGTGTTTCAATTGATCATTCCTTTGAAGATTCAAGTTTTTAAAACTCGGGTTTTCCATTTTTATTATTATTTTGAAGATCCGGGTTCCGACTCAGGTTTTTCCATTTTATATTGTTTGAAGTTTCGAGTTACGACTCGATCTTCCTATCGGATTCCACGCTCGTGTTGGAACCGATCGTTCCTTTGAAAACTCGAGTTTTCAAAACTCTAGTTTTCCATTTTTGTTATTATTTTTAAGATCGGGGTTCCGACTCGGGTTTTCCCTTTTTATGTCGTTTGAAGTTTTGAGTTCCGACTCAAACTTCCTCTCAGATTCAACGCTCGTGTTGGAACCGATCATTCCTTTGAAGATTCGAGTTTTTCAAAACTCGAGTTTTCCATTTTTATTTTTATTTTGAAGATCCAGGTTTTGACTCGGGTTTTTCCTTTTTATGTCGTTTGAAGTTTCAAGTTTCAACTCAAACTTCTTATCGGATTCAACGCTCGTGTTGGAACCGATAATTCATTTGCAGATTCGAGTTTTTCAAAACTCGGGTATTCCATTTTTATTATTGTTTTGAAGATCCGGGTTCCGGCTCGGGTTTTCTCTTTTTATGTCGTTTGAAGTTTTTAGTTCTGACTCGAACTTACTATCGGATTCAACGCTCGTGTTGGAACCGATCGTTCCTTTGAAGATTCGAGTTTTTCGAAACTCGGGTTTTCCATTTTTATTTTTATTTTCAAGATCCGGGTTCCGACTCGGGTTTTTCCTTTTTATGTCGTTTGACGTTTTTAGTTCCGACTCGAACTTCCTATCGGATTCAACGCTCGTGTTGGAACCGATCGTTCCTTTGAAGATTCGAGTTTTTCGAAACTCGGGTTTTCCATTTTTATTATTATTTTGAAGATCCGGGTTCCAACTCGGGTTTTTCCTTTTTATGTCGTTTGATGTTTCGCGTTCTGACTCGAACTTCCTATCGGATTCAACGCTCATGTTGAAACCGATCGTTCCTTTAAAAATTCGAGTTTTCAAAACTTGGGTTTTCTATTTTTATTATTGTTTTGAAGATTCGGGTTCCGACTCGGGTTTTTCCTTTTTATGTTGTTTGAAGTTTAGAGTTCTGACTCAAACTTCCTATCGGATTCAATGCTCGTGTTGGAACTGATCGTTGCTTTGGAGATACGAGTTTTTCAAAACTCGGGTTTTCCATTTTTTATTATTATTTTGAAGATCCAGGTTCCGACTCGGGTTTTCTTTTTTTATGTCGTTTGAAGTTTCGAATTCCGTCTCGAACTTCCTATCGAATTCAACGCTCGTGTTGGAACCGATCGTTCCTTTGAAAATTCGATTCAAAGCTCGGGTTTTCCATTTTTATTATTATTTTGAAGATCCGGGTTCCGACTCGAGTTTCTCCTTTTTATGTCGTTTGAAGTTTCGAGTTCTCTCTCGAACTTCCTATCGGATTCAACACTCGTGTTTCAATTGATCGTTCCTTTGAAGATTCAAGTTTTTAAAACTCGGGTTTTCCATTTTTATTATTATTTTGAAGATCCGGGTTCCGACTCACGTTTTTCCATTTTATATTGTTTGAAGTTTCGAGTTCCGACTCGAACTTCCTATCGGATTCCACGATCGTGTTGGAACCGATCGTTCCTTTGAAAACTCGAGTTTTCAAAACTCTAGTTTTCCAATTTTGTTATTATTTTGAAGATCCGGGTTCCGACTCGGGTTTTCCATTTTTATTATTATTTTGAAGATCCGGGTTCCGACTCAGGTTTTTCCATTTTATATTGTTTGAAGTTTCGAGTTCCGACTCGAACTTCGTATCGGATTCCACGCTCGTGTTGGAACCGATCGTTCCTTTGAAAATTCGAGTTTTCAAAACTCGGGTTTTCCATTTTTATTATTGTTTTGAAGATGCAGGTTCCGACTCGGGTTTTCCCTTTTTATGTCGTTTGAAGTTTCGAGTTCTGACTCAAACTTCCTATCGGATTCAACGCTCATGTTGGAACCAATCGTTCCTTTGAAGATTCGAGTTTTTCAAAACTCGGGTTTTCCATTTTTATTATTATTTTGCAGATCTGGGTTCCGACTCGGGTTTTCTTTCTTTATGTCGTTTGAAGTTTCGAGTTCCGTCTCGAACTTCCTATCGAATTCAACGCTTGTGTTGGAACCGATCGTTACTTTGAAAATTCGAGTTTTCAAAACTCGGGTTTTCCATTTTTATTATTATTTTGAAGATTCGAGTTCCGACTCAAGTTTCTCCTTTTTATGTCATTTAAAGTTTCGAGTTCTGTCTTGAACTTCCTGTCGGATTCAACACTCGTCTTACAACTGATCGTTCCTTTGAAGATTCAAGTTTTTCGAACTCGGTTTTTCCATTTTTATTATTATTTTGAAGATCCGGGTTCCGACACAGGTTTTTCCTTTTTATATCGTTTGAAGTTTCGAGTTCCGACTCGAACTTCCTATCGGATTCAACGCCCGTGTTGGAACCGATCGTTCCTTTGAAGATTCGAGTTTTTCAAAACTCGGGTTTTCCATTTTTATTTTTATTTTGAAGATCCGGGTTCCGACTCGAGTTTTGCCTTTTTATGTCGTTTGAAGTTTCGAGTTCCGACTCGAACTTCCTATCGGATTCAGCGCTCGTGTTGGAACCGATCGTTCATTTGAAAATTCGAGTTTTCAAAACTCGGGTTTTTCATTTTTATTATTATTTTAAAGATCCGGGTTCCGACTCGGGTTTTCCCCTTTTATGTCGTTTGAAGTTTTGAGTTCCGACTCGAACTTCCTATCGGATTTAACGCTTGTGTTCGCACCGATCGTTCCTTTGAAGATTCAAGTTTTTTAAAACTCGGGTTTTCCATTTTTATTTTTATTTTGAAGATCCGGGTTCCGACTTGGGTTTTCCCTTTTTATGTCGTTTGATGTTTTGAGTTCCGACTCGAACTTCCTATCGGATTCAACACTCGTGTTGAAACCGATCGTTCCTTTAAAAATTCGAGTTTTCAAAACTTGGGTTTTCCATTTTTATTATTGTTTTGAAGATCCGGGTTCCGACTCGGGTTTTTCCTTTTTATGTTGTTTGAAGTTTAGAGTTCTGACTCAAACTTCCAATCGGATTCAATGCTCGTGTTGGAACCGATCGTTCCTTTGATGATACGAGTTTTTCAAAACTCGGGTTTTCCATTTTTATTATTATTTTGAAGATCCGGGTTCCGACTCGGGTTTTCTTTTTTTATGTCATTTGAAGTTTCGAATTCCGTCTCGAACTTCCTATCGATATCAACGCTCGTGTCGGAACCGATCGTTCCTTTGAAAATTCGATTCAAAGCTCGGGTTTTCCATTTTTATTATTATTTTGAAGATCCGGGTTCCTACTCGAGTTTCTCCTTTTTATGTCGTTTGAAGTTTCGAGTTCTCTCTCGAACTTCCTGTCGGATTCAACACTCGTGTTTCAATTGATCATTCCTTTGAAGATTCAAGTTTTTAAAACTCGGGTTTTCCATTTTTATTATTATTTTGAAGATCCGGGTTCCGACTCAGGTTTTTCCATTTTATATTGTTTGAAGTTTCGAGTTACGACTCGATCTTCCTATCGGATTCCACGCTCGTGTTGGAACCGATCGTTCCTTTGAAAACTCGAGTTTTCAAAACTCTAGTTTTCCATTTTTGTTATTATTTTTAAGATCGGGGTTCCGACTCGGGTTTTCCCTTTTTATGTCGTTTGAAGTTTTGAGTTCCGACTCAAACTTCCTCTCAGATTCAACGCTCGTGTTGGAACCGATCATTCCTTTGAAGATTCGAGTTTTTCAAAACTCGAGTTTTCCATTTTTATTTTTATTTTGAAGATCCAGGTTTTGACTCGGGTTTTTCCTTTTTATGTCGTTTGAAGTTTCAAGTTTCAACTCAAACTTCTTATCGGATTCAACGCTCGTGTTGGAACCGATAATTCATTTGCAGATTCGAGTTTTTCAAAACTCGGGTATTCCATTTTTATTATTGTTTTGAAGATCCGGGTTCCGGCTCGGGTTTTCTCTTTTTATGTCGTTTGAAGTTTTTAGTTCTGACTCGAACTTACTATCGGATTCAACGCTCGTGTTGGAACCGATCGTTCCTTTGAAGATTCGAGTTTTTCGAAACTCGGGTTTTCCATTTTTATTTTTATTTTCAAGATCCGGGTTCCGACTCGGGTTTTTCCTTTTTATGTCGTTTGACGTTTTTAGTTCCGACTCGAACTTCCTATCGGATTCAACGCTCGTGTTGGAACCGATCGTTCCTTTGAAGATTCGAGTTTTTCGAAACTCGGGTTTTCCATTTTTATTATTATTTTGAAGATCCGGGTTCCAACTCGGGTTTTTCCTTTTTATGTCGTTTGATGTTTCGCGTTCTGACTCGAACTTCCTATCGGATTCAACGCTCATGTTGAAACCGATCGTTCCTTTAAAAATTCGAGTTTTCAAAACTTGGGTTTTCTATTTTTATTATTGTTTTGAAGATTCGGGTTCCGACTCGGGTTTTTCCTTTTTATGTTGTTTGAAGTTTAGAGTTCTGACTCAAACTTCCTATCGGATTCAATGCTCGTGTTGGAACTGATCGTTGCTTTGGAGATACGAGTTTTTCAAAACTCGGGTTTTCCATTTTTTATTATTATTTTGAAGATCCAGGTTCCGACTCGGGTTTTCTTTTTTTATGTCGTTTGAAGTTTCGAATTCCGTCTCGAACTTCCTATCGAATTCAACGCTCGTGTTGGAACCGATCGTTCCTTTGAAAATTCGATTCAAAGCTCGGGTTTTCCATTTTTATTATTATTTTGAAGATCCGGGTTCCGACTCGAGTTTCTCCTTTTTATGTCGTTTGAAGTTTCGAGTTCTCTCTCGAACTTCCTATCGGATTCAACACTCGTGTTTCAATTGATCGTTCCTTTGAAGATTCAAGTTTTTAAAACTCGGGTTTTCCATTTTTATTATTATTTTGAAGATCCGGGTTCCGACTCACGTTTTTCCATTTTATATTGTTTGAAGTTTCGAGTTCCGACTCGAACTTCCTATCGGATTCCACGATCGTGTTGGAACCGATCGTTCCTTTGAAAACTCGAGTTTTCAAAACTCTAGTTTTCCAATTTTGTTATTATTTTGAAGATCCGGGTTCCGACTCGGGTTTTCCATTTTTATTATTATTTTGAAGATCCGGGTTCCGACTCAGGTTTTTCCATTTTATATTGTTTGAAGTTTCGAGTTCCGACTCGAACTTCGTATCGGATTCCACGCTCGTGTTGGAACCGATCGTTCCTTTGAAAATTCGAGTTTTCAAAACTCGGGTTTTCCATTTTTATTATTGTTTTGAAGATGCAGGTTCCGACTCGGGTTTTCCCTTTTTATGTCGTTTGAAGTTTCGAGTTCTGACTCAAACTTCCTATCGGATTCAACGCTCATGTTGGAACCAATCGTTCCTTTGAAGATTCGAGTTTTTCAAAACTCGGGTTTTCCATTTTTATTATTATTTTGCAGATCTGGGTTCCGACTCGGGTTTTCTTTCTTTATGTCGTTTGAAGTTTCGAGTTCCGTCTCGAACTTCCTATCGAATTCAACGCTTGTGTTGGAACCGATCGTTACTTTGAAAATTCGAGTTTTCAAAACTCGGGTTTTCCATTTTTATTATTATTTTGAAGATTCGAGTTCCGACTCAAGTTTCTCCTTTTTATGTCATTTAAAGTTTCGAGTTCTGTCTTGAACTTCCTGTCGGATTCAACACTCGTCTTACAACTGATCGTTCCTTTGAAGATTCAAGTTTTTCGAACTCGGTTTTTCCATTTTTATTATTATTTTGAAGATCCGGGTTCCGACACAGGTTTTTCCTTTTTATATCGTTTGAAGTTTCGAGTTCCGACTCGAACTTCCTATCGGATTCAACGCCCGTGTTGGAACCGATCGTTCCTTTGAAGATTCGAGTTTTTCAAAACTCGGGTTTTCCATTTTTATTTTTATTTTGAAGATCCGGGTTCCGACTCGAGTTTTGCCTTTTTATGTCGTTTGAAGTTTCGAGTTCCGACTCGAACTTCCTATCGGATTCAGCGCTCGTGTTGGAACCGATCGTTCATTTGAAAATTCGAGTTTTCAAAACTCGGGTTTTTCATTTTTATTATTATTTTAAAGATCCGGGTTCCGACTCGGGTTTTCCCCTTTTATGTCGTTTGAAGTTTTGAGTTCCGACTCGAACTTCCTATCGGATTTAACGCTTGTGTTCGCACCGATCGTTCCTTTGAAGATTCAAGTTTTTTAAAACTCGGGTTTTCCATTTTTATTTTTATTTTGAAGATCCGGGTTCCGACTTGGGTTTTCCCTTTTTATGTCGTTTGATGTTTTGAGTTCCGACTCGAACTTCCTATCGGATTCAACACTCGTGTTGAAACCGATCGTTCCTTTAAAAATTCGAGTTTTCAAAACTTGGGTTTTCCATTTTTATTATTGTTTTGAAGATCCGGGTTCCGACTCGGGTTTTTCCTTTTTATGTTGTTTGAAGTTTAGAGTTCTGACTCAAACTTCCAATTGGATTCAATGCTCGTGTTGGAACCGATCGTTCCTTTGATGATACGAGTTTTTCAAAACTCGGGTTTTCCATTTTTATTATTATTTTGAAGATCCGGGTTCCGACTCGGGTTTTCTTTTTTTATGTCGTTTGAAGTTTCGAATTCCGTCTCGAACTTCCTATCGAATTCAACGCTCGTGTTGGAACCGATCGTTCCTTTGAAAATTCGATTCAAAGCTCGGGTTTTCTATTTTTATTATTATTTTGAAGATCCGGGTTCCGACTCGAGTTTCTCCTTTTTATGTCGTTTGAAGTTTCGAGTTCTCTCTCGAACTTCCTGTCGGATTCAACACTCATGTTTCAATTGATCGTTCCTTTGAAGATTCAAGTTTTTAAAACTCGGGTTTTCCATTTTTATTATTATTTTGAAGATCCGGGTTCCGACTCACGTTTTTCCATTTTATATTGTTTGAAGTTTCGAGTTCCGACTCGAACTTCCTATCAGATTCCACGATCGTGTTGGAAACGATCGTTCCTTTGAAAACTCGAGTTTTCAAAACTCTAGTTTTCCAATTTTGTTATTATTTTGAAGATCCGGGTTCCGACTCGGGTTTTCCATTTTTATTATTATTTTGAAGATCCGGGTTCCGACTCAGGTTTTTCCATTTTATATTGTTTGAAGTTTCGAGTTCCGACTCGAACTTCCTATCGGATTCCACGCTCGTGTTGGAACCGATCGTTCCTTTGAAAATTCGAGTTTTCAAAACTCGGGTTTTCCATTTTTATTATTGTTTTGAAGATGCAGGTTCCGACTCGGGTTTTCCCTTTTTATGTCGTTTGAAGTTTCGAGTTCTGACTCAAACTTCCTATCGGATTCAACGCTCATGTTGGAACCAATCGTTCCTTTGAAGATTCGAGTTTTTCAAAACTCGGGTTTTCCATTTTTATTATTATTTTGCAGATCTGGGTTCCGACTCGGGTTTTCTTTCTTTATGTCGTTTGAAGTTTCGAGTTCCGTCTCGAACTTCCTATCGAATTCAACGCTTGTGTTGGAACCGATCGTTACTTTGAAAATTCGAGTTTTCAAAACTCGGGTTTTCCATTTTTATTATTATTTTGAAGATTCGAGTTCCGACTCAAGTTTCTCCTTTTTATGTCATTTAAAGTTTCGAGTTCTGTCTTGAACTTCCTGTCGGATTCAATCCTCGTCTTACAACTGATCGTTCCTTTGAAGATTCAAGTTTTTCGAACTCGTTTTTTCCATTTTTATTATTATTTTGAAGATCCGGGTTCCGGCACAGGTTTTTCCTTTTTATATCGTTTGAAGTTTCGAGTTCCGACTCGAACTTCCTATCGGATTCAACGCTCGTGTTGGAACCGATCGTTCCTTTGAAGATTCGAGTTTTTCAAAACTCGGGTTTTCCATTTTTATTTTTATTTTGAAGATCCGGGTTCCGACTCGAGTTTTGCCTTTTTATGTCCTTTGAAGTTTCGAGTTCCGACTCGAACTTCCTATCGGATTCAGCGCTCGTGTTGGAACCGATCGTTCATTTGAAAATTCGAGTTTTCAAAACTCGGGTTTTTCATTTTTATTATTATTTTAAAGATCCGGGTTCCGACTCGGGTTTTCCCCTTTTTTGTCGTTTGAAGTTTTGAGTTCCGACTCGAACTTCCTATCGGATTTAACGCTTGTGTTGGCACCGATCGTTCCTTTGAAGATTCAAGTTTTTTAAAACTCGGGTTTTCCATTTTTATTTTTATTTTGAAGATCCGGGTTCCGACTTGGGTTTTCCCTTTTTATGTCGTTTGATGTTTTGAGTTCCGACTCGAACTTCCTATCGGATTCAACGCTCGTGTTGAAACCGATCGTTCCTTTAAAAATTCGAGTTTTCAAAACTTGGGTTTTCCATTTTTATTATTGTTTTGAAGATCCGGGTTCCGACTCGGGTTTTTCCTTTTTATGTTGTTTGAAGTTTAGAGTTCTGACTCAAACTTCCAATTGGATTCAATGCTCGTGTTGGAACCGATCGTTCCTTTGATGATACGAGTTTTTCAAAACTCGGGTTTTCCATTTTTATTATTATTTTGAAGATCCGGGTTCCGACTCGGGTTTTCTTTTTTTATGTCGTTTGAAGTTTCGAATTCCGTCTCGAACTTCCTATCGAATTCAACGCTCGTGTTGGAACCGATCGTTCCTTTGAAAATTCGATTCAAAGCTCGGGTTTTCTATTTTTATTATTATTTTGAAGATCCGGGTTCCGACTCGAGTTTCTCCTTTTTATGTCGTTTGAAGTTTCGAGTTCTCTCTCGAACTTCCTGTCGGATTCAACACTCATGTTTCAATTGATCGTTCCTTTGAAGATTCAAGTTTTTAAAACTCGGGTTTTCCATTTTTATTATTATTTTGAAGATCCGGGTTCCGACTCACGTTTTTCCATTTTATATTGTTTGAAGTTTCGAGTTCCGACTCGAACTTCCTATCAGATTCCACGATCGTGTTGGAAACGATCGTTCCTTTGAAAACTCGAGTTTTCAAAACTCTAGTTTTCCAATTTTGTTATTATTTTGAAGATCCGGGTTTCGACTCGGGTTTTTCCTTTTTATGTCGTTTGAAGTTTTGAGTTCCGACTCAAACTTCCTCTCAGATTCAACGCTCGTGTTGGAACCGATCATTCCTTTGAAGATTCGAGTTTTTCAAAACTCGAGTTTTCCATTTTTATTTTTATTTTGAAGATCCAGGTTCCGACTCGGGTTTTTCCTTTTTATGTCGTGTGAAGTTTCAAGTTTCGACTCAAACTTCTTATCGTATTCAACGCTCGTGTTGGAACCGATCGTTCCTTTGCAGATTCGAGTTTTTCAAAACTCGGGTTTTCCATTTTTATTATTGTTTTTAAGATCCGGGTTCTGACTCGGGTTTTTCGTTTTTATGTCGTTTGAAGTTTCGAGTTCCGACTCGAACTTACTATCGGATTCAACTCTCGTGTTGGAACCGATCGTTCCTTTTAAAATTTGAGTTTTGAAAACTTGGGTATTCCATATTTATTATTGTTTTGAAGATCCGGGTTCCGACTCGGGTTTTCTCTTTTTATGTCGTTTGAAGTTTTTAGTTCCGACTCGAACTTCCTATCGGATTCAACGCTCGTGTTGGAACCGATCGTTCCTTTGAAGATTCGAGTTTTTCGAAACTCAGGTTTTCCATTTTTATTATTATTTTGAAGATCCGGGTTCCGACTCGGGTTTTTCCTTTTTATGTCGTTTGATGTTTCGCGTTCTGTCTCGAACTTCCTATCGGATTCAACGCTCGTGTTGGAACCGATTGTTCCTTTGAAGATTCAAGTTTTTCAAAACTCAGGTTTTCCATTTTTATTATTATTTTGAAGATCCGGGTTCCGACTCGGGTTTTTCCTTTTTATGTCATTTGATGTTTCGCGTTCTGACTCGAACTTCCTATCGGATTCAACGCTCGTGTTGAAACCGATCGTTCCTTTAAAAAATCGAGTTTTCAAAACTTGGGTTTTCCATTTTTATTATTGTTTTGAAGATCCGGGTTCCGACTCGGGTTTTTCCTTTTTATGTTGTTTGAAGTTTAGAGTTCTGACTCAAACTTCCTATCGGATTCAATGCTCGTGTTGGAACTGATCGTTGCTTTGGAGATACGAGTTTTTCAAAACTCGGGTTTTCCATTTTTATTATTATTTTGAAGATCCGGGTTCCGACTCGGGTTTTCTTTTTTTATGGCGTTTGAAGTTTCGAATTCCGTATCGAACTTCCTATCGAATTCAACGCTCGTGTTGGAACCGATCGTTCCTTTGAAAATTCGATTCAAAGCTCGGGTTTTCCATTTTTATTATTATTTTGAAGATCCGGGTTCCGACTCGAGTTTCTCCTTTTTATGTCCTTTGAAGTTTCGAGTTCTCTCTCGAACTTCCTATCGGATTCAACACTCGTGTTTCAATTGATCGTTCCTTTGAAGATTCAAGTTTTTAAAACTCGGGTTTTCCATTTTTATTATTATTTTGAAGATCCTGGTTCCGACTCAGGTTTTTCCATTTTATATTGTTTGAAGTTTCGAGTTCCGACTCGAACTTCCTATCGGATTCCACGCTCGTGTTGGAACCGATCGTTCCTTTGAAAATTCGAGTTTTCAAAACTCGGGTTTTCCATTTTTATTATTGTTTTGAAGATGCAGGTTCCGACTCGGGTTTTCCCTTTTTATGTCGTTTGAAGTTTCGAGTTCTGACTCAAACTTCCTATCGGATTCAACGCTCATGTTGGAACCAATCGTTCCTTTGAAGATTCGAGTTTTTCAAAACTCGGGTTTTCCATTTTTATTATTATTTTGCAGATCTGGGTTCCGACTCGGGCTTTCTTTCTTTATGTCGTTTGAAGTTTCGAGTTCCGTCTCGAACTTCCTATCGAATTCAACGCTTGTGTTGGAACCGATCGTTACTTTGAAAATTCGAGTTTTCAAAACTCGGGTTTTCCATTTTTATTATTATTTTGAAGATTCGAGTTCCGACTCAAGTTTCTCCTTTTTATGTCATTTAAAGTTTCGAGTTCTGTCTTGAACTTCCTGTCGGATTCAACACTCGTCTTACAACTGATCGTTCCTTTGAAGATTCAAGTTTTTCGAACTCGGTTTTTCCATTTTTATTATTATTTTGAAGATCCGGGTTCCGACACAGGTTTTTCCTTTTTATATCGTTTGAAGTTTCGAGTTCCGACTCGAACTTCCTATCGGATTCAACGCTCGTGTTGGAACCGATCGTTCCTTTGAAGATTCGAGTTTTTCAAAACTCGGGTTTTCCATTTTTATTTTTATTTTGAAGATCCGGGTTCCGACTCGAGTTTTGCCTTTTTATGTCGTTTGAAGTTTCGAGTTCCGACTCGAACTTCCTATCGGATTCAGCGCTCGTGTTGGAACCGATCGTTCATTTGAAAATTCGAGTTTTCAAAACTCGGGTTTTTCATTTTTATTATTATTTTAAAGATCCGGGTTCCGACTCGGGTTTTCCCCTTTTATGTCGTTTGAAGTTTTGAGTTCCGACTCGAACTTCCTATCGGATTTAACGCTTATGTTGGCACCGATCGTTCATTTGAAGATTCAAGTTTTTTAAAACTCGGGTTTTCCATTTTTATTTTTATTTTGAAGATCCGGGTTCCGACTTGGGTTTTCCCTTTTTATGTCGTTTGATGTTTTGAGTTCCGACTCGAACTTCCTATCGGATTCAACACTCGTGTTGAAACCGATCGTTCCTTTAAAAATTCGAGTTTTCAAAACTTGGGTTTTCCATTTTTATTATTGTTTTGAAGATCCGGGTTCCGACTCGGGTTTTTCCTTTTTATGTTGTTTGAAGTTTAGAGTTCTGACTCAAACTTCCAATTGGATTCAATGCTCGTGTTGGAACCGATCGTTCCTTTGATGATACGAGTTTTTCAAAACTCGGGTTTTCCATTTTTATTATTATTTTGAAGATCCGGGTTCCGACTCGGGTTTTCTTTTTTTATGTCGTTTGAAGTTTCGAATTCCGTCTCGAACTTCCTATCGAATTCAACGCTCGTGTTGGAACCGATCGTTCCTTTGAAAATTCGATTCAAAGCTCGGGTTTTCTATTTTTATTATTATTTTGAAGATCCGGGTTCCGACTCGAGTTTCTCCTTTTTATGTCGTTTGAAGTTTCGAGTTCTCTCTCGAACTTCCTGTCGGATTCAACACTCATGTTTCAATTGATCGTTCCTTTGAAGATTCAAGTTTTTAAAACTCGGGTTTTCCATTTTTATTATTATTTTGAAGATCCGGGTTCCGACTCACGTTTTTCCATTTTATATTGTTTGAAGTTTCGAGTTCCGACTCGAACTTCCTATCAGATTCCACGATCGTGTTGGAAACGATCGTTCCTTTGAAAACTCGAGTTTTCAAAACTCTAGTTTTCCAATTTTGTTATTATTTTGAAGATCCGGGTTCCGACTCGGGTTTTCCATTTTTATTATTATTTTGAAGATCCGGGTTCCGACTCAGGTTTTTCCATTTTATATTGTTTGAAGTTTCGAGTTCCGACTCGAACTTCCTATCGGATTCCACGCTCGTGTTGGAACCGATCGTTCCTTTGAAAATTCGAGTTTTCAAAACTCGGGTTTTCCATTTTTATTATTGTTTTGAAGATGCAGGTTCCGACTCGGGTTTTCCCTTTTTATGTCGTTTGAAGTTTCGAGTTCTGACTCAAACTTCCTATCGGATTCAACGCTCATGTTGGAACCAATCGTTCCTTTGAAGATTCGAGTTTTTCAAAACTCGGGTTTTCCATTTTTATTATTATTTTGCAGATCTGGGTTCCGACTCGGGCTTTCTTTCTTTATGTCGTTTGAAGTTTCGAGTTCCGTCTCGAACTTCCTATCGAATTCAACGCTTGTGTTTGTACCGATCGTTACTTTGAAAATTCGAGTTTTCAAAAATCGGGTTTTCCATTTTTATTATTATTTTGAAGATTCGAGTTCCGACTCAAGTTTCTCCTTTTTATGTCATTTAAAGTTTCGAGTTCTGTCTTGAACTTCCTGTCGGATTCAATACTCGTCTTACAACTGATCGTTCCTTTGAAGATTCAAGTTTTTCGAACTCGGTTTTTCCATTTTTATTATTATTTTGAAGATCCGGGTTCCGACACAGGTTTTTCCTTTTTATATCGTTTGAAGTTTCGAGTTCCGACTCGAACTTCCTATCGGATTCAACGCTCGTGTTGGAACCGATCGTTCCTTTGAAGATTCGAGTTTTTCAAAACTCGGGTTTTCCATTTTTATTTTTATTTTGAAGATCCGGGTTCCGACTCGAGTTTTGCCTTTTTATGTCGTTTGAAGTTTCGAGTTCCGACTCGAACTTCCTATCGGATTCAGCGCTCGTGTTGGAACCGATCGTTCATTTGAAAATTCGAGTTTTCAAAACTCGGGTTTTTCATTTTTATTATTATTTTAAAGATCCGGGTTCCGACTCGGGTTTTCCCCTTTTATGTCGTTTGAAGTTTTGAGTTCCGACTCGAACTTCCTATCGGATTTAACGCTTGTGTTGGCACCGATCGTTCCTTTGAAGATTCAAGTTTTTTAAAACTCGGGTTTTCCATTTTTATTTTTATTTTGAAGATCCGGGTTCCGACTTGGGTTTTCCCTTTTTATATCGTTTGATGTTTTGAGTTCCGACTCGAACTTCCTATCGGATTCAACGCTCGTGTTGAAACCGATCGTTCCTTTAAAAATTCGAGTTTTCAAAACTTGGGTTTTCCATTTTTATTATTGTTTTGAAGATCCGGGTTCCGACTCGGGTTTTTCCTTTTTATGTTGTTTGAAGTTTAGAGTTCTGACTCAAACTTCCAATTGGATTCAATGCTCGTGTTGGAACCGATCGTTCCTTTGATGATACGAGTTTTTCAAAACTCGGGTTTTCCATTTTTATTATTATTTTGAAGATCCGGGTTCCGACTCGGGTTTTCTTTTTTTATGTCGTTTGAAGTTTCGAATTCCGTCTCGAACTTCCTATCGAATTCAACGCTCGTGTTGGAACCGATCGTTCCTTTGAAAATTCGATTCAAAGCTCGGGTTTTCTATTTTTATTATTATTTTGAAGATCCGGGTTCCGACTCGAGTTTCTCCTTTTTATGTCGTTTGAAGTTTCGAGTTCTCTCTCGAACTTCCTGTCGGATTCAACACTCATGTTTCAATTGATCGTTCCTTTGAAGATTCAAGTTTTTAAAACTCGGGTTTTCCATTTTTATTATTATTTTGAAGATCCGGGTTCCGACTCACGTTTTTCCATTTTATATTGTTTGAAGTTTCGAGTTCCGACTCGAACTTCCTATCAGATTCCACGATCGTGTTGGAAACGATCGTTCCTTTGAAAACTCGAGTTTTCAAAACTCTAGTTTTCCAATTTTGTTATTATTTTGAAGATCCGGGTTCCGACTCGGGTTTTCCCTTTTTATGTCGTTTGAAGTTTTGAGTTCCGACTCAAACTTCCTCTCAGATTCAACGCTCGTGTTGGAACCGATCATTCCTTTGAAGATTCGAGTTTTTCAAAACTCGAGTTTTCCATTTTTATTTTTATTTTGAAGATCCAGGTTCCGACTCGGGTTTTTCCTTTTTATGTCGTGTGAAGTTTCAAGTTTCGACTCAAACTTCTTATCGTATTCAACGCTCGTGTTGGAACCGATCGTTCCTTTGCAGATTCGAGTTTTTCAAAACTCGGGTTTTCCATTTTTATTATTGTTTTTAAGATCCGGGTTCTGACTCGGGTTTTCCGTTTTTATGTCGTTTGAAGTTTCGAGTTCCGACTCGAACTTACTATCGGATTCAACGCTCGTGTTGGAACCGATCGTTCCTTTTAAAATTTGAGTTTTGAAAACTTGGGTATTCCATATTTATTATTGTTTTGAAGATCCGGGTTCCGACTCGGGTTTTCTCTTTTTATGTCGTTTGAAGTTTTTAGTTCCGACTCGAACTTCCTATCGGATTCAATGCTCGTGTTGGAACCGATCGTTCCTTTGAAGATTCGAGTTTTTCGAAACTCAGGTTTTCCATTTTTATTATTATTTTGAAGATCCGGGTTCCGACTCGGGTTTTTCCTTTTTATGTCGTTTGATGTTTCGCGTTCTGTCTCGAACTTCCTATCGGATTCAACGCTCGTGTTGGAACCGATTGTTCCTTTGAAGATTCAAGTTTTTCAAAACTCAGGTTTTCCATTTTTATTATTATTTTGAAGATCCGGGTTCCGACTCGGGTTTTTCCTTTTTATGTCGTTTGATGTTTCGCGTTCTGACTCGAACTTCCTATCGGATTCAACGCTCGTGTTGAAACCGATCGTTCCTTTAAAAATTCGAGTTTTCAAAACTTGGGTTTTCCATTTTTATTATTGTTTTGAAGATCCGGGTTCCGACTCGGGTTTTTCCTTTTTATGTTGTTTGAAGTTTAGAGTTTTGACTCAAACTTCCTATCGGATTCAATGCTCGTGTTGGAACTGATCGTTGCTTTGGAGATACGAGTTTTTCAAAACTCGGGTTTTCCATTTTTATTATTATTTTGAAGATCCGGGTTCCGACTCGGGTTTTCTTTTTTTATGGCGTTTGAAGTTTCGAATTCCGTATCGAACTTCCTATCGAATTCAACGCTCGTGTTGGAACCGATCGTTCCTTTGAAAATTTGATTCAAAGCTCGGGTTTTCCATTTTTATTATTATTTTGAAGATCCGGGTTCCGACTCGAGTTTCTCCTTTTTATGTCGTTTGAAGTTTCGAGTTCTCTCTCGAACTTCCTATCGGATTCAACACTCGTGTTACAATTGATCGTTCCTTTGAAGATTCAAGTTTTTAAAACTCGGGTTTTCCATTTTTATTATTATTTTGAAGATCCTGGTTCCGACTCAGGTTTTTCCATTTTATATTGTTTGAAGTTTCGAGTTCCGACTCGAACTTCCTATCGGATTCCACGCTCGTGTTGGAACCGATCGTTCCTTTGAAAATTCGAGTTTTCAAAACTCTGGTTTTCCATTTTTGTTATTATTTTGAAGATCCGGGTTCCGACTCGGGTTTTCCCTTTTTATGTTGTTTGAAGTTTCGAGTTCCGACTCAAACTTCTTATCGGATTCAACGCTCGTGTTGAAACCGATCGTTCCTTTGAAAATTCGAGTTTTCAAAACTCGGGTTTTCATTTTTATTATTGTTTTGAAGATCCAGGTTCCGACTCGGGTTTTCCCTTTTTATGTCGTTTGAAGTTTCGAGTTCTGACTCAAACTTCCTATCGGATTCAACGCTCGTGTTGGAACCAATCGTTCCTTTGAAGATTCGAGTTTTTCAAAACCCGGGTTTTCCATTTTTATTATTATTTTGAAGATCTGGGTTCCGACTCGGGTTTTCTTTCTTTATGTCGTTTGAAGTTTCGGGTTCCGTCTCGAACTTCCTATCGAATTCAACGCTCGTGTTGGAACCGATCGTTACTTTGAAAATTCAAGTTTTCAAAACTCGGGTTTTCCATTTTTATTATTATTTTGAAGATTCGAGTTCAGACTCAAGTTTCTCCTTTTTATGTCATTTAAAGTTTCTAGTTCTGTCTCGAACTTCCTGTCGGATTCAACACTCGTGTTACAACTGATCGTTCCTTTGAAGATTCAAGTTTTTCGAACTCGGTTTTTCCATTTTTATTATTATTTTGAAGATCCGGGTTCCGACTCAGGTTTTTCCTTTTTATATCGTTTGAAGTTTCGAGTTCCGACTCGAACTTCCTATCGGATTCAACGCTCGTGTTGGAACCGATCGTTCCTTTGAAGATTCGAGTTTTTCAAAACTCGGGTTTTCCATTTTTATTTTTATTTTGAAGATCCGGGTTCCGACTCGAGTTTTCCGTTTTTATGTCATTTGAAGTTTTGAGTTCCGACTCGAACTTCCCATCGGATTCAGCACTCGTGTTGGAACCGATCGTTCATTTGAAAATTCGAGTTTTCAAAACTCGGGTTTTCCATTTTTATTATTATTTTAAAGATCCGGGTTCCGACTCGGGTTTTCCCCTTTTATGTCGTTTGAAGTTTTGTGTTCCGACTCGAACTTCCTATCGGATTTAACGCTTGTGTTGGAACCGATCGTTCCTTTGAAGATTCGAGTTTTTCAAAACTCGGGTTTTCCATTTTTATTTTTATTTTGAAGATCCGGGTTCCGAATCGGGTTTTCCGTTTTTATGTCGTTTGATGTTTCGAGTTCCGACTCGAACTTCCTATCGGATTCAACGCTCGTGTTGAAACCGATCGTTCTTTTGAAAATTCGAGTTTTTAAAACTTGGGTTTTCCATTTTTATTATTGTTTTGAAGATCCGGGTTCCGACTCGAGTTTTTCCTTTTTATGTTGTTTGAAGTTTAGAGTTCTGACTCAAACTTCCAATCGGATTCAATGCTCGTGTTGGAACCGATCGTTCCTTTGATGATACGAGTTTTTCAAAACTCGGGTTTTCCATTTTTATTATTATTTTGAAGATCCGGGTTCCGACTCGGGTTTTCTTTTTTTATGTCGTTTGAAGTTTCGAATTCCGTCTCGAACTTCCTATCGAATTCAACGCTCGTGTTGGAACCGATCGTTCCTTTGAAAATTCGATTCAAAGCTCGGGTTTTCTATTTTTATTATTATTTTGAAGATCCGGGTTCCGACTCGAGTTTCTCCTTTTTATGTCGTTTGAAGTTTCGAGTTCTCTCTCGAACTTCCTATCGGATTCAACACTCGTGTTTCAATTGATCGTTCCTTTGAAGATTCAAGTTTTTAAAACTCGGGTTTTACATTTTTATTATTATTTTGAAGATCCGGGTTCCGACTCAGGTTTTTCCATTTTATATTGTTTGAAGTTTCGAGTTCCGACTCGAACTTCCTATCGGATTCCACGCTCGTGTTGGAACCGATCGTTCCTTTGAAAATTCGAGTTTTCAAAACTCTGGTTTTCCATTTTTGTTATTATTTTGAAGATCCGGGTTCCGACTCGGGTTTTCCCTTTTTATGTTGTTTGAAGTTTCGAGTTCCGACTCAAACTTCTTATCGGATTCAACGCTCGTGTTGAAACCGATCGTTCCATTGAAAATTCGAGTTTTCAAAACTCGGATTTTCCATTTTTATTTTTGTTTTGAAGATCCAGGTTCCGACTCGGGTTTTCCCTTTTTATGTCATTTGAAGTTTCGATTTCTGACTCAAACTTCCTATCGGATTCAATGCTCGTGTTGGAACCAATCGTTCCTTTTGAAGATTCGAGTTTTTCAAAACTCGAGTTTTTTGTTATTATTTTGAAGTTTCGAGTTCCGTCTCGAACTTCCTATCGAATTCAACGCTCGTCTTGGAACCGATCGTTACTTTGAAAATTCGAGTTTTCAAAACTCGGGTTTTCCATTTTTATTATTATTTTGAAGATTCGAGTTCCGACTCAAGTTTCTCCTTTTTATGTCATTTAAAGTTTCGAGTTCTGTCTCGAACTTCCTGTCGGATTCAACACTCGTGTTACAACTGATCGTTCCTTTGAAGATTCAAGTTTTTCGAACTCGGTTTTTCCATTTTTATTATTATTTTGAAGATCCGGGTTCCGACTCAGGTTTTTCCTTTTTATAACGTTTGAAGTTTCGAGTTCCGACTCAAACTTCCTATCGGATTCAACACTCGTGTTGGAACCGATCGTTCCTTTGAAGATTCGAGTTTTTCAAAACTCGGGTTTTCCATTTTTATTTTTATTTTGAAGATCCGGGTTCCGACTCGAGTTTTCCCTTTTTATGTCGTTTGAAGTTTCGAGTTCCGACTCGAACTTCCTATTGGATTCAGCGCTCGTGTTGTAACCGATCGTTCATTTGAAAATTTAAGTTTTCAAAACTCGGGTTTTCTATTTTTATTATTATTTTAAAGATCCGGGTTCCGACTCGGGTTTTCCCCTTTTATGTCGTTTGAAGTTTTGAGTTCCGACTCGAACTTCCTATCGGATTTAACGCTTGTGTTGGCACCGATCGTTCCTTTGAAGATTCGAGTTTTTCAAAACTCGGGTTTTCCATTTTTATTTTTATTTTTATTTTGAAGATCCGGGTTCCGACTCGGGTTTTCCCTTTTTATGTCGTTTGATGTTTTGAGTTCCGACTCGAACTTCCTATCGGATTCAACGCTCGTGTTGAAACCGATCGTTCCTTTAAAAATTCGAGCTTTCAAAACTTGGGTTTTCCATTTTTATTATTGTTTTGAAGATCCGGGTTCCGACTCGGGTTTTTCCTTTTTATGTTGTTTGAAGTTTAGAGTTCTGACTCAAACTTCCAATCGGATTCAATGCTCGTGTTGGAACCGATCGTTCCTTTGATGATACGAGTTTTTCAAAACTCGGGTTTTCCATTTTTATTATTATTTTGAAGATCCGGGTTCCGACTCGGGTTTTCTTTTTTTATGTCATTTGAAGTTTCGAATTCCGTCTCGAACTTCCTATCGATATCAACGCTCGTGTTGGAACCGATCGTTCCTTTGAAAATTCGATTCAAAGCTCGGGTTTTCCATTTTTATTATTATTTTGAAGATCCGGGTTCCTACTCGAGTTTCTCCTTTTTATGTCGTTTGAAGTTTCGAGTTCTCTCTCGAACTTCCTGTCGGATTCAACACTCGTGTTTCAATTGATCATTCCTTTGAAGATTCAAGTTTTTAAAACTCGGGTTTTCCATTTTTATTATTATTTTGAAGATCCGGGTTCCGACTCAGGTTTTTCCATTTTATATTGTTTGAAGTTTCGAGTTCCGACTCGAACTTCCTATCGGATTCCACGCTCGTGTTGGAACCGATCGTTCCTTTGAAAACTCGAGTTTTCAAAACTCTAGTTTTCCATTTTTGTTATTATTTTTAAGATCGGGGTTCCGACTCGGGTTTTCCCTTTTTATGTCGTTTGAAGTTTTGAGTTCCGACTCAAACTTCCTCTCAGATTCAACGCTCGTGTTGGAACCGATCATTCCTTTGAAGATTCGAGTTTTTCAAAACTCGAGTTTTCCATTTTTATTTTTATTTTGAAGATCCAGGTTTTGACTCGGGTTTTTCCTTTTTATGTCGTTTGAAGTTTCAAGTTTCGACTCAAACTTCTTATCGGATTCAACGCTCGTGTTGGAACCGATTATTCATTTGCAGATTCGAGTTTTTCAAAACTCGGGTATTCCATTTTTATTATTGTTTTGAAGATCCGGGTTCCGACTCGGGTTTTCTTTTTTTATGTCGTTTGAAGTTTCGAATTCCGTCTTGAACTTCCTATCGAATTCAACGCTCGTGTTGGAACCGATCGTTCCTTTGAAAATTCGATTCAAAGCTCGGGTTTTCCATTTTTATTATTATTTTGAAGATCCGGGTTCCGACTCGAGTTTCTCCTTTTTATGTCGTTTGAAGTTTCGAGTTCTCTCTCGAACTTCCTATCGGATTCAACACTCGTGTTTCAATTGATCGTTCGTTTGAAGATTCAAGTTTTTAAAACTCGGGTTTTCCATTTTTATTATTATTTTGAAGATCCGGGTTCCGACTCACGTTTTTCCATTTTATATTGTTTGAAGTTTCGAGTTCCGACTCGAACTTCCTATCGGATTCCACGATCGTGTTGGAACCGATCGTTCCTTTGAAAACTCGAGTTTTCAAAACTCTAGTTTTCCAATTTTGTTATTATTTTGAAGATCCGGGTTCCAACTCGGGTTTTCCATTTTTATTATTATTTTGAAGATCCGGGTTCCGACTCAGGTTTTTCCATTTTATATTGTTTGAAGTTTCGAGTTCCGACTCGAACTTCCTATCGGATTCCACGATCGTGTTGGAACCGATCGTTCCTTTGAAAATTCGAGTTTTTAAAACTCTAGTTTACCAATTTTGTTATTATTTTGAAGATCCGGGTTCCGACTCACGTTTTTCCATTTTATATTGTTTGAAGTTTCGAGTTCCGACTCGAACTTCCTATCGGATTCCACGATCGTGTTGGAACCGATCGTTCCTTCGAAAACTCGAGTTTTCAAAACTCTAGTTTACCAATTTTGTTATTATTTTGAAGATCTGGGTTCCGACTCGGGTTTTCCATTTTTATGTCGTTTGAAGTTTTGAGTTCCGACTCAAACTTCCTCTCAGATTCAACGCTCGTGTTGGAACCGATCATTCCTTTGAAGATTCGAGTTTTTCAAAACTCGAGTTTTCCATTTTTATATTTATTTTGAAG
Source organism: Nuphar pumila (assembly GCF_984573655.1). Classification (NCBI taxonomy): domain Eukaryota; kingdom Viridiplantae; phylum Streptophyta; class Magnoliopsida; order Nymphaeales; family Nymphaeaceae; genus Nuphar; species Nuphar pumila. Next base: position 60,308,485 of record NC_143253.1, on the reverse strand, counting down.
ATCCAGGTTCCGACTCGGGTTTTTCCTTTTTATGTCGTGTGAAGTTTCAAGTTTCGACTCAAACTTCTTATCGTATTCAACGCTCGTGTTGGAACCGATCGTTTCTTTGCAGATTCGAGTTTTTCAAAACTCGGGTTTTCCATTTTTATTATTGTTTTTAAGATCCGGGTTCTGACTCGGGTTTTCCGTTCTTATGTCGTTTGAAGTTTCGAGTTCCGACTCGAACTTACTATCGGATTCAACGCTCGTGTTGGAACCGATCGTTCCTTTTAAAATTTGAGTTTTGAAAACTTGGGTATTCCATATTTATTATTGTTTTGAAGATCCGGGTTCCGACTCGGGTTTTCTCTTTTTATGTCGTTTGAAGTTTTTAGTTCCGACTCGAACTTCCTATCGGATTCAACGCTCGTGTTGGAACCGATCGTTCCTTTGAAGATTCGAGTTTTTCGAAACTCAGGTTTTCCATTTTTATTATTATTTTGAAGATCCGGGTTCCGACTCGGGTTTTTCCTTTTTATGTCGTTTGATGTTTCGCGTTCTGACTCGAACTTCCTATCGGATTCAACGCTCGTGTTGGAACCGATTGTTCCTTTGAAGATTCAAGTTTTTCAAAACTCAGGTTTTCCATTTTTATTATTATTTTGAAGATCCGGGTTCCGACTCGGGTTTTTCCTTTTTATGTCGTTTGATGTTTCACGTTCTGACTCGAACTTCCTATCGGATTCAACGCTCGTGTTGAAACCGATCGTTCCTTTAAAAATTCGAGTTTTCAAAACTTGGGTTTTCCATTTTTATTATTGTTTTGAAGATCCGGGTTCCGACTCGGGTTTTTCCTTTTTATGTTGTTTGAAGTTTAGAGTTCTGACTCAAACTTCCTATCGGATTCAATGCTCGTGTTGGAACTGATCGTTGCTTTGGAGATACGAGTTTTTCAAAACTCGGGTTTTCCATTTTTATTATTATTTTGAAGATCCGGGTTCCGACTCGGGTTTTCTTTTTTTATGGCGTTTGAAGTTTCGAATTCCGTATCGAACTTCCTATCGAATTCAACGCTCGTGTTGGAACCGATCGTTCCTTTGAAAATTTGATTCAAAGCTCGGGTTTTCCATTTTTAATATTATTTTGAAGATCCGGGTTCCGACTCGAGTTTCTCCTTTTTATGTCGTTTGAAGTTTCGAGTTCTCTCTCGAACTTCCTATCGGATTCAACACTCGTGTTTCAATTGATCGTTCCTTTGAAGATTCAAGTTTTTAAAACTCGGGTTTTCCATTTTTATTATTATTTTGAAGATCCTGGTTCCGACTCAGGTTTTTCCATTTTATATTGTTTGAAGTTTCGAGTTCCGACTCGAACTTCCTATCGGATTCCACGCTCGTGTTGGAACCGATCGTTCCTTTGAAAATTCAAGTTTTCAAAACTCTGGTTTTCCATTTTTGTTATTATTTTGAAGATCCGGGTTCCGACTCGGGTTTTCCCTTTTTATGTTGTTTGAAGTTTCGAGTTCCGACTCAAACTTCTTATCGGATTCAACGCTCGTGTTGAAACCGATCGTTCCTTTGAAAATTCGAGTTTTCAAAACTCGGGTTTTCATTTTTATTATTGTTTTGAAGATCCAGGTTCCGACTCGGGTTTTCCCTTTTTATGTCGTTTGAAGTTTCGAGTTCTGACTCAAACTTCCTATCGGATTCAACGCTCGTGTTGGAACCAATCGTTCCTTTGAAGATTCGAGTTTTTCAAAACCCGGGTTTTCCATTTTTATTATTATTTTGAAGATCTGGGTTCCAACTCGGGTTTTCTTTCTTTATGTCGTTTGAAGTTTCGGGTTCCGTCTCGAACTTCCTATCGAATACAACGCTCGTGTTGGAACCGATCGTTACTTTGAAAATTCAAGTTTTCAAAACTCGGGTTTTCCATTTTTATTATTATTTTGAAGATTCGAGTTCAGACTCAAGTTTCTCCTTTTTATGTCATTTAAAGTTTCTAGTTCTGTCTCGAACTTCCTGTCGGATTCAACACTCGTGTTACAACTGATCGTTCCTTTGAAGATTCAAGTTTTTCGAACTCGGTTTTTCCATTTTTATTATTATTTTGAAGATCCGGGTTCCGACTCAGGTTTTTCCTTTTTATATCGTTTGAAGTTTCGAGTTCCGACTCGAACTTCCTATCGGATTCAACGCTCGTGTTGGAACCGATCGTAACTTTGAAGATTCGAGTTTTTCAAAACTCGGGTTTTCCATTTTTATTTTTATTTTGAAGATCCGGGTTCCGACTCAAGTTTTCCCTTTTTATGTCGTTTGAAGTTTCGAGTTCCGACTCGAACTTCCCATCGGATTCAGCACTCGTGTTGGAACCGATCGTTCATTTGAAAATTCGAGTTTTCAAAACTCGGGTTTTCCATTTTTATTATTATTTTAAAGATCCGGGTTCCGACTCGGGTTTTCCCCTTTTATGTCGTTTGAAGTTTTGTGTTCCGACTCGAACTTCCTATCGGATTTAACGCTTGTGTTGGAACCGATCGTTCCTTTGAAGATTCGAGTTTTTCAAAACTCGGGTTTTCCATTTTTATTTTTATTTTGAAGATCCGGGTTCCGAATCGGGTTTTCCGTTTTTATGTCGTTTGATGTTTCGAGTTCCGACTCGAACTTCCTATCGGATTCAACGCTCGTGTTGAAACCGATCATTCTTTTGAAAATTCGAGTTTTCAAAACTTGCGTTTTCCATTTTTATTATTGTTTTGAAGATCCGGGTTCCGACTCGAGTTTTTCCTTTTTATGTTGTTTGACGTTTAGAGTTCTGACTCAAACTTCCAATCGGATTCAATGCTCGTGTTGGAACCGATCGTTCCTTTGATGATACGAGTTTTTCAAAACTCGGGTTTTCCATTTTTATTATTATTTTGAAGATCCGGGTTCCGACTCGGGTTTTCTTTTTTTATGTCGTTTGAAGTTTCGAATTCCGTCTCGAACTTCCTATCGAATTCAACGCTCGTGTTGGAACCGATCGTTCCTTTGAAAATTCGATTCAAAGCTCGGGTTTTCTATTTTTATTATTATTTTGAAGATCCGGGTTCCGACTCGAGTTTCTCCTTTTTATGTCGTTTGAAGTTTCGAGTTCTCTCTCGAACTTCCTATCGGATTCAACACTCGTGTTTCAATTGATCGTTCCTTTGAAGATTCAAGTTTTTAAAACTCGGGTTTTACATTTTTATTATTATTTTGAATATCCGGGTTCCGACTCAGGTTTTTCCATTTTATATTGTTTGAAGTTTCGAGTTCCGACTCGAACTTCCTATCGGATTCCACGCTCGTGTTGGAACCGATCGTTCCTTTGAAAATTCAAGTTTTCAAAACTCTGGTTTTCCATTTTTATTATTGTTTTGAAGATCAAGGTTCCGACTCGGGTTTTCCCCTTTTATGTCGTTTGAAGTTTTGAGTTCCGACTCGAACTTCCTATCGGATTTAACGCTTGTGTTGGCACCGATCGTTCCTTTGAAGATTCGAGTTTTTCAAAACTCGGGTTTTCCATTTTTATTTTTATTTTGAAGATCCGGGTTCCGACTCGGGTTTTCCCTTTTTATGTCGTTTGATGTTTTGAGTTCCGACTCGAACTTCCTATCGGATTCAACGCTCGTGTTGAAACCGATCGTTCCTTTAAAAATTCGAGCTTTCAAAACTTGGGTTTTCCATTTTTATTATTGTTTTGAAGATCCGGGTTCCGACTCGGGTTTTTCCTTTTTATGTTGTTTGAAGTTTAGAGTTCTGACTCAAACTTCCTATCGGATTCAATGCTCGTGTTGGAACTGATCGTTGCTTTGGAGATACGAGTTTTTCAAAACTCGGGTTTTCCATTTTTATTATTATTTTGAAGATCCGGGTTCCGACTCGGGTTTTCTTTTTTTATGTCGTTTGAAGTTTCGAATTCCGTCTCGAACTTCCTATCGAATTCAACGCTCGTGTTGGAACCGATCGTTCATTTGAAAATTCAATTCAAAGCTCGGGTTTTCCATTTTTATTATTATTTTGAAGATCCGGGTTCCGACTCGAGTTTCTCCTTTTTATGTCGTTTGAAGTTTCGAGTTCTCTCTCGAACTTCCTATCGGATTCAACACTCGTGTTTCAATTGATCGTTCCTTTGAAGATTCAAGTTTTTAAAACTCGGGTTTTACATTTTTATTATTATTTTGAAGATCCGGGTTCCGACTCAGGTTTTTCCATTTTATATTGTTTGAAGTTTCGAGTTCCGACTCGAACTTCCTATCGGATTCCACGCTCGTGTTGGAACCGATCGTTCCTTTGAAAATTCGAGTTTTCAAAACTCTGGTTTTCCATTTTTGTTATTATTTTGAAGATCCGGGTTCCGACTCGGGTTGTCCCTTTTTATGTTGTTTGAAGTTTCGAGTTCCGACTCAAACTTCTTATCGGATTCAACGCTCGTGTTGAAACCGATCGTTCCATTGAAAATTCGAGTTTTCAAAACTCGGATTTTCCATTTTTATTATTGTTTTTAAGATCCAGGTTCCGACTCGGGTTTTCCCTTTTTATGTCATTTGAAGTTTCGATTTCTGACTCAAACTTCCTATCGGATTCAATGCTCGTGTTGGAACCAATCGTTCCTTTTGAAGATTCGAGTTTTTCAAAACTCGAGTTTTTTGTTATTATTTTGAAGTTTCGAGTTCCGTCTCGAACTTCCTATCGAATTCAACGCTCGTCTTGGAACCGATCGTTACTTTGAAAATTCGAGTTTTCAAAACTCGGGTTTTCCATTTTTATTATTATTTTGAAGATTCGAGTTCCGACTCAAGTTTCTCCTTTTTATGTCATTTAAAGTTTCGAGTTCTGTCTCGAACTTCCTGTCGGATTCAACACTCGTGTTACAACTGATCGTTCCTTTGAAGATTCAAGTTTTTCGAACTCGGTTTTTCCATTTTTATTATTATTTTGAAGATCCGGGTTCCGACTCAGGTTTTTCCTTTTTATATCGTTTGAAGTTTCGAGTTCCGACTCGAACTTCCTATCGGATTCAACACTCGTGTTGGAACCGATCGTTCCTTTGAAGATTCGAGTTTTTCAAAACTCGGGTTTTCCATTTTTATTTTTATTTTGAAGATCCGGGTTCCGACTCGAGTTTTCCCTTTTTATGTCGTTTGAAGTTTCGAGTTCCGACTCGAACTTCCTATCGGATTCAGCGCTCGTGTTGTAACCGATCGTTCATTTGAAAATTTGAGTTTTCAAAACTCGGGTTTTCTATTTTTATTATTATTTTAAAGATCCGGGTTCCGACTCGGGTTTTCCCCTTTTATGTCGTTTGAAGTTTTGAGTTCCGACTCGAACTTCCTATCGGATTTAACGCTTGTGTTGGCACCGATCGTTCCTTTGAAGATTCGAGTTTTTCAAAACTCGGGTTTTCCATTTTTATTTTTATTTTGAAGATCCGGGTTCCGACTCGGGTTTTCCCTTTTTATGTCGTTTGATGTTTTGAGTTCCGACTCGAACTTCCTATCGGATTCAACGCTCGTGTTGAAACCGATCGTTCCTTTAAAAATTCGAGCTTTCAAAACTTGGGTTTTCCATTTTTATTATTGTTTTGAAGATCCGGGTTCCGACTCGGGTTTTTCCTTTTTATGTTGTTTGAAGTTTAGAGTTCTGACTCAAACTTCCTATCGGATTCAATGCTCGTGTTGGAACTGATCGTTGCTTTGGAGATACGAGTTTTTCAAAACTCGGGTTTTCCATTTTTATTATTATTTTGAAGATCCGGGTTCCGACTCGGGTTTTCTTTTTTTATGTCGTTTGAAGTTTCGAATTCCGTCTCGAACTTCCTATCGAATTCAACGCTCGTGTTGGAACCGATCGTTCATTTGAAAATTCAATTCAAAGCTCGGGTTTTCCATTTTTATTATTATTTTGAAGATCCGGGTTCCGACTCGAGTTTCTCCTTTTTATGTCGTTTGAAGTTTCGAGTTCTCTCTCGAACTTCCTATCGGATTCAACACTCGTGTTTCAATTGATCGTTCCTTTGAAGATTCAAGTTTTTAAAACTCGGGTTTTACATTTTTATTATTATTTTGAAGATCCGGGTTCCGACTCAGGTTTTTCCATTTTATATTGTTTGAAGTTTCGAGTTCCGACTCGAACTTCCTATCGGATTCCACGCTCGTGTTGGAACCGATCGTTCCTTTGAAAATTCGAGTTTTCAAAACTCTGGTTTTCCATTTTTGTTATTATTTTGAAGATCCGGGTTCCGACTCGGGTTTTCCCTTTTTATGTCGTTTGAAGTTTCGAGTTCCGACTCAAACTTCCTATCGGATTCCACGCTCGTGTTGGAACCGATCGTTCATTTGAAAATTCGAGTTTTCAAAACTCTGGTTTTCCATTTTTATTATTGTTTTGAAGATCAAGGTTCCGACTCGGGTTTTCCCCTTTTATGTCGTTTGAAGTTTTGAGTTCCGACTCGAACTTCCTATCGGATTTAACGCTTGTGTTGGCACCGACCGTTCCTTTGAAGATTCGAGTTTTTCAAAACTCGGGTTTTCCATTTTTATTTTTATTTTGAAGATCCGGGTTCCGACTCGGGTTTTCCCTTTTTATGTCGTTTGATGTTTTGAGTTCCGACTCGAACTTCCTATCGGATTCAACGCTCGTGTTGAAACCGATCGTTCCTTTAAAAATTCGAGCTTTCAAAACTTGGGTTTTCCATTTTTATTATTGTTTTGAAGATCCGGGTTCCGACTCGGGTTTTTCCTTTTTATGTTGTTTGAAGTTTAGAGTTCTGACTCAAACTTCCTATCGGATTCAATGCTCGTGTTGGAACTGATCGTTGCTTTGGAGATACGAGTTTTTCAAAACTCGGGTTTTCCATTTTTATTATTATTTTGAAGATCCGGGTTCCGACTCGGGTTTTCTTTTTTTATGTCGTTTGAAGTTTCGAATTCCGTCTCGAACTTCCTATCGAATTCAACGCTCGTGTTGGAACCGATCGTTCATTTGAAAATTCAATTCAAAGCTCGGGTTTTCCATTTTTATTATTATTTTGAAGATCCGGGTTCCGACTCGAGTTTCTCCTTTTTATGTCGTTTGAAGTTTCGAGTTCTCTCTCGAACTTCCTATCGGATTCAACACTCGTGTTTCAATTGATCGTTCCTTTGAAGATTCAAGTTTTTAAAACTCGGGTTTTACATTTTTATTATTATTTTGAAGATCCGGGTTCCGACTCAGGTTTTTCCATTTTATATTGTTTGAAGTTTCGAGTTCCGACTCGAACTTCCTATCGGATTCCACGCTCGTGTTGGAACCGATCGTTCCTTTGAAAATTCGAGTTTTCAAAACTCTGGTTTTCCATTTTTGTTATTATTTTGAAGATCCGGGTTCCGACTCGGGTTTTCCCTTTTTATGTTGTTTGAAGTTTCGAGTTCCGACTCAAACTTCTTATCGGATTCAACGCTCTTGTTGAAACCGATCGTTCCATTGAAAATTCGAGTTTTCAAAACTCGGATTTTCCATTTTTATTATTGTTTTGAAGATCCAGGTTCCGACTCGGGTTTTCCCTTTTTATGTCATTTGAAGTTTCGATTTCTGACTCAAACTTCCTATCGGATTCAATGCTCGTGTTGGAACCAATCGTTCCTTTTGAAGATTCGAGTTTTTCAAAACTCGAGTTTTTTGTTATTATTTTGAAGTTTCGAGTTCCGTCTCGAACTTCCTATCGAATTCAACGCTCGTCTTGGAACCGATCGTTACTTTGAAAATTCGAGTTTTCAAAACTCGGGTTTTCCATTTTTATTATTATTTTGAAGATTCGAGTTCCGACTCAAGTTTCTCCTTTTTATGTCATTTAAAGTTTCGAGTTCTGTCTCGAACTTCCTGTCGGATTCAACACTCGTGTTACAACTGATCGTTCCTTTGAAGATTCAAGTTTTTCGAACTCGGTTTTTCCATTTTTATTATTATTTTGAAGATCCGGGTTCCGACTCAGGTTTTTCCTTTTTATATCGTTTGAAGTTTCGAGTTCCGACTCGAACTTCCTATCGGATTCAACACTCGTGTTGGAACCGATCGTTCCTTTGAAGATTCGAGTTTTTCAAAACTCGGGTTTTCCATTTTTATTTTTATTTTGAAGATCCGGGTTCCGACTCGAGTTTTCCCTTTTTATGTCGTTTGAAGTTTCGAGTTCCGACTCGAACTTCCTATCGGATTCAGCGCTCGTGTTGTAACCGATCGTTCATTTGAAAATTTGAGTTTTCAAAACTCGGGTTTTCTATTTTTATTATTATTTTAAAGATCCGGGTTCCGACTCGGGTTTTCCCCTTTTATGTCGTTTGAAGTTTTGAGTTCCGACTCGAACTTCCTATCGGATTTAACGCTTGTGTTGGCACCGATCGTTCCTTTGAAGATTCGAGTTTTTCAAAACTCGGGTTTTCCATTTTTATTTTTATTTTGAAGATCCGGGTTCCGACTCGGGTTTTCCCTTTTTATGTCGTTTGATGTTTTGAGTTCCGACTCGAACTTCCTATCGGATTCAACGCTCGTGTTGAAACCGATCGTTCCTTTAAAAATTCGAGCTTTCAAAACTTGGGTTTTCCATTTTTATTATTGTTTTGAAGATCCGGGTTCCGACTCGGGTTTTTCCTTTTTATGTTGTTTGAAGTTTAGAGTTCTGACTCAAACTTCCTATCGGATTCAATGCTCGTGTTGGAACTGATCGTTGCTTTGGAGATACGAGTTTTTCAAAACTCGGGTTTTCCATTTTTATTATTATTTTGAAGATCCGGGTTCCGACTCGGGTTTTCTTTTTTTATGTCGTTTGAAGTTTCGAATTCCGTCTCGAACTTCCTATCGAATTCAACGCTCGTGTTGGAACCGATCGTTCATTTGAAAATTCAATTCAAAGCTCGGGTTTTCCATTTTTATTATTATTTTGAAGATCCGGGTTCCGACTCGAGTTTCTCCTTTTTATGTCGTTTGAAGTTTCGAGTTCTCTCTCGAACTTCCTATCGGATTCAACACTCGTGTTTCAATTGATCGTTCCTTTGAAGATTCAAGTTTTTAAAACTCGGGTTTTACATTTTTATTATTATTTTGAAGATCCGGGTTCCGACTCAGGTTTTTCCATTTTATATTGTTTGAAGTTTCGAGTTCCGACTCGAACTTCCTATCGGATTCCACGCTCGTGTTGGAACCGATCGTTCCTTTGAAAATTCGAGTTTTCAAAACTCTGGTTTTCCATTTTTGTTATTATTTTGAAGATCCGGGTTCCGACTCGGGTTTTCCCTTTTTATGTCGTTTGAAGTTTCGAGTTCCGACTCAAACTTCTTATCGGATTCAGCGCTCGTGTTGTAACCGATCGTTCATTTGAAAATTTGAGTTTTCAAAACTCTGGTTTTCCATTTTTATTATTGTTTTGAAGATCCAGGTTCCGACTCGGGTTTTCCCCTTTTATGTCGTTTGAAGTTTTGAGTTCCGACTCGAACTTCCTATCGGATTTAACGCTTGTGTTGGCACCGATCGTTCCTTTGAAGATTCGAGTTTTTCAAAACTCGGGTTTTCCATTTTTATTTTTATTTTGAAGATCCGGGTTCCGACTCGGGTTTTCCCTTTTTATGTCGTTTGATGTTTTGAGTTCCAACTCGAACTTCCTATCGGATTCAACGCTCGTGTTGAAACCGATCGTTCCTTTAAAAATTCGAGCTTTCAAAACTTGGGTTTTCCATTTTTATTATTGTTTTGAAGATCCGGGTTCTGACTCGGGTTTTTCCTGTTTATGTTGTTTGAAGTTTAGAGTTCTGACTCAAACTTCCTATCGGATTCAATGCTCGTGTTGGAACTGATCGTTGCTTTGGAGATACGAGTTTTTCAAAACTCGGGTTTTCCATTTTTATTATTATTTTGAAGATCCGGGTTCCGACTCGGGTTTTCTTTTTTTATGTCGTTTGAAGTTTCGAATTTCGTCTCGAACTTCCTATCGAATTCAACGCTCGTGTTGGAACCGATCGTTCATTTGAAAATTCAATTCAAAGCTCGGGTTTTCCATTTTTATTATTATTTTGAAGATCCGGGTTCCGACTCGAGTTTCTCCTTTTTATGTCGTTTGAAGTTTCGAGTTCTCTCTCGAACTTCCTATCGGATTCAACACTCGTGTTTCAATTGATCGTTCCTTTGAAGATTCAAGTTTTTAAAACTCGGGTTTTACATTTTTATTATTATTTTGAAGATCCGGGTTCCGACTCAGGTTTTTCCATTTTATATTGTTTGAAGTTTCGAGTTCCGACTCGAACTTCCTATCGGATTCCACGCTCGTGTTGGAACCGATCGTTCCTTTGAAAATTCGAGTTTTCAAAACTCTGGTTTTCCATTTTTGTTATTATTTTGAAGATCCGGGTTCCGACTCGGGTTTTCCCTTTTTATGTTGTTTGAAGTTTCGAGTTCCGACTCAAACTTCTTATCGGATTCAACGCTCGTGTTGAAACCGATCGTTCCATTGAAAATTCGAGTTTTCAAAACTCGGATTTTCCATTTTTATTATTGTTTTGAAGATCCAGGTTCCGACTCGGGTTTTCCCTTTTTATGTCATTTGAAGTTTCGATTTCTGACTCAAACTTCCTATCGGATTCAATGCTCGTGTTGGAACCAATCGTTCCTTTTGAAGATTCGAGTTTTTCAAAACTCGAGTTTTTTGTTATTATTTTGAAGTTTCGAGTTCCGTCTCGAACTTCCTATCGAATTCAACGCTCGTCTTGGAACCGATCGTTACTTTGAAAATTCGAGTTTTCAAAACTCGGGTTTTCCATTTTTATTATTATTTTGAAGATTCGAGTTCCGACTCAAGTTTCTCCTTTTTATGTCATTTAAAGTTTCGAGTTCTGTCTCGAACTTCCTGTCGGATTCAACACTCGTGTTACAACTGATCGTTCCTTTGAAGATTCAAGTTTTTCGAACTCGGTTTTTCCATTTTTATTATTATTTTGAAGATCCGGGTTCCGACTCAGGTTTTTCCTTTTTATATCGTTTGAAGTTTCGAGTTCCGACTCGAACTTCCTATCGGATTCAACACTCGTGTTGGAACCGATCGTTCCTTTGAAGATTCGAGTTTTTCAAAACTCGGGTTTTCCATTTTTATTTTTATTTTGAAGATCCGGGTTCCGACTCGAGTTTTCCCTTTTTATGTCGTTTGAAGTTTCGAGTTCCGACTCGAACTTCCTATCGGATTCAGCGCTCGTGTTGTAACCGATCGTTCATTTGAAAATTTGAGTTTTCAAAACTCGGGTTTTCTATTTTTATTATTATTTTAAAGATCCGGGTTCCGACTCGGGTTTTCCCCTTTTATGTCGTTTGAAGTTTTGAGTTCCGACTCGAACTTCCTATCGGATTTAACGCTTGTGTTGGCACCGATCGTTCCTTTGAAGATTCGAGTTTTTCAAAACTCGGGTTTTCCATTTTTATTTTTATTTTGAAGATCCGGGTTCCGACTCGGGTTTTCCCTTTTTATGTCGTTTGATGTTTTGAGTTCCGACTCGAACTTCCTATCGGATTCAACGCTCGTGTTGAAACCGATCGTTCCTTTAAAAATTCGAGCTTTCAAAACTTGGGTTTTCCATTTTTATTATTGTTTTGAAGATCCGGGTTCCGACTCGGGTTTTTCCTTTTTATGTTGTTTGAAGTTTAGAGTTCTGACTCAAACTTCCTATCGGATTCAATGCTCGTGTTGGAACTGATCGTTGCTTTGGAGATACGAGTTTTTCAAAACTCGGGTTTTCCATTTTTATTATTATTTTGAAGATCCGGGTTCCGACTCGGGTTTTCTTTTTTTATGTCGTTTGAAGTTTCGAATTCCGTCTCGAACTTCCTATCGAATTCAACGCTCGTGTTGGAACCGATCGTTCATTTGAAAATTCAATTCAAAGCTCGGGTTTTCCATTTTTATTATTATTTTGAAGATCCGGGTTCCGACTCGAGTTTCTCCTTTTTATGTCGTTTGAAGTTTCGAGTTCTCTCTCGAACTTCCTATCGGATTCAACACTCGTGTTTCAATTGATCGTTCCTTTGAAGATTCAAGTTTTTAAAACTCGGGTTTTACATTTTTATTATTATTTTGAAGATCCGGGTTCCGACTCAGGTTTTTCCATTTTATATTGTTTGAAGTTTCGAGTTCCGACTCGAACTTCCTATCGGATTCCACGCTCGTGTTGGAACCGATCGTTCCTTTGAAAATTCGAGTTTTCAAAACTCTGGTTTTCCATTTTTGTTATTATTTTGAAGATCCGGGTTCCGACTCGGGTTTTCCCTTTTTATGTCGTTTGAAGTTTCGAGTTCCGACTCAAACTTCTTATCGGATTCAGCGCTCGTGTTGTAACCGATCGTTCATTTGAAAATTTGAGTTTTCAAAACTCTGGTTTTCCATTTTTATTATTGTTTTGAAGATCCAGGTTCCGACTCGGGTTTTCCCCTTTTATGTCGTTTGAAGTTTTGAGTTCCGACTCGAACTTCCTATCGGATTTAACGCTTGTGTTGGCACCGATCGTTCCTTTGAAGATTCGAGTTTTTCAAAACTCGGGTTTTCCATTTTTATTTTTATTTTGAAGATCCGGGTTCCGACTCGGGTTTTCCCTTTTTATGTCGTTTGATGTTTTGAGTTCCAACTCGAACTTCCTATCGGATTCAACGCTCGTGTTGAAACCGATCGTTCCTTTAAAAATTCGAGCTTTCAAAACTTGGGTTTTCCATTTTTATTATTGTTTTGAAGATCCGGGTTCCGACACGGGTTTTTCCTTTTTATGTTGTTTGAAGTTTAGAGTTCTGACTCAAACTTCCTATCGGATTCAATGCTCGTGTTGGAACTGATCGTTGCTTTGGAGATACGAGTTTTTCAAAACTCGGGTTTTCCATTTTTATTATTATTTTGAAGATCCGGGTTCCGACTCGGGTTTTCTTTTTTTATGTCGTTTGAAGTTTCGAATTTCGTCTCGAACTTCCTATCGAATTCAACGCTCGTGTTGGAACCGATCGTTCATTTGAAAATTCAATTCAAAGCTCGGGTTTTCCATTTTTATTATTATTTTGAAGATCCGGGTTCCGACTCGAGTTTCTCCTTTTTATGTCGTTTGAAGTTTCGAGTTCTCTCTCGAACTTCCTATCGGATTCAACACTCGTGTTTCAATTGATCGTTCCTTTGAAGATTCAAGTTTTTAAAACTCGGGTTTTACATTTTTATTATTATTTTGAAGATCCGGGTTCCGACTCAGGTTTTTCCATTTTATATTGTTTGAAGTTTCGAGTTCCGACTCGAACTTCCTATCGGATTCCACGCTCGTGTTGGAACCGATCGTTCCTTTGAAAATTCGAGTTTTCAAAACTCTGGTTTTCCATTTTTGTTATTATTTTGAAGATCCGGGTTCCGACTCGGGTTTTCCCTTTTTATGTTGTTTGAAGTTTCGAGTTCCGACTCAAACTTCTTATCGGATTCAACGCTCGTGTTGAAACCGATCGTTCCATTGAAAATTCGAGTTTTCAAAACTCGGATTTTCCATTTTTATTATTGTTTTGAAGATCCAGGTTCCGACTCAGGTTTTCCCTTTTTATGTCATTTGAAGTTTCGATTTCTGACTCAAACTTCCTATCGGATTCAATGCTCGTGTTGGAACCAATCGTTCCTTTTGAAGATTCGAGTTTTTCAAAACTCGAGTTTTTTGTTATTATTTTGAAGTTTCGAGTTCCGTCTCGAACTTCCTATCGAATTCAACGCTCGTCTTGGAACCGATCGTTACTTTGAAAATTCGAGTTTTCAAAACTCGGGTTTTCCATTTTTATTATTATTTTGAAGATTCGAGTTCCGACTCAAGTTTCTCCTTTTTATGTCATTTAAAGTTTCGAGTTCTGTCTCGAACTTCCTGTCGGATTCAACACTCGTGTTACAACTGATCGTTCCTTTGAAGATTCAAGTTTTTCGAACTCGGTTTTTCCATTTTTATTATTATTTTGAAGATCCGGGTTCCGACTCAGGTTTTTCCTTTTTATATCGTTTGAAGTTTCGAGTTCTGACTCGAACTTCCTATCGGATTCAACACTCGTGTTGGAACCGATCGTTCCTTTGAAGATTCGAGTTTTTCAAAACTCGGGTTTTCCATTTTTATTTTTATTTTGAAGATCCGGGTTCCGACTCGAGTTTTCCCTTTTTATGTCGTTTGAAGTTTCGAGTTCCGACTCGAACTTCCTATCGGATTCAGCGCTCGTGTTGTAACCGATCGTTCATTTGAAAATTTGAGTTTTCAAAACTCGGGTTTTCCATTTTTATTATTATTTTAAAGATCCGGGTTCCGACTCTGGTTTTCCCCTTTTATGTCGTTTGAAGTTTTGAGTTCCGACTCGAACTTCCTATCGGATTTAACGCTTGTGTTGGCATCGATCGTTCCTTTGAAGATTCGAGTTTTTCAAAACTCGGGTTTTCCATTTTTATTTTTATTTTGAAGATCCGGGTTCCGACTCGGGTTTTCCCTTTTTATGTCGTTTGATGTTTTGAGTTCCGACTCGAACTTCCTATCGGATTCAACGCTCGTGTTGAAACCGATCGTTCCTTTAAAAATTCGAGCTTTCAAAACTTGGGTTTTCCATTTTTATTATTGTTTTGAAGATCCGGGTTCCGACTCGGGTTTTTCCTTTTTATGTTGTTTGAAGTTTAGAGTTCTGACTCAAACTTCCTATCGGATTCAATGCTCGTGTTGGAACTGATCGTTGCTTTGGAGATACGAGTTTTTCAAAACTCGGGTTTTCCATTTTTATTATTATTTTGAAGATCCGGGTTCCGACTCGGGTTTTCTTTTTTTATGTCGTTTGAAGTTTCGAATTCCGTCTCGAACTTCCTATCGAATTCAACGCTCGTGTTGGAACCGATCGTTCATTTGAAAATTCAATTCAAAGCTCGGGTTTTCCATTTTTATTATTATTTTGAAGATCCGGGTTCCGACTCGAGTTTCTCCTTTTTATGTCGTTTGAAGTTTCGAGTTCTCTCTCGAACTTCCTATCGGATTCAACACTCGTGTTTCAATTGATCGTTCCTTTGAAGATTCAAGTTTTTAAAACTCGGGTTTTACATTTTTATTATTATTTTGAAGATCCGGGTTCCGACTCAGGTTTTTCCATTTTATATTGTTTGAAGTTTCGAGTTCCGACTCGAACTTCCTATCGGATTCCACGCTCGTGTTGGAACCGATCGTTCCTTTGAAAATTCGAGTTTTCAAAACTCTGGTTTTCCATTTTTGTTATTATTTTGAAGATCCGGGTTCCGACTCGGGTTTTCCCTTTTTATGTTGTTTGAAGTTTCGAGTTCCGACTCAAACTTCTTATCGGATTCAACGCTCGTGTTGAAACCGATCGTTCCATTGAAAATTCGAGTTTTCAAAACTCGGATTTTCCATTTTTATTTTTGTTTTGAAGATCCAGGTTCCGACTCAGGTTTTCCCTTTTTATGTCATTTGAAGTTTCGATTTCTGACTCAAACTTCCTATCGGATTCAATGCTCGTGTTGGAACCAATCGTTCCTTTTGAAGATTCGAGTTTTTCAAAACTCGAGTTTTTTGTTATTATTTTGAAGTTTCGAGTTCAGTCTCGAACTTCCTATCGAATTCAACGCTCGTCTTGGAACCGATCGTTACTTTGAAAATTCGAGTTTTCAAAACTCGGGTTTTCCATTTTTATTATTATTTTGAAGATTCGAGTTCCGACTCAAGTTTCTCCTTTTTATGTCATTTAAAGTTTCGAGTTCTGTCTCGAACTTCCTGTCGGATTCAACACTCGTGTTACAACTGATCGTTCCTTTGAAGATTCAAGTTTTTCGAACTCGGTTTTTCCATTTTTATTATTATTTTGAAGATCCGGGTTCCGACTCAGGTTTTTCCTTTTTATATCGTTTGAAGTTTCGAGTTCCGACTCGAACTTCCTATCGGATTCAACACTCGTGTTGGAACCGATCGTTCCTTTGAAGATTCGAGTTTTTCAAAACTCGGGTTTTCCATTTTTATTTTTATTTTGAAGATCCGGGTTCCGACTCGAGTTTTCCCTTTTTATGTCGTTTGAAGTTTCGAGTTCCGACTCGAACTTCCTATCGGATTCAGCGCTCGTGTTGTAACCGATCGTTCATTTGAAAATTTGAGTTTTCAAAACTCGGGTTTTCTATTTTTATTATTATTTTAAAGATCCGGGTTCCGACTCGGGTTTTCCCCTTTTATGTCGTTTGAAGTTTTGAGTTCCGACTCGAACTTCCTATCGGATTTAACGCTTGTGTTGGCACCGATCGTTCCTTTGAAGATTCGAGTTTTTCAAAACTCGGGTTTTCCATTTTTATTTTTATTTTGAAGATCCGGGTTCCGACTCGGGTTTTCCCTTTTTATGTCGTTTGATGTTTTGAGTTCCGACTCGAACTTCCTATCGGATTCAACGCTCGTGTTGAAACCGATCGTTCCTTTAAAAATTCGAGCTTTCAAAACTTGGGTTTTCCATTTTTATTATTGTTTTGAAGATCCGGGTTCCGACTCGGGTTTTTCCTT
Source organism: Nuphar pumila (assembly GCF_984573655.1). NCBI lineage: Eukaryota > Viridiplantae > Streptophyta > Magnoliopsida > Nymphaeales > Nymphaeaceae > Nuphar > Nuphar pumila. The sequence continues at coordinate 60,291,954 of NC_143253.1, read as the reverse complement.
TTTATGTTGTTTGAAGTTTAGAGTTCTGACTCAAACTTCCTATCGGATTCAATGCTCGTGTTGGAACTGATCGTTGCTTTGGAGATACGAGTTTTTCAAAACTCGGGTTTTCCATTTTTATTATTATTTTGAAGATCCGGGTTCCGACTCGGGTTTTCTTTTTTTATGTCGTTTGAAGTTTCGAATTCCGTCTCGAACTTCCTATCGAATTCAACGCTCGTGTTGGAACCGATCGTTCATTTGAAAATTCAATTCAAAGCTCGGGTTTTCCATTTTTATTATTATTTTGAAGATCCGGGTTCCGACTCGAGTTTCTCCTTTTTATGTCGTTTGAAGTTTCGAGTTCTCTCTCGAACTTCCTATCGGATTCAACACTCGTGTTTCAATTGATCGTTCCTTTGAAGATTCAAGTTTTTAAAACTCGGGTTTTACATTTTTATTATTATTTTGAAGATCCGGGTTCCGACTCAGGTTTTTCCATTTTATATTGTTTGAAGTTTCGAGTTCCGACTCGAACTTCCTATCGGATTCCACGCTCGTGTTGGAACCGATCGTTCCTTTGAAAATTCGAGTTTTCAAAACTCTGGTTTTCCATTTTTGTTATTATTTTGAAGATCCGGGTTCCGACTCGGGTTTTCCCTTTTTATGTTGTTTGAAGTTTCGAGTTCCGACTCAAACTTCTTATCGGATTCAGCGCTCGTGTTGTAACCGATCGTTCCATTGAAAATTCGAGTTTTCAAAACTCGGATTTTCCATTTTTATTATTGTTTTGAAGATTCAGGTTCCGACTCGGGTTTTCCCTTTTTATGTCATTTGAAGTTTCGATTTCTGACTCAAACTTCCTATCGGATTCAATGCTCGTGTTGGAACCAATCGTTCCTTTTGAAGATTCGAGTTTTTCAAAACTCGAGTTTTTTGTTATTATTTTGAAGTTTCGAGTTCCGTCTCGAACTTCCTATCGAATTCAACGCTCGTCTTGGAACCGATCGTTACTTTGAAAATTCGAGTTTTCAAAACTCGGGTTTTCCATTTTTATTATTATTTTGAAGATTCGAGTTCCGACTCAAGTTTCTCCTTTTTATGTCATTTAAAGTTTCGAGTTCTGTCTCGAACTTCCTGTCGGATTCAACACTCGTGTTACAACTGATCGTTCCTTTGAAGATTCAAGTTTTTCGAACTCGGTTTTTCCATTTTTATTATTATTTTGAAGATCCGGGTTCCGACTCAGGTTTTTCCTTTTTATATCGTTTGAAGTTTCGAGTTCCGACTCGAACTTCCTATCGGATTCAACACTCGTGTTGGAACCGATCGTTCCTTTGAAGATTCGAGTTTTTCAAAACTCGGGTTTTCCATTTTTATTTTTATTTTGAAGATCCGGGTTCCGACTCGAGTTTTCCCTTTTTATGTCGTTTGAAGTTTCGAGTTCCGACTCGAACTTCCTATCGGATTCAACGCTCGTGTTGAAACCGATCGTTCCTTTAAAAATTCGAGCTTTCAAAACTTGGGTTTTCCATTTTTATTATTGTTTTGAAGATCCGGGTTCCGACTCGGGTTTTTCCTTTTTATGTTGTTTGAAGTTTAGAGTTCTGACTCAAACTTCCAATCGGATTCAATGCTCGTGTTGGAACCGATCGTTCCTTTGATGATACGAGTTTTTCAAAACTCGGGTTTTCCATTTTTATTATTATTTTGAAGATCCGGGTTCCGACTCGGGTTTTCTTTTTTTATGTCATTTGAAGTTTCGAATTCCGTCTCGAACTTCCTATCGATATCAACGCTCGTGTTGGAACCGATCGTTCCTTTGAAAATTCGATTCAAAGCTCGGGTTTTCCATTTTTATTATTATTTTGAAGATCCGGGTTCCTACTCGAGTTTCTCCTTTTTATGTCGTTTGAAGTTTCGAGTTCTCTCTCGAACTTCCTGTCGGATTCAACACTCGTGTTTCAATTGATCATTCCTTTGAAGATTCAAGTTTTTAAAACTCGGGTTTTCCATTTTTATTATTATTTTGAAGATCCGGGTTCCGACTCAGGTTTTTCCACTTTATATTGTTTGAAGTTTCGAGTTACGACTCGAACTTCCTATCGGATTCCACGCTCGTGTTGGAACCGATCGTTCCTTTGAAAACTCGAGTTTTCAAAACTCTAGTTTTCCATTTTTGTTATTATTTTTAAGATCGGGGTTCCGACTCGGGTTTTCCCTTTTTATGTCGTTTGAAGTTTTGAGTTCCGACTCAAACTTCCTCTCAGATTCAACGCTCGTGTTGGAACCGATCATTCCTTTGAAGATTCGAGTTTTTCAAAACTCGAGTTTTCCATTTTTATTTTTATTTTGAAGATCCAGGTTTTGACTCAGGTTTTTCCTTTTTATGTCGTTTGAAGTTTCAAGTTTCGACTCAAACTTCTTATCGGATTCAACGCTCGTGTTGGAACCGATTATTCATTTGCAGATTCGAGTTTTTCAAAACTCGGGTATTCCATTTTTATTATTGTTTTGAAGATCCGGGTTCCGACTCGGGTTTTCTTTTTTTATGTCGTTTGAAGTTTCGAATTCCGTCTCGAACTTCCTATCGAATTCAACGCTCGTGTTGGAACCGATCGTTCCTTTGAAAATTCGATTCAAAGCTTGGGTTTTCCATTTTTATTATTATTTTGAAGATCCGGGTTCCGACTCGAGTTTCTCCTTTTTATGTCGTTTGAAGTTTCGAGTTCTCTCTCGAACTTCCTATCGAATTCAACACTCGTGTTTCAATTGATCGTTCCTTTGAAGATTCAAGTTTTTAAAACTCGGGTTTTCCATTTTTATTATTATTTTGAAGATCCGGGTTCCGACTCACATTTTTCCATTTTATATTGTTTGAAGTTTCGAGTTCCGACTCGAACTTCCTATCGGATTCCACGATCGTGTTGGAACCGATCGTTCCTTTGAAAACTCGAGTTTTCAAAACTCTAGTTTTCCAATTTTGTTATTATTTTGAAGATCCGGGTTCCGACTCGGGTTTTCCATTTTTATTATTATTTTGAAGATCCGGGTTCCGACTCAGGTTTTTCCATTTTATATTGTTTGAAGTTTCGAGTTCCGACTCGAACTTCCTATCGGATTCCACGCTCGTGTTGGAACCGATCGTTCCTTTGAAAATTCGAGTTTTCAAAACTCGGGTTTTTCATTTTTATTATTGTTTTGAAGATGCAGGTTCCGACTCGGGTTTTCCCTTTTTATGTCGTTTGAAGTTTCGAGTTCTGACTCAAACTTCCTATCGGATTCAACGCTCGTGTTGGAACCAATCGTTCCTTTGAAGATTCGAGTTTTTCAAAACTCGGGTTTTCCATTTTTATTATTATTTTGAAGATCTGGGTTCCGACTCGGGTTTTCTTTCTTTATGTCGTTTGAAGTTTCGAGTTCCGTCTCGAACTTCCTATCGAATTCAACGCTTGTGTTGGAACCGATCGTTACTTTGAAAATTCGAGTTTTCAAAACTCGGGTTTTCCATTTTTATTATTATTTTGAAGATTCGAGTTCCGACTCAATATTCTCCTTTTTATGTCATTTAAAGTTTCGAGTTCTGTCTTGAACTTCCTGTCGGATTCAACACTCGTGTTACAACTGATCGTTCCTTTGAAGATTCAAGTTTTTCGAACTCGGTTTTTCCATTTTTATTATTATTTTGAAGATCCGGGTTCCGACACAGGTTTTTCCTTTTTATATCGTTTGAAGTTTCGAGTTCCGACTCGAACTTCCTATCGGATTCAACGCTCGTGTTGGAACCGATCGTTCCTTTGAAGATTCGAGTTTTTCAAAACTCGGGTTTTCCATTTTTATTTTTATTTTGAAGATCCGGGTTCCGACTCGAGTTTTCCCTTTTTATGTCGTTTGAAGTTTCGAGTTCCGACTCGAACTTCCTATCGGATTCAGCGCTCGTGTTGGAACCGATCGTTCATTTGAAAATTCGAGTTTTCAAAACTCGGGTTTTCCATTTTTATTATTATTTTAAAGATCCGGGTTCCGACTCGGGTTTTCCCCTTTTATGTCGTTTGAAGTTTTGAGTTCCGACTTGAACTTCCTATCGGATTTAACGCTTGTGTTGGCACCGATCGTTCCTTTGAAGATTCAAGTTTTTTAAAACTCGGGTTTTCCATTTTTATTTTTATTTTGAAGATCCGGGTTCCGACTTGGGTTTTCCCTTTCCCTTTTTATATCGTTTGATGTTTTGAGTTCCGACTCGAACTTCCTATCGGATTCAACGCTCGTGTTGAAACCGATCGTTCCTTTAAAAATTCGAGTTTTCAAAACATGGGTTTTCCATTTTTATTATTGTTTTGAAGATCCGGGTTCCGACTCGGGTTTTTCCTTTTTATGTTGTTTGAAGTTTAGAGTTCTGACTCAAACTTCCAATCGGATTCAATGCTCGTGTTGGAACCGATCGTTCCTTTGATGATACGAGTTTTTCAAAACTCGGGTTTTCCATTTTTATTATTATTTTGAAGATCCGGGTTCCGACTCGGGTTTTCTTTTTTTATGTCGTTTGAAGTTTCGAATTCTGTCTCGAACTTCCTATCGAATTCAACGCTCGTGTTGGAACCGATCGTTCCTTTGAAAATTCGATTCAAAGCTCGGGTTTTCTATTTTTATTTTTATTTTGAAGATCCGGGTTCCGACTCGAGTTTCTCCTTTTTATGTCGTTTGAAGTTTCGAGTTCTCTCTCGAACTTCCTGTCGGATTCAACACTCATGTTTCAATTGATCGTTCCTTCGAAGATTCAAGTTTTTAAAACTCGGGTTTTACATTTTTATTATTATTTTGAAGATCCGGGTTCCGACTCAGGTTTTTCCATTTTATATTGTTTGAAGTTTCGAGTTCCGACTCGAACTTCCTATCGGATTCCACGCTCGTGTTGGAACCGATCGTTCCTTTGAAAATTCGAGTTTTCAAAACTCTGGTTTTCCATTTTTGTTATTATTTTGAAGATCCGGGTTCCGACTCGGGTTTTCCCTTTTTATGTTGTTTGAAGTTTCGAGTTCCGACTCAAACTTCTTATCGGATTCAGCGCTCGTGTTGTAACCGATCGTTCCATTGAAAATTCGAGTTTTCAAAACTCGGATTTTCCATTTTTATTATTGTTTTGAAGATTCAGGTTCCGACTCGGGTTTTCCCTTTTTATGTCATTTGAAGTTTCGATTTCTGACTCAAACTTCCTATCGGATTCAATGCTCGTGTTGGAACCAATCGTTCCTTTTGAAGATTCGAGTTTTTCAAAACTCGAGTTTTTTGTTATTATTTTGAAGTTTCGAGTTCCGTCTCGAACTTCCTATCGAATTCAACGCTCGTCTTGGAACCGATCGTTACTTTGAAAATTCGAGTTTTCAAAACTCGGGTTTTCCATTTTTATTATTATTTTGAAGATTCGAGTTCCGACTCAAGTTTCTCCTTTTTATGTCATTTAAAGTTTCGAGTTCTGTCTCGAACTTCCTGTCGGATTCAACACTCGTGTTACAACTGATCGTTCCTTTGAAGATTCAAGTTTTTCGAACTCGGTTTTTCCATTTTTATTATTATTTTGAAGATCCGGGTTCCGACTCAGGTTTTTCCTTTTTATATCGTTTGAAGTTTCGAGTTCCGACTCGAACTTCCTATCGGATTCAACACTCGTGTTGGAACCGATCGTTCCTTTGAAGATTCGAGTTTTTCAAAACTCGGGTTTTCCATTTTTATTTTTATTTTGAAGATCCGGGTTCCGACTCGAGTTTTCCCTTTTTATGTCGTTTGAAGTTTCGAGTTCCGACTCGAACTTCCTATCGGATTCAACGCTCGTGTTGAAACCGATCGTTCCTTTAAAAATTCGAGCTTTCAAAACTTGGGTTTTCCATTTTTATTATTGTTTTGAAGATCCGGGTTCCGACTCGGGTTTTTCCTTTTTATGTTGTTTGAAGTTTAGAGTTCTGACTCAAACTTCCAATCGGATTCAATGCTCGTGTTGGAACCGATCGTTCCTTTGATGATACGAGTTTTTCAAAACTCGGGTTTTCCATTTTTATTATTATTTTGAAGATCCGGGTTCCGACTCGGGTTTTCTTTTTTTATGTCATTTGAAGTTTCGAATTCCGTCTCGAACTTCCTATCGATATCAACGCTCGTGTTGGAACCGATCGTTCCTTTAAAAATTCGAGCTTTCAAAACTTGGGTTTTCCATTTTTATTATTGTTTTGAAGATCCGGGTTCCGACTCGGGTTTTTCCTTTTTATGTTGTTTGAAGTTTAGAGTTCTGACTCAAACTTCCTATCGGATTCAATGCTCGTGTTGGAACTGATCGTTGCTTTGGAGATACGAGTTTTTCAAAACTCGGGTTTTCCATTTTTATTATTATTTTGAAGATCCGGGTTCCGACTCGGGTTTTCTTTTTTTATGTCGTTTGAAGTTTCGAATTCCGTCTCGAACTTCCTATCGAATTCAACGCTCGTGTTGGAACCGATCGTTCATTTGAAAATTCAATTCAAAGCTCGGGTTTTCCATTTTTATTATTATTTTGAAGATCCGGGTTCCGACTCGAGTTTCTCCTTTTTATGTCGTTTGAAGTTTCGAGTTCTCTCTCGAACTTCCTATCGGATTCAACACTCGTGTTTCAATTGATCGTTCCTTTGAAGATTCAAGTTTTTAAAACTCGGGTTTTACATTTTTATTATTATTTTGAAGATCCGGGTTCCGACTCAGGTTTTTCCATTTTATATTGTTTGAAGTTTCGAGTTCCGACTCGAACTTCCTATCGGATTCCACGCTCGTGTTGGAACCGATCGTTCCTTTGAAAATTCGAGTTTTCAAAACTCTGGTTTTCCATTTTTGTTATTATTTTGAAGATCCGGGTTCCGACTCGGGTTTTCCCTTTTTATGTTGTTTGAAGTTTCGAGTTCCGACTCAAACTTCTTATCGGATTCAACGCTCGTGTTGAAACCGATCGTTCCATTGAAAATTCGAGTTTTCAAAACTCGGATTTTCCATTTTTATTTTTGTTTTGAAGATCCAGGTTCCGACTCGGGTTTTCCCTTTTTATGTCATTTGAAGTTTCGATTTCTGACTCAAACTTCCTATCGGATTCAATGCTCGTGTTGGAACCAATCGTTCCTTTTGAAGATTCGAGTTTTTCAAAACTCGAGTTTTTTGTTATTATTTTGAAGTTTCGAGTTCCGTCTCGAACTTCCTATCGAATTCAACGCTCGTCTTGGAACCGATCGTTACTTTGAAAATTCGAGTTTTCAAAACTCGGGTTTTCCATTTTTATTATTATTTTGAAGATTCGAGTTCCGACTCAAGTTTCTCCTTTTTATGTCATTTAAAGTTTCGAGTTCTGTCTCGAACTTCCTGTCGGATTCAACACTCGTGTTACAACTGATCGTTCCTTTGAAGATTCAAGTTTTTCGAACTCGGTTATTCCATTTTTATTATTATTTTGAAGATTCGGGTTCCGACTCAGGTTTTTCCTTTTTATATCGTTTGAAGTTTCGAGTTCCGACTCGAACTTCCTATCGGATTCAACACTCGTGTTGGAACCGATCGTTCCTTTGAAGATTCGAGTTTTTCAAAACTCGGGTTTTCCATTTTTATTTTTATTTTGAAGATCCGGGTTCCGACTCGAGTTTTCCCTTTTTATGTCGTTTGAAGTTTCGAGTTCCGACTCGAACTTCCTATCGGATTCAACGCTCGTGTTGAAACCGATCGTTCCTTTAAAAATTCGAGCTTTCAAAACTTGGGTTTTCCATTTTTATTATTGTTTTGAAGATCCGGGTTCCGACTCGGGTTTTTCCTTTTTATGTTGTTTGAAGTTTAGAGTTCTGACTCAAACTTCCAATCGGATTCAATGCTCGTGTTGGAACCGATCGTTCCTTTGATGATACGAGTTTTTCAAAACTCGGGTTTTCCATTTTTATTATTATTTTGAAGATCCGGTTCCGACTCGGGTTTTCTTTTTTTATGTCATTTGAAGTTTCGAATTCCGTCTCGAACTTCCTATCGATATCAACGCTCGTGTTGGAACCGATCGTTCCTTTGAAAATTCGATTCAAAGCTCGGGTTTTCCATTTTTATTATTATTTTGAAGATCCGGGTTCCTACTCGAGTTTCTCCTTTTTATGTCGTTTGAAGTTTCGAGTTCTCTCTCGAACTTCCTGTCGGATTCAACACTCGTGTTTCAATTGATCATTCCTTTGAAGATTCAAGTTTTTAAAACTCGGGTTTTCCATTTTTATTATTATTTTGAAGATCCGGGTTCCGACTCAGGTTTTTCCACTTTATATTGTTTGAAGTTTCGAGTTACGACTCGAACTTCCTATCGGATTCCACGCTCGTGTTGGAACCGATCGTTCCTTTGAAAACTCGAGTTTTCAAAACTCTAGTTTTCCATTTTTGTTATTATTTTTAAGATCGGGGTTCCGACTCGGGTTTTCCCTTTTTATGTCGTTTGAAGTTTTGAGTTCCGACTCAAACTTCCTCTCAGATTCAACGCTCGTGTTGGAACCGATCATTCCTTTGAAGATTCGAGTTTTTCAAAACTCGAGTTTTCCATTTTTATTTTTATTTTGAAGATCCAGGTTTTGACTCAGGTTTTTCCTTTTTATGTCGTTTGAAGTTTCAAGTTTCGACTCAAACTTCTTATCGGATTCAACGCTCGTGTTGGAACCGATTATTCATTTGCAGATTCGAGTTTTTCAAAACTCGGGTATTCCATTTTTATTATTGTTTTGAAGATCCGGGTTCCGACTCGGGTTTTCTTTTTTTATGTCGTTTGAAGTTTCGAATTCCGTCTCGAACTTCCTATCGAATTCAACGCTCGTGTTGGAACCGATCGTTCCTTTTAAAATTCGATTCAAAGCTCGGGTTTTCCATTTTTATTATTATTTTGAAGATCCGGGTTCCGACTCGAGTTTCTCCTTTTTATGTCGTTTGAAGTTTCGAGTTCTCTCTCGAACTTCCTATCGGATTCAACACTCGTGTTTCAATTGATCGTTCCTTTGAAGATTCAAGTTTTTAAAACTCGGGTTTTCCATTTTTATTATTATTTTGAAGATCCGGGTTCCGACTCACATTTTTCCATTTTATATTGTTTGAAGTTTCGAGTTCCGACTCGAACTTCCTATCGGATTCCACGATCGTGTTGGAACCGATCGTTCCTTTGAAAACTCGAGTTTTCAAAACTCTAGTTTTCCAATTTTGTTATTATTTTGAAGATCCGGGTTCCGACTCGGGTTTTCCATTTTTATTATTATTTTGAAGATCCGGGTTCCGACTCAGGTTTTTCCATTTTATATTGTTTGAAGTTTCGAGTTCCGACTCGAACTTCCTATCGGATTCCACGCTCGTGTTGGAACCGATCGTTCCTTTGAAAATTCGAGTTTTCAAAACTCGTGTTTTTCATTTTTATTATTGTTTTGAAGATGCAGGTTCCGACTCGGGTTTTCCCTTTTTATGTCGTTTGAAGTTTCGAGTTCTGACTCAAACTTCCTATCGGATTCAACGCTCGTGTTGGAACCAATCGTTCCTTTGAAGATTCGAGTTTTTCAAAACTCGGGTTTTCCATTTTTATTATTATTTTGAAGATCTGGGTTCCGACTCGGGTTTTCTTTCTTTATGTCGTTTGAAGTTTCGAGTTCCGTCTCGAACTTCCTATCGAATTCAACGCTTGTGTTGGAACCGATCGTTACTTTGAAAATTCGAGTTTTCAAAACTCGGGTTTTCCATTTTTATTATTATTTTGAAGATTCGAGTTCCGACTCAATATTCTCCTTTTTATGTCATTTAAAGTTTCGAGTTCTGTCTTGAACTTCCTGTCGGATTCAACACTCGTGTTACAACTGATCGTTCCTTTGAAGATTCAAGTTTTTCGAACTCGGTTTTTCCATTTTTATTATTATTTTGAAGATCCGGGTTCCGACACAGGTTTTTCCTTTTTATATCGTTTGAAGTTTCGAGTTCCGACTCGAACTTCCTATCGGATTCAACGCTCGTGTTGGAACCGATCGTTCCTTTGAAGATTCGAGTTTTTCAAAACTCGGGTTTTCCATTTTTATTTTTATTTTGAAGATCCGGGTTCCGACTCGAGTTTTCCCTTTTTATGTCGTTTGAAGTTTCGAGTTCCGACTCAAACTTCCTATCGGATTCAGCGCTCGTGTTGGAACCGATCGTTCATTTGAAAATTCGAGTTTTCAAAACTCGGGTTTTCCATTTTTATTATTATTTTAAAGATCCGGGTTCCGACTCGGGTTTTCCCCTTTTATGTCGTTTGAAGTTTTGAGTTCCGACTTGAACTTCCTATCGGATTTAACGCTTGTGTTGGCACCGATCGTTCCTTTGAAGATTCAAGTTTTTTAAAACTCGGGTTTTCCATTTTTATTTTTATTTTGAAGATCCGGGTTCCGACTTGGGTTTTCCCTTTCCCTTTTTATATCGTTTGATGTTTTGAGTTCCGACTCGAACTTCCTATCGGATTCAACGCTCGTGTTGAAACCGATCGTTCCTTTAAAAATTCGAGTTTTCAAAACTTGGGTTTTCCATTTTTATTATTGTTTTGAAGATCCGGGTTCCGACTCGGGTTTTTCCTTTTTATGTTGTTTGAAGTTTAGAGTTCTGACTCAAACTTCCAATCGGATTCAATGCTCGTGTTGGAACCGATCGTTCCTTTGATGATACGAGTTTTTCAAAACTCGGGTTTTCCATTTTTATTATTATTTTGAAGATCCGGGTTCCGACTCGGGTTTTCTTTTTTTATGTCGTTTGAAGTTTCGAATTCTATCTCGAACTTCCTATCGAATTCAACGCTCGTGTTGGAACCGATCGTTCCTTTGAAAATTCGATTCAAAGCTCGGGTTTTCTATTTTTATTATTATTTTGAAGATCCGGGTTCCGACTCGAGTTTCTCCTTTTTATGTCGTTTGAAGTTTCGAGTTCTCTCTCGAACTTCCTGTCGGATTCAACACTCATGTTTCAATTGATCGTTCCTTTGAAGATTCAAGTTTTTAAAACTCGGGTTTTCCATTTTTATTATTATTTTGAAGATCCGGGTTCCGACTCACGTTTTTCCATTTTATATTGTTTGAAGTTTCGAGTTCTGACTCGAACTTCCTATCGGATTCCACGATCGTGTTGGAACCGATCGTTCCTTCGAAAACTCGAGTTTTCAAAACTCTAGTTTACCAATTTTGTTATTATTTTGAAGATCCGGGTTCCGACTCGGGTTTTCCATTTTTATGTCGTTTGAAGTTTTGAGTTCCGACTCAAACTTCCTCTCAGATTCAACGCTCGTGTTGGAACCGATCATTCCTTTGAAGATTCGTGTTTTTCAAAACTCGAGTTTTCCATTTTTATTTTTATTTTGAAGATCCAGGTTCCGACTCGGGTTTTTCCTTTTTATGTCGTGTGAAGTTTCAAGTTTCGACTCAAACTTCTTATCGTATTCAACGCTCGTGTTGGAACCGATCGTTTCTTTGCAGATTCGAGTTTTTCAAAACTCGGGTTTTCCATTTTTATTATTGTTTTTAAGATCCGGGTTCTGACTCGGGTTTTCCGTTCTTATGTCGTTTGAAGTTTCGAGTTCCGACTCGAACTTACTATCGGATTCAACGCTCGTGTTGGAACCGATCGTTCCTTTTAAAATTTGAGTTTTGAAAACTTGGGTATTCCATATTTATTATTGTTTTGAAGATCCGGGTTCCGACTCGGGTTTTCTCTTTTTATGTCGTTTGAAGTTTTTAGTTCCGACTCGAACTTCCTATCGGATTCAACGCTCGTGTTGGAACCGATCGTTCCTTTGAAGATTCGAGTTTTTCGAAACTCAGGTTTTCCATTTTTAATATTATTTTGAAGATCCGGGTTCCGACTCGGGTTTTTCCTTTTTATGTCGTTTGATGTTTGGCGTTCTGACTCGAACTTCCTATCGGATTCAACGCTCGTGTTGGAACCGATTGTTCCTTTGAAGATTCAAGTTTTTCAAAACTCAGGTTTTCCATTTTTATTATTATTTTGAAGATCCGGGTTCCGACTCAGGTTTTTCCTTTTTATGTCGTTTGATGTTTCGCGTTCTGACTCGAACTTCCTATCGGATTCAACGCTCGTGTTGAAACCGATCGTTCCTTTAAAAATTTGAGTTTTCAAAACTTGGGTTTTCCATTTTTATTATTGTTTTGAAGATCCGGGTTCCGACTCGGGTTTTTCCTTTTTATGTTGTTTGAAGTTTAGAGTTCTGACTCAAACTTCCTATCGGATTCAATGCTCGTGTTGGAACTGATCGTTGCTTTGGAGATACGAGTTTTTCAAAACTCGGGTTTTCCATTTTTATTATTATTTTGAAGATCCGGGTTCCGACTCGGGTTTTCTTTTTTTATGGCGTTTGAAGTTTTGAATTCCGTATCGAACTTCCTATCGAATTCAACGCTCGTGTTGGAACCGATCGTTCCTTTGAAAATTTGATTCAAAGCTCGGGTTTTCCATTTTTAATATTATTTTGAAGATCCGGGTTCCGACTCGAGTTTCTCCTTTTTATGTCGTTTGAAGTTTCGAGTTCTCTCTCGAACTTCCTATCGGATTCAACACTCATGTTTCAATTGATCGTTCCTTTGAAGATTCAAGTTTTTAAAACTCGGGTTTTCCATTTTTATTATTATTTTGAAGATCCTGGTTCCGACTCAGGTTTTTCCATTTTATATTGTTTGAAGTTTCGAGTTCCGACTCGAACTTCCTATCGGATTCCACGCTCGTGTTGGAACCGATCGTTCCTTTGAAAATTCGAGTTTTCAAAACTCTGGTTTTCCATTTTTGTTATTATTTTGAAGATCCGGGTTCCGACTCGGGTTTTCCCTTTTTATGTTGTTTGAAGTTTCGAGTTCCGACTCAAACTTCTTATCGGATTCAACGCTCGTGTTGAAACCGATCGTTCCTTTGAAAATTCGAGTTTTCAAAACTCGGGTTTTCATTTTTGTTATTGTTTTGAAGATCCAGGTTCCGACTCGGGTTTTCCCTTTTTATGTCGTTTGAAGTTTCGAGTTCTGACTCAAACTTCCTATCGGATTCAACGCTCGTGTTGGAACCAATCGTTCCTTTGAAGATTCGAGTTTTTCAAAACCCGGGTTTTCCATTTTTATTATTATTTTGAAGATCTGGGTTCCGACTCGGGTTTTCTTTCTTTATGTCGTTTGAAGTTTCGGGTTCCGTCTCGAACTTCCTATCGAATTCAACGCTCGTGTTGGAACCGATCGTTACTTTGAAAATTCAAGTTTTTAAAACTCGGGTTTTCCATTTTTATTATTATTTTGAAGATTCGAGTTCAGACTCAAGTTTCTCCTTTTTATGTCATTTAAAGTTTTTAGTTCTGTCTCGAACTTCCTGTCGGATTCAACACTCGTGTTACAACTGATCGTTCCTTTGAAGATTCAAGTTTTTCGAACTCGGTTTTTCCATTTTTATTATTATTTTGAAGATCCGGGTTCCGACTCAGGTTTTTCCTTTTTATGTCGTTTGAAGTTTTTAGTTCCGACTCGAACTTCCTATCGGATTCAACGCTCGTGTTGGAACCGATCGTTCCTTTGAAGATTCGAGTTTTTCGAAACTCGGGTTTTCCATTTTTATTATTATTTTGAAGATCCGGGTTCCGACTCGGGTTTTTCCTTTTTATGTCGTTTGATGTTTCGCGTTCTGACTCGAACTTCCTATCGGATTCAACGCTCATGTTGAAACCGATCGTTCCTTTAAAAATTCGAGTTTTCAAAACTTGGGTTTTCTATTTTTATTATTGTTTTGAAGATTCGGGTTCCGACTCGGGTTTTTCCTTTTTATGTTGTTTGAAGTTTAGAGTTCTGACTCAAACTTCCTATCGGATTCAATGCTCGTGTTGGAACTGATCGTTGCTTTGGAGATACGAGTTTTTCAAAACTCGGGTTTTCCATTTTTTATTATTATTTTGAAGATCCGGGTTCCGACTCGGGTTTTCTTTTTTTATGTCGTTTGAAGTTTCGAATTCCGTCTCGAACTTCCTATCGAATTCAACGCTCGTGTTGGAACCGATCGTTCCTTTGAAAATTCGATTCAAAGCTCGGGTTTTCCATTTTTATTATTATTTTGAAGATCCGGGTTCCGACTCGAGTTTCTCCTTTTTATGTCGTTTGAAGTTTCGAGTTATCTCTCGAACTTCCTATCGGATTCAACACTCGTGTTTCAATTGGTCGTTCCTTTGAAGATTCAAGTTTTTAAAACTCGGGTTTTCCATTTTTATTATTATTTTGAAGATCCGGGTTCCGACTCTCGTTTTTCCATTTTATATTGTTTGAAGTTTCGAGTTCCGACTCGAAGTTCCTATCGGATTACACGATCGTGTTGGAACCGATCGTTCCTTTGAAAACTCGAGTTTTCAAAACTCCAGTTTTCCAATTTTGTTATTATTTTTTGAAGATCCGGGTTCCGACTCGGGTTTTCCATTTTTATTATTATTTTGAAGATCCGGGTTCCGACTCAGGTTTTTCCATTTTATATTGTTTGAAGTTTCGAGTTCCGACTCGAACTTCCTATCGGATTCCACGCTCGTGTTGGAACCGATCGTTCCTTTGAAAATTCGAGTTTTCAAAACTCGGGTTTTCCATTTTTATTATTGTTTTGAAGATGCAGGTTCCGACTCGGGTTTTCCCTTTTTATGTCGTTTGAAGTTTCGAGTTCTGACTCAAACTTCCTATCGGATTCAACGCTCATGTTGGAACCAATCGTTCCTTTGAAGATTCGAGTTTTTCAAAACTCGGGTTTTCCATTTTTATTATTATTTTGCAGATCTGGGTTCCGACTCGGGTTTTCTTTCTTTATGTCGTTTGAAGTTTCGAGTTCCGTCTCGAACTTCCTATCGAATTCAACGCTTGTGTTGGAACCGATCGTTACTTTGAAAATTCGAGTTTTCAAAACTCGGGTTTTCCATTTTTATTATTATTTTGAAGATTCAAGTTCCGACTCAATATTCTCCTTTTTATGTCATTTAAAGTTTCGAGTTCTGTCTTGAACTTCCTGTCGGATTCAACACTCATGTTACAACTGATCGTTCCTTTGAAGATTCAAGTTTTTCGAACTCGGTTTTTCCATTTTTATTATTATTTTGAAGATCCGGGTTCCGACACAGGTTTTTCCTTTTTATATCGTTTGAAGTTTCGAGTTCCGACTCGAACTTCCTATCGGATTCAACGCTCGTGTTGGAACCGATCGTTCCTTTGAAGATTCGAGTTTTTCAAAACTCGGGTTTTCCATTTTTATTTTTATTTTGAAGATCCGGGTTCCGACTCGAGTTTTCCCTTTTTATGTCGTTTGAAGTTTCGAGTTCCGACTCGAACTTCCTATCGGATTCAGCGCTCGTGTTGGAACCGATCGTTCATTTGAAAATTCGAGTTTTCAAAACTCGGGTTTTCCATTTTTATTATTATTTTAAAGATCCGGGTTCCGACTCGGGTTTTCCCCTTTTATGTCGTTTGAAGTTTTGAGTTCCGACTTGAACTTCCTATCGGATTTAACGCTTGTGTTGGCACCGATCGTTCCTTTGAAGATTCAAGTTTTTTAAAACTCGGGTTTTCCATTTTTATTTTTATTTTGAAGATCCGGGTTCCGACTTGGGTTTTCCCTTTCCCTTTTTATATCGTTTGATGTTTTGAGTTCCGACTCGAACTTCCTATCGGATTCAACGCTCGTGTTGAAACCGATCGTTCCTTTAAAAATTCGAGTTTTCAAAACTTGGGTTTTCCATTTTTATTATTGTTTTGAAGATCCGGGTTCCGACTCGGGTTTTTCCTTTTTATGTTGTTTGAAGTTTAGAGTTCTGACTCAAACTTCCAATCGGATTCAATGCTCATGTTGGAACCGATCGTTCCTTTGATGATACGAGTTTTTCAAAACTCGGGTTTTCCATTTTTATTATTATTTTGAAGATCCGGGTTCCGACTCGGGTTTTCTTTTTTTATGTCGTTTGAAGTTTCGAATTCTGTCTCGAACTTCCTATCGAATTCAACGCTCGTGTTGGAACCGATCGTTCCTTTGAAAATTCGATTCAAAGCTCGGGTTTTCTATTTTTATTATTATTTTGAAGATCCGGGTTCCGACTCGAGTTTCTCCTTTTTATGTCGTTTGAAGTTTCGAGTTCTCTCTCGAACTTCCTGTCGGATTCAACACTCATGTTTCAATTGATCGTTCCTTTGAAGATTCAAGTTTTTAAAACTCGGGTTTTCCATTTTTATTATTATTTTGAAGATCCGGGTTCCGACTCACGTTTTTCCATTTTATATTGTTTGAAGTTTCGAGTTCTGACTCGAACTTCCTATCGGATTCCACGATCGTGTTGGAACCGATCGTTCCTTCGAAAACTCGAGTTTTCAAAACTCTAGTTTACCAATTTTGTTATTATTTTGAAGATCCGGGTTCCGACTCGGGTTTTCCATTTTTATGTCGTTTGAAGTTTTGAGTTCCGACTCAAACTTCCTCTCAGATTCAACGCTCGTGTTGGAACCGATCATTCCTTTGAAGATTCGTGTTTTTCAAAACTCGAGTTTTCCATTTTTATTTTTATTTTGAAGATCCAGGTTCCGACTCGGGTTTTTCCTTTTTATGTCGTGTGAAGTTTCAAGTTTCGACTCAAACTTCTTATCGTATTCAACGCTCGTGTTGGAACCGATCGTTTCTTTGCAGATTCGAGTTTTTCAAAACTCGGGTTTTCCATTTTTATTATTGTTTTTAAGATCCGGGTTCTGACTCGGGTTTTCCGTTCTTATGTCGTTTGAAGTTTCGAGTTCCGACTCGAACTTACTATCGGATTCAACGCTCGTGTTGGAATCGATCGTTCCTTTTAAAATTTGAGTTTTGATAACTTGGGTATTCCATATTTATTATTGTTTTGAAGATCCGGGTTCCGACTCGGGTTTTCTCTTTTTATGTCGTTTGAAGTTTTTAGTTCCGACTCGAACTTCCTATCGGATTCAACGCTCG
Source organism: Nuphar pumila (assembly GCF_984573655.1). Classification (NCBI taxonomy): domain Eukaryota; kingdom Viridiplantae; phylum Streptophyta; class Magnoliopsida; order Nymphaeales; family Nymphaeaceae; genus Nuphar; species Nuphar pumila. The sequence continues at coordinate 60,274,977 of NC_143253.1, read as the reverse complement.
TGTTGGAACCGATCGTTCCTTTGAAGATTCGAGTTTTTCGAAACTCAGGTTTTCCATTTTTAATATTATTTTGAAGATCCGGGTTCCGACTCGGGTTTTTCCTTTTTATGTCGTTTGATGTTTGGCGTTCTGACTCGAACTTCCTATCGGATTCAACGCTCGTGTTGGAACCGATTGTTCCTTTGAATATTCAAGTTTTTCAAAACTCAGGTTTTCCATTTTTATTATTATTTTGAAGATCCGGGTTCCGACTCAGGTTTTTCCTTTTTATGTCGTTTGATGTTTCGCGTTCTGACTCGAACTTCCTATCGGATTCAACGCTCGTGTTGAAACCGATCGTTCCTTTAAAAATTTGAGTTTTCAAAACTTGGGTTTTCCATTTTTATTATTGTTTTGAAGATCCGGGTTCCGACTCGGGTTTTTCCTTTTTATGTTGTTTGAAGTTTAGAGTTCTGACTCAAACTTCCTATCGGATTCAATGCTCGTGTTGGAACTGATCGTTGCTTTGGAGATACGAGTTTTTCAAAACTCGGGTTTTCCATTTTTATTATTATTTTGAAGATCCGGGTTCCGACTCGGGTTTTCTTTTTTTATGGCGTTTGAAGTTTTGAATTCCGTATCGAACTTCCTATCGAATTCAACGCTCGTGTTGGAACCGATCGTTCCTTTGAAAATTTGATTCAAAGCTCGGGTTTTCCATTTTTAATATTATTTTGAAGATCCGGGTTCCGACTCGAGTTTCTCCTTTTTATGTCGTTTGAAGTTTCGAGTTCTCTCTCGAACTTCCTATCGGATTCAACACTCGTGTTTCAATTGATCGTTCCTTTGAAGATTCAAGTTTTTAAAACTCGGGTTTTCCATTTTTATTATTATTTTGAAGATCCTGGTTCCGACTCAGGTTTTTCCATTTTATATTGTTTGAAGTTTCGAGTTCCGACTCGAACTTCCTATCGGATTCCACGCTCGTGTTGGAACCGATCGTTCCTTTGAAAATTCGAGTTTTCAAAACTCTGGTTTTCCATTTTTGTTATTATTTTGAAGATCCGGGTTCCGACTCGGGTTTTCCCTTTTTATGTTGTTTGAAGTTTCGAGTTCCGACTCAAACTTCTTATCGGATTCAACGCTCGTGTTGAAACCGATCGTTCCTTTGAAAATTCGAGTTTTCAAAACTCGGGTTTTCATTTTTATTATTGTTTTGAAGATCCAGGTTCCGACTCGGGTTTTCCCTTTTTATGTCGTTTGAAGTTTCGAGTTCTGACTCAAACTTCCTATCGGATTCAACGCTCGTGTTGGAACCAATCGTTCCTTTGAAGATTCGAGTTTTTCAAAACCCGGGTTTTCCATTTTTATTATTATTTTGAAGATCTGGGTTCCGACTCGGGTTTTCTTTCTTTATGTCGTTTGAAGTTTCGGGTTCCGTCTCGAACTTCCTATCGAATTCAACGCTCGTGTTGGAACCGATCGTTACTTTGAAAATTCAAGTTTTTAAAACTCGGGTTTTCCATTTTTATTATTATTTTGAAGATTCGAGTTCAGACTCAAGTTTCTCCTTTTTATGTCATTTAAAGTTTTTAGTTCTGTCTCGAACTTCCTGTCGGATTCAACACTCGTGTTACAACTGATCGTTCCTTTGAAGATTCAAGTTTTTCGAACTCGGTTTTTCCATTTTTATTATTATTTTGAAGATCCGGGTTCCGACTCAGGTTTTTCCTCTTTATGTCGTTTGAAGTTTTTAGTTCCGACTCGAACTTCCTATCGGATTCAACGCTCGTGTTGGAACCGATCGTTCCTTTGAAGATTCGAGTTTTTCGAAACTCGGGTTTTCCATTTTTATTATTATTTTGAAGATCCGGGTTCCGACTCGGGTTTTTCCTTTTTATGTCGTTTGATGTTTCGCGTTCTGACTCGAACTTCCTATCGGATTCAACGCTCATGTTGAAACCGATCGTTCCTTTAAAAATTCGAGTTTTCAAAACTTGGGTTTTCTATTTTTATTATTGTTTTGAAGATTCGGGTTCCGACTCGGGTTTTTCCTTTTTATGTTGTTTGAAGTTTAGAGTTCTGACTCAAACTTCCTATCGGATTCAATGCTCGTGCTGGAACTGATCGTTGCTTTGGAGATACGAGTTTTTCAAAACTCGGGTTTTCCATTTTTTATTATTATTTTGAAGATCCGGGTTCCGACTCGGGTTTTCTTTTTTTATGTCGTTTGAAGTTTCGAATTCCGTCTCGAACTTCCTATCGAATTCAACGCTCGTGTTGGAACCGATCGTTCCTTTGAAAATTCGATTCAAAGCTCGGGTTTTCCATTTTTATTATTATTTTGAAGATCCGGGTTCCGACTCGAGTTTCTCCTTTTTATGTCGTTTGAAGTTTCGAGTTATCTCTCGAACTTCCTATCGGATTCAACACTCGTGTTTCAATTGGTCGTTCCTTTGAAGATTCAAGTTTTTAAAACTCGGGTTTTCCATTTTTATTATTATTTTGAAGATCCGGGTTCCGACTCTCGTTTTTCCATTTTATATTGTTTGAAGTTTCGAGTTCCGACTCGAACTTCCTATCGGATTCCACGATCGTGTTGGAACCGATCGTTCCTTTGAAAACTCGAGTTTTCAAAACTCCAGTTTTCCAATTTTGTTATTATTTTGAAGATCCGGGTTCCGACTCGGGTTTTCCATTTTTATTATTATTTTGAAGATCCGGGTTCCGACTCAGGTTTTTCCATTTTAAATTGTTTGAAGTTTCGAGTTCCGACTCGAACTTCCTATCGGATTCCACGCTCGTGTTGGAACCGATCGTTCCTTTGAAAATTCGAGTTTTCAAAACTCGGGTTTTCCATTTTTATTATTGTTTTGAAGATGCAGGTTCCGACTCGGGTTTTCCCTTTTTATGTCGTTTGAAGTTTCGAGTTCTGACTCAAACTTCCTATCGGATTCAACGCTCATGTTGGAACCAATCGTTCCTTTGAAGATTCGAGTTTTTCAAAACTCGGGTTTTCCATTTTTATTATTATTTTGCAGATCTGGGTTCCGACTCGGGTTTTCTTTCTTTATGTCGTTTGAAGTTTCGAGTTCCGTCTCGAACTTCCTATCGAATTCAACGCTTGTGTTGGAACCGATCGTTACTTTGAAAATTCGAGTTTTCAAAACTCGGGTTTTCCATTTTTATTATTATTTTGAAGATTCGAGTTCCGACTCAAGTTTCTCCTTTTTATGTCATTTAAAGTTTCAAGTTCTGTCTTGAACTTCCTGTCGGATTCAACACTCGTCTTACAACTGATCGTTCCTTTGAAGATTCAAGTTTTTCGAACTCGGTTTTTCCATTTTTATTATTATTTTGAAGATCCGGGTTCCGACACAGGTTTTTCCTTTTTATATCGTTTGAAGTTTCGAGTTCCGACTCGAACTTCCTATCGGATTCAACGCTCGTGTTGGAACCGATCGTTCCTTTGAAGATTCGAGTTTTTCAAAACTCGGGTTTTCCATTTTTATTTTTATTTTGAAGATCCGGGTTCCGACTCGAGTTTTCCCTTTTATGTCGTTTGAAGTTTCGAGTTCCGACTCGAACTTCCTATCGGATTCAGCGCTCGTGTTGGAACCGATCGTTCATTTGAAAATTCGAGTTTTCAAAACTCGGGTTTTTCATTTTTATTATTATTTTAAAGATCCGGGTTCCGACTCGGGTTTTCCCCTTTTATGTCGTTTGAAGTTTTGAGTTCCGACTCGAACTTCCTATCGGATTTAACGCTTGTGTTGGCACCGATCGTTCCTTTGAAGATTCAAGTTTTTTAAAACTCGGGTTTTCCATTTTTATTTTTATTTTGAAGATCCGGGTTCCGACTTGGGTTTTCCCTTTTTATGTCGTTTGATGTTTTGAGTTCCGACTCGAACTTCCTATCGGATTCAACGCTCGTGTTGAAACCGATCGTTCCTTTAAAAATTCGAGTTTTCAAAACTTGGGTTTTCCATTTTTATTATTGTTTTGAAGATCCGGGTTCCGACTCGGGTTTTTCCTTTTTATGTTGTTTGAAGTTTAGAGTTCTGACTCAAACTTCCAATTGGATTCAATGCTCGTGTTGGAACCGATCGTTCCTTTGATGATACGAGTTTTTCAAAACTCGGGTTTTCCATTTTTATTATTATTTTGAAGATCCGGGTTCCGACTCGGGTTTTCTTTTTTTATGTCGTTTGAAGTTTCGAATTCCGTCTCGAACTTCCTATTGAATTCAACGCTCGTGTTGGAACCGATCGTTCCTTTGAAAATTTGATTCAAAGCTCGGGTTTTCTATTTTTATTATTATTTTGAAGATCCGGGTTCCGACTCGAGTTTCTCCTTTTTATGTCGTTTGAAGTTTCGAGTTCTCTCTCGAACTTCCTGTCGGATTCAACACTCATGTTTCAATTGATCGTTCCTTTGAAGATTCAAGTTTTTAAAACTCGGGTTTTCCATTTTTATTATTATTTTGAAGATCCGGGTTCCGACTCACGTTTTTCCATTTTATATTGTTTGAAGTTTCGAGTTCCGACTCGAACTTCCTATCAGATTCCACGATCGTGTTGGAAACGATCGTTCCTTTGAAAACTCGAGTTTTCAAAACTCTAGTTTTCCAATTTTGTTATTATTTTGAAGATCCGGGTTCCGACTCGGGTTTTCCCTTTTTATGTCGTTTGAAGTTTTGAGTTCCGACTCAAACTTCCTCTCAGATTCAACGCTCGTGTTGGAACCGATCATTCCTTTGAAGATTCGAGTTTTTCAAAACTCGAGTTTTCCATTTTTATTTTTATTTTGAAGATCCAGGTTCCGACTCGGGTTTTTCCTTTTTATGTCGTGTGAAGTTTCAAGTTTCGACTCAAACTTCTTATCGTATTCAACGCTCGTGTTGGAACCGATCGTTCCTTTGCAGATTCGAGTTTTTCAAAACTCGGGTTTTCCATTTTTATTATTGTTTTTAAGATCCGGGTTCTGACTCGGGTTTTCCGTTCTTATGTCGTTTGAAGTTTCGAGTTCCGACTCGAACTTACTATCGGATTCAACGCTCGTGTTGGAATCGATCGTTCCTTTTAAAATTTGAGTTTTGATAACTTGGGTATTCCATATTTATTATTGTTTTGAAGATCCGGGTTCCGACTCGGGTTTTCTCTTTTTATGTCGTTTGAAGTTTTTAGTTCCGACTCGAACTTCCTATCGGATTCAACGCTCGTGTTGGAACCGATCGTTCCTTTGAAGATTCGAGTTTTTCGAAACTCAGGTTTTCCATTTTTATTATTATTTTGAAGATCCGGGTTCCGACTCGGGTTTTTCCTTTTTATGTCGTTTGATGTTTCGCGTTCTGACTCGAACTTCCTATCGGATTCAACGCTCGTGTTGGAACCGATTGTTCCTTTGAAGATTCAAGTTTTTCAAAACTCAGGTTTTCCATTTTTATTATTATTTTGAAGATCCGGGTTCCGACTCGGGTTTTTCCTTTTTATGTCGTTTGATGTTTCGCGTTCTGACTCGAACTTCCTATCGGATTCAACGCTCGTGTTGAAACCGATCGTTCCTTTAAAAATTCGAGTTTTCAAAACTTGGGTTTTCCATTTTTATTATTGTTTTGAAGATCCGGGTTCCGACTCGGGTTTTTCCTTTTTATGTTGTTTGAAGTTTAGAGTTCTGACTCGAACTTACTATCGGATTCAACGCTCGTGTTGGAACTGATCGTTGCTTTGGAGATACGAGTTTTTCAAAACTCGGGTTTTCCATTTTTATTATTATTTTGAAGATCCGGGTTCCGACTCGGGTTTTCTTTTTTTATGGCGTTTGAAGTTTCGAATTCCGTATCGAACTTCCTATCGAATTCAACGCTCGTGTTGGAACCGATCGTTCCTTTGAAAATTTGATTCAAAGCTCGGGTTTTCCATTTTTATTATTATTTTGAAGATCCGGGTTCCGACTCGAGTTTCTCCTTTTTATGTCGTTTGAAGTTTCGAGTTCTCTCTCGAACTTCCTATCGGATTCAACACTCATGTTTCAATTGATCGTTCCTTTGAAGATTCAAGTTTTTAAAACTCGGGTTTTCCATTTTTATTATTATTTTGAAGATCCTGGTTCCGACTCAGGTTTTTCCATTTTATATTGTTTGAAGTTTCGAGTTCCGACTCGAACTTCCTATCGGATTCCACGCTCGTGTTGGAACCGATCGTTCCTTTGAAAATTCGAGTTTTCAAAACTCTGGTTTTCCATTTTTGTTATTATTTTGAAGATCCGGGTTCCGACTCGGGTTTTCCCTTTTTATGTTGTTTGAAGTTTCGAGTTCCGACTCAAACTTCTTATCGGATTCAACGCTCGTGTTGAAACCGATCGTTCCTTTGAAAATTCGAGTTTTCAAAACTCGGGTTTTCATTTTTATTATTGTTTTGAAGATCCAGGTTCCGACTCGGGTTTTCCCTTTTTATGTCGTTTGAAGTTTCGAGTTCTGACTCAAACTTCCTATCGGATTCAACGCTCGTGTTGGAACCAATCGTTCATTTGAAGATTCGAGTTTTTCAAAACTCGGGTTTTCCATTTTTATTATTATTTTGCAGATCTGGGTTCCGACTCGGGTTTTCTTTCTTTATGTCGTTTGAAGTTTCGAGTTCCGTCTCGAACTTCCTATCGAATTCAACGCTTGTGTTGGAACCGATCGTTACTTTGAAAATTCGAGTTTTCAAAACTCGGGTTTTCCATTTTTATTATTATTTTGAAGATTCGAGTTCCGACTCAAGTTTCTCCTTTTTATGTCATTTAAAGTTTCGAGTTCTGTCTTGAACTTCCTGTCGGATTCAACACTCGTCTTACAACTGATCGTTCCTTTGAAGATTCAAGTTTTTCGAACTCGGTTTTTCCATTTTTATTATTATTTTGAAGATCCGGGTTCCGACACAGGTTTTTCCTTTTTATATCGTTTGAAGTTTCGAGTTCCGACTCGAACTTCCTATCGGATTCAACGCTCGTGTTGGAACCGATCGTTCCTTTGAAGATTCGAGTTTTTCAAAACTCGGGTTTTCCATTTTTATTTTTATTTTGAAGATCCGGGTTCCGACTCGAGTTTTCCCTTTTATGTCGTTTGAAGTTTCGAGTTCCGACTCGAACTTCCTATCGGATTCAGCGCTCGTGTTGGAACCGATCGTTCATTTGAAAATTCGAGTTTTCAAAACTCGGGTTTTTCATTTTTATTATTATTTTAAAGATCCGGGTTCCGACTCGGGTTTTCCCCTTTTATGTCGTTTGAAGTTTTGAGTTCCGACTCGAACTTCCTATCGGATTTAACGCTTGTGTTGGCACCGATCGTTCCTTTGAAGATTCAAGTTTTTTAAAACTCGGGTTTTCCATTTTTTTTTTTATTTTGAAGATCCGGGTTCCGACTTGGGTTTTCCCTTTTTATGTCGTTTGATGTTTTGAGTTCCGACTCGAACTTCCTATCGGATTCAACGCTCGTGTTGAAACCGATCGTTCCTTTAAAAATTCGAGTTTTCAAAACTTGGGTTTTCCATTTTTATTATTGTTTTGAAGATCCGGGTTCCGACTCGGGTTTTTCCTTTTTATGTTGTTTGAAGTTTAGAGTTCTGACTCAAACTTCCAATTGGATTCAATGCTCGTGTTGGAACCGATCGTTCCTTTGATGATACGAGTTTTTCAAAACTCGGGTTTTCCATTTTTATTATTATTTTGAAGATCCGGGTTCCGACTCGGGTTTTCTTTTTTTATGTCGTTTGAAGTTTCGAATTCCGTCTCGAACTTCCTATTGAATTCAACGCTCGTGTTGGAACCGATCGTTCCTTTGAAAATTTGATTCAAAGCTCGGGTTTTCTATTTTTATTATTATTTTGAAGATCCGGGTTCCGACTCGAGTTTCTCCTTTTTATGTCGTTTGAAGTTTCGAGTTCTCTCTCGAACTTCCTGTCGGATTCAACACTCATGTTTCAATTGATCGTTCCTTTGAAGATTCAAGTTTTTAAAACTCGGGTTTTCCATTTTTATTATTATTTTGAAGATCCGGGTTCCGACTCACGTTTTTCCATTTTATATTGTTTGAAGTTTCGAGTTCCGACTCGAACTTCCTATCAGATTCCACGATCGTGTTGGAAACGATCGTTCCTTTGAAAACTCGAGTTTTCAAAACTCTAGTTTTCCAATTTTGTTATTATTTTGAAGATCCGGGTTCCGACTCGGGTTTTCCCTTTTTATGTCGTTTGAAGTTTTGAGTTCCGACTCAAACTTCCTCTCAGATTCAACGCTCGTGTTGGAACCGATCATTCCTTTGAAGATTCGAGTTTTTCAAAACTCGAGTTTTCCATTTTTATTTTTATTTTGAAGATCCATGTTCCGACTCGGGTTTTTCCTTTTTATGTCGTGTGAAGTTTCAAGTTTCGACTCAAACTTCTTATCGTATTCAACGCTCGTGTTGGAACCGATCGTTCCTTTGCAGATTCGAGTTTTTCAAAACTCGGGTTTTCCATTTTTATTATTGTTTTTAAGATCCGGGTTCTGACTCGGGTTTTCCGTTTTTATGTCGTTTGAAGTTTCGAGTTCCGACTCGAACTTACTATCGGATTCAACGCTCGTGTTGGAACCGATCGTTCCTTTGAAAATTCGATTCAAAGCTCGGGTTTTCCATTTTTATTATTATTTTGAAGATCCGGGTTCCGACTCGAGTTTCTCCTTTTTATGTCGTTTGAAGTTTCGAGTTCTCTCTCGAACTTCCTATCGGATTCAACACTCGTGTTTCAATTGGTCGTTCCTTTGAAGATTCAAGTTTTTAAAACTCGGGTTTTCCATTTTTATTATTATTTTGAAGATCCGGGTTCCGACTCTCGTTTTTCCATTTTATATTGTTTGAAGTTTCGAGTTCCGACTCGAACTTCCTATCGGATTCCACGATCGTGTTGGAACCGATCGTTCCTTTGAAAACTCGAGTTTTCAAAACTCCAGTTTTCCAATTTTGTTATTATTTTGAAGATCCGGGTTCCGACTCGGGTTTTCCATTTTTATTATTATTTTGAAGATCCGGGTTCCGACTCAGGTTTTTCCATTTTATATTGTTTGAAGTTTCGAGTTCCGACTCGAACTTCCTATCGGATTCAACGCTCGTGTTGAAACCGATCGTTCCTTTGAAAATTCGAGTTTTCAAAACTCGGGTTTTCATTTTTATTATTGTTTTGAAGATCCAGGTTCCGACTCGGGTTTTCCCTTTTTATGTCGTTTGAAGTTTCGAGTTCTGACTCAAACTTCCTATCGGATTCAACGCTCGTGTTGGAACCAATCGTTCATTTGAAGATTCGAGTTTTTCAAAACTCGGGTTTTCCATTTTTATTATTATTTTGCAGATCTGGGTTCCGACTCGGGTTTTCTTTCTTTATGTCGTTTGAAGTTTCGAGTTCCGTCTCGAACTTCCTATCGAATTCAACGCTTGTGTTGGAACCGATCGTTACTTTGAAAATTCGAGTTTTCAAAACTCGGGTTTTCCATTTTTATTATTATTTTGAAGATTCGAGTTCCGACTCAAGTTTCTCCTTTTTATGTCATTTAAAGTTTCGAGTTCTGTCTTGAACTTCCTGTCGGATTCAACACTCGTCTTACAACTGATCGTTCCTTTGAAGATTCAAGTTTTTCGAACTCGGTTTTTCCATTTTTATTATTATTTTGAAGATCCGGGTTCCGACACAGGTTTTTCCTTTTTATATCGTTTGAAGTTTCGAGTTCCGACTCGAACTTCCTATCGGATTCAACGCTCGTGTTGGAACCGATCGTTCCTTTGAAGATTCGAGTTTTTCAAAACTCGGGTTTTCCATTTTTATTTTTATTTTGAAGATCCGGGTTCCGACTCGAGTTTTCCCTTTTATGTCGTTTGAAGTTTCGAGTTCCGACTCGAACTTCCTATCGGATTCAGCGCTCGTGTTGGAACCGATCGTTCATTTGAAAATTCGAGTTTTCAAAACTCGGGTTTTTCATTTTTATTATTATTTTAAAGATCCGGGTTCCGACTCGGGTTTTCCCCTTTTATGTCGTTTGAAGTTTTGAGTTCCGACTCGAACTTCCTATCGGATTTAACGCTTGTGTTGGCACCGATCGTTCCTTTGAAGATTCAAGTTTTTTAAAACTCGGGTTTTCCATTTTTATTTTTATTTTGAAGATCCGGGTTCCGACTTGGGTTTTCCCTTTTTATGTCGTTTGATGTTTTGAGTTCCGACTCGAACTTCCTATCGGATTCAACGCTCGTGTTGAAACCGATCGTTCCTTTAAAAATTCGAGTTTTCAAAACTTGGGTTTTCCATTTTTATTATTGTTTTGAAGATCCGGGTTCCGACTCGGGTTTTTCCTTTTTATGTTGTTTGAAGTTTAGAGTTCTGACTCAAACTTCCAATTGGATTCAATGCTCGTGTTGGAACCGATCGTTCCTTTGATGATACGAGTTTTTCAAAACTCGGGTTTTCCATTTTTATTATTATTTTGAAGATCCGGGTTCCGACTCGGGTTTTCTTTTTTTATGTCGTTTGAAGTTTCGAATTCCGTCTCGAACTTCCTATCGAATTCAACGCTCGTGTTGGAACCGATCGTTCCTTTGAAAATTTGATTCAAAGCTCGGGTTTTCTATTTTTATTATTATTTTGAAGATCCGGGTTCCGACTCGAGTTTCTCCTTTTTATGTCGTTTGAAGTTTCGAGTTCTCTCTCGAACTTCCTGTCGGATTCAACACTCATGTTTCAATTGATCGTTCCTTTGAAGATTCAAGTTTTTAAAACTCGGGTTTTCCATTTTTATTATTATTTTGAAGATCCGGGTTCCGACTCACGTTTTTCCATTTTATATTGTTTGAAGTTTCGAGTTCCGACTCGAACTTCCTATCAGATTCCACGATCGTGTTGGAAACGATCGTTCCTTTGAAAACTCGAGTTTTCAAAACTCTAGTTTTCCAATTTTGTTATTATTTTGAAGATCCGGGTTCCGACTCGGGGTTTCCCTTTTTATGTCGTTTGAAGTTTTGAGTTCCGACTCAAACTTCCTCTCAGATTCAACGCTCGTGTTGGAACCGATCATTCCTTTGAAGATTCGAGTTTTTCAAAACTCGAGTTTTCCATTTTTATTTTTATTTTGAAGATCCAGGTTCCGACTCGGGTTTTTCCTTTTTATGTCGTGTGAAGTTTCAAGTTTCGACTCAAACTTCTTATCGTATTCAACGCTCGTGTTGGAACCGATCGTTCCTTTGCAGATTCGAGTTTTTCAAAACTCGGGTTTTCCATTTTTATTATTGTTTTTAAGATCCGGGTTCTGACTCGGGTTTTCCGTTTTTATGTCGTTTGAAGTTTCGAGTTCCGACTCGAACTTACTATCGGATTCAACGCTCGTGTTGGAACCGATCGTTCCTTTTAAAATTTGAGTTTTGAAAACTTGGGTATTCCATATTTATTATTGTTTTGAAGATCCGGGTTCCGACTCGGGTTTTCTCTTTTTATGTCGTTTGAAGTTTTTAGTTCCGACTCGAACTTCCTATCGGATTCAACGCTCGTGTTGGAACCGATCGTTCCTTTGAAGATTCGAGTTTTTCGAAACTCAGGTTTTCCATTTTTATTATTATTTTGAAGATCCGGGTTCCGACTCGGGTTTTTCCTTTTTATGTCGTTTGATGTTTCGCGTTCTGTCTCGAACTTCCTATCGGATTCAACGCTCGTGTTGGAACCGATTGTTCCTTTGAAGATTCAATTTTTTCAAAACTCAGGTTTTCCATTTTTATTATTATTTTGAAGATCCGGGTTCCGACTCGGGTTTTTCCTTTTTATGTCGTTTGATGTTTCGCGTTCTGACTCGAACTTCCTATCGGATTCAACGCTCGTGTTGAAACCGATCGTTCCTTTAAAAATTCGAGTTTTCAAAACTTGGGTTTTCCATTTTTATTATTGTTTTGAAGATCCGGGTTCCGACTCGGGTTTTTCCTTTTTATGTTGTTTGAAGTTTAGAGTTCTGACTCAAACTTCCTATCGGATTCAATGCTCGTGTTGGAACTGATCGTTGCTTTGGAGATACGAGTTTTTCAAAACTCGGGTTTTCCATTTTTATTATTATTTTGAAGATCCGGGTTCCGACTCGGGTTTTCTTTTTTTATGGCGTTTGAAGTTTCGAATTCCGTATCGAACTTCCTATCGAATTCAACGCTCGTGTTGGAACCGATCGTTCCTTTGAAAATTTGATTCAAAGCTCGGGTTTTCCATTTTTATTATTATTTTGAAGATCCGGGTTCCGACTCGAGTTTCTCCTTTTTATGTCGTTTGAAGTTTCGAGTTCTCTCTCGAACTTCCTATCGGATTCAACACTCATGTTTCAATTGATCGTTCCTTTGAAGATTCAAGTTTTTAAAACTCGGGTTTTCCATTTTTATTATTATTTTGAAGATCCTGGTTCCGACTCAGGTTTTTCCATTTTATATTGTTTGAAGTTTCGAGTTCCGACTCGAACTTCCTATCGGATTCCACGCTCGTGTTGGAACCGATCGTTCCTTTGAAAATTCGAGTTTTCAAAACTCTGGTTTTCCATTTTTGTTATTATTTTGAAGATCCGGGTTCCGACTCGGGTTTTCCCTTTTTATGTTGTTTGAAGTTTCGAGTTCCGACTCAAACTTCTTATCGGATTCAACGCTCGTGTTGAAACCGATCGTTCCTTTGAAAATTCGAGTTTTCAAAACTCGGGTTTTCATTTTTATTATTGTTTTGAAGATCCAGGTTCCGACTCGGGTTTTCCCTTTTTATGTCGTTTGAAGTTTTGAGTTCTGACTCAAACTTCCTATCGGATTCAACGCTCGTGTTGGAACCAATCGTTCCTTTGAAGATTCGAGTTTTTCAAAACCTGGGTTTTCCATTTTTATTATTATTTTGAAGATCTGGGTTCCGACTCGGGTTTTCTTTCTTTATGTCGTTTGAAGTTTCGGGTTCCATCTCGAACTTCCTATCGAATTCAACGCTCGTGTTGGAACCGATCGTTACTTTGAAAATTCAAGTTTTCAAAACTCGGGTTTTCCATTTTTATTATTATTTTGAAGATTCGAGTTCAGACTCAAGTTTCTCCTTTTTATGTCATTTAAAGTTTCTAGTTCTGTCTCGAACTTCCTGTCGGATTCAACACTCGTGTTACAACTGATCGTTCCTTTGAAGATTCAAGTTTTTCGAACTCGGTTTTTCCATTTTTATTATTATTTTGAAGATCCGGGTTCCGACTCAGGTTTTTCCTTTTTATATCGTTTGAAGTTTCGAGTTCCGACTCGAACTTCCTATCGGATTCAACGCTCGTGTTGGAACCGATCGTTCCTTTGAAGATTCGAGTTTTTCAAAACTCGGGTTTTCCATTTTTATTTTTATTTTGAAGATCCGGGTTCCGACTCGAGTTTTCCGTTTTTATGTCGTTTGAAGTTTTGAGTTCCGACTCGAACTTCCCATCGGATTCAGCACTCGTGTTGGAACCGATCGTTCATTTGAAAATTCGAGTTTTCAAAACTCGGGTTTTCCATTTTTATTATTATTTTAAAGATCCGGGTTCCGACTCGGGTTTTCCCCTTTTATGTCGTTTGAAGTTTTGTGTTCCGACTCGAACTTCCTATCGGATTTAACGCTTGTGTTGGAACCGATCGTTCCTTTGAAGATTCGAGTTTTTCAAAACTCGGGTTTTCCATTTTTATTTTTATTTTGAAGATCCGGGTTCCGAATCGGGTTTTCCGTTTTTATGTCGTTTGATGTTTCGAGTTCCGACTCGAACTTCCTATCGGATTCAACGCTCGTGTTGAAACCGATCGTTCTTTTGAAAATTCGAGTTTTTAAAACTTGGGTTTTCCATTTTTATTATTGTTTTGAAGATCCGGGTTCCGACTCGAGTTTTTCCTTTTTATGTTGTTTGAAGTTTAGAGTTCTGACTCAAACTTCCAATCGGATTCAATGCTCGTGTTGGAACCGATCGTTCCTTTGATGATACGAGTTTTTCAAAACTCGGGTTTTCCATTTTTATTATTATTTTGAAGATCCGGGTTCCGACTCGGGTTTTCTTTTTTTATGTCGTTTGAAGTTTCGAATTCCGTCTCGAACTTCCTATCGAATTCAACGCTCGTGTTGGAACCGATCGTTCCTTTGAAAATTCGATTCAAAGCTCGGGTTTTCTATTTTTATTATTATTTTGAAGATCCGGGTTCCGACTCGAGTTTCTCCTTTTTATGTCGTTTGAAGTTTCGAGTTCTCTCTCGAACTTCCTATCGGATTCAACACTCGTGTTTCAATTGATCGTTCCTTTGAAGATTCAAGTTTTTAAAACTCGGGTTTTACATTTTTATTATTATTTTGAAGATCCGGGTTCCGACTCAGGTTTTTCCATTTTATATTGTTTGAAGTTTCGAGTTCCGACTCGAACTTCCTATCGGATTCCACGCTCGTGTTGGAACCGATCGTTCCTTTGAAAATTCGAGTTCTCAAAACTCTGGTTTTCCATTTTTGTTATTATTTTGAAGATCCGGGTTCCGACTCGGGTTTTCCCTTTTTATGTTGTTTGAAGTTTCGAGTTCCGACTCAAACTTCTTATCGGATTCAACGCTCGTGTTGAAACCGATCGTTCCATTGAAAATTCGAGTTTTCAAAACTCGGATTTTCCATTTTTATTTTTGTTTTGAAGATCCAGGTTCCGACTCGGGTTTTCCCTTTTTATGTCATTTGAAGTTTCGATTTCTGACTCAAACTTCCTATCGGATTCAATGCTCGTGTTGGAACCAATCGTTCCTTCTGAAGATTCGAGTTTTTCAAAACTCGAGTTTTTTGTTATTATTTTGAAGTTTCGAGTTCCGTCTCGAACTTCCTATCGAATTCAACGCTCGTCTTGGAACCGATCGTTACTTTGAAAATTCGAGTTTTCAAAACTCGGGTTTTCCATTTTTATTATTATTTTGAAGATTCGAGTTCCGACTCAAGTTTCTCCTTTTTATGTCATTTAAAGTTTCGAGTTCTGTCTCGAACTTCCTGTCGGATTCAACACTCGTGTTACAACTGATCGTTCCTTTGAAGATTCAAGTTTTTCGAACTCGGTTTTTCCATTTTTATTATTATTTTGAAGATCCGGGTTCCGACTCAGGTTTTTCCTTTTTATATCGTTTGAAGTTTCGAGTTCCGACTCAAACTTCCTATCGGATTCAACACTCGTGTTGGAACCGATCGTTCCTTTGAAGATTCGAGTTTTTCAAAACTCGGGTTTTCCATTTTTATTTTTATTTTGAAGATCCGGGTTCCGACTCGAGTTTTCCCTTTTTATGTCGTTTGAAGTTTCGAGTTCCGACTCGAACTTCCTATCGGATTCAGCGCTCGTGTTGTAACCGATCATTCATTTGAAAATTTGAGTTTTCAAAACTCGGGTTTTCCATTTTTATTATTATTTTAAAGATCCGGGTTCCGACTCGGGTTTTCCCCTTTTATGTCGTTTGAAGTTTTGAGTTCCGACTCGAACTTCCTATCAGATTTAACGCTTGTGTTGGCACCGATCGTTCCTTTGAAGATTCGAGTTTTTCAAAACTCGGGTTTTCCATTTTTATTTTTATTTTTATTTTGAAGATCCGGGTTCCGACTCGGGTTTTCCCTTTTTATGTCGTTTGATGTTTTGAGTTCCGACTCGAACTTCCTATCGGATTCAACGCTCGTGTTGAAACCGATCGTTCCTTTAAAAATTCGAGCTTTCAAAACTTGGGTTTTCCATTTTTATTATTGTTTTGAAGATCCGGGTTCCGACTCGGGTTTTTCCTTTTTATGTTGTTTGAAGTTTAGAGTTCTGACTCAAACTTCCAATCGGATTCAATGTTCGTGTTGGAACCGATCGTTCCTTTGATGATACGAGTTTTTCAAAACTCGGGTTTTCCATTTTTATTATTATTTTGAAGATCCGGGTTCCGACTCGGGTTTTCTTTTTTTATGTCATTTGAAGTTTCGAATTCCGTCTCGAACTTCCTATCGATATCAACGCTCGTGTTGGAACCGATCGTCCTTTGAAAATTCGATTCAAAGCTCGGGTTTTCCATTTTTATTATTATTTTGAAGATCCGGGTTCCTACTCGAGTTTCTCCTTTTTATGTCGTTTGAAGTTTCGAGTTCTCTCTCGAACTTCCTGTCGGATTCAACACTCGTGTTTCAATTGATCATTCCTTTGAAGATTCAAGTTTTTAAAACTCGGGTTTTCCATTTTTATTATTATTTTGAAGATCCGGGTTCCGACTCAGGTTTTTCCATTTTATATTGTTTGAAGTTTCGAGTTCCGACTCGAACTTCCTATCGGATTCCACGCTCGTGTTGGAACCGATCGTTCCTTTGAAAACTCGAGTTTTCAAAACTCTAGTTTTCCATTTTTGTTATTATTTTTAAGATCGGGGTTCCGACTCGGGTTTTCCCTTTTTATGTCGTTTGAAGTTTTGAGTTCCGACTCAAACTTCCTCTCAGATTCAACGCTCGTGTTGGAACCGATCATTCCTTTGAAGATTCGAGTTTTTCAAAACTCGAGTTTTCCATTTTTATTTTTATTTTGAAGATCCAGGTTTTGACTCAGGTTTTTCCTTTTTATGTCGTTTGAAGTTTCAAGTTTCGACTCAAACTACTTATCGGATTCAACGCTCGTGTTGGAACCGATTATTCATTTGCAGATTCGAGTTTTTCAAAACTCGGGTATTCCATTTTTATTATTGTTTTGAAGATCCGGGTTCCGACTCGGGTTTTCTTTTTTTATGTTGTTTGAAGTTTCGAATTCCGTCTCGAACTTCCTATCGAATTCAACGCTCGTGTTGGAACCGATCGTTCCTTTGAAAATTCGATTCAAAGCTCGGGTTTTCCATTTTTATTATTATTTTGAAGATCCGGGTTCCGACTCGAGTTTCTCCTTTTTATGTCGTTTGAAGTTTCGAGTTCTCTCTCGAACTTCCTATCGGATTCAACACTCGTGTTTCAATTGATCGTTCCTTTGAAGATTCAAGTTTTTAAAACTCGGGTTTTCCATTTTTATTATTATTTTGAAGATCCGGGTTCCGACTCACGTTTTTCCATTTTATATTGTTTGAAGTTTCGAGTTCCGACTCGAACTTCCTATCGGATTCCATGCTCGTGTTGGAACCGATCGTTCCTTTGAAAACTCGAGTTTTCAAAACTCTAGTTTTCCATTTTTGTTATTATTTTTAAGATCGGGGTTCCGACTCGGGTTTTCCCTTTTTATGTCGTTTGAAGTTTTGAGTTCCGACTCAAACTTCCTCTCAGATTCAACGCTCGTGTTGGAACCGATCATTCCTTTGAAGATTCGAGTTTTTCAAAACTCGAGTTTTCCATTTTTATTTTTATTTTGAAGATCCAGGTTTTGACTCAGGTTTTTCCTTTTTATGTCGTTTGAAGTTTCAAGTTTCGACTCAAACTTCTTATCGGATTCAACGCTCGTGTTGGAACCGATTATTCATTTGCAGATTCGAGTTTTTCAAAACTCGGGTATTCCATTTTTATTATTGTTTTGAAGATCCGGGTTCCGACTCGGGTTTTCTTTTTTTATGTCGTTTGAAGTTTCGAATTCCGTCTCGAACTTCCTATCGAATTCAACGCTCGTGTTGGAACCGATCGTTCCTTTGAAAATTCGATTCAAAGCTCGGGTTTTCCATTTTTATTATTATTTTGAAGATCCGGGTTCCGACTCGAGTTTCTCCTTTTTATGTCGTTTGAAGTTTCGAGTTCTCTCTCGAACTTTCTATCGGATTCAACACTCGTGTTTCAATTGATCGTTCCTTTGAAGATTCAAGTTTTTAAAACTCGGGTTTTCCATTTTTATTATTATTTTGAAGATCCGGGTTCCGACTCACATTTTTCCATTTTATATTGTTTGAAGTTTCGAGTTCCGACTCGAACTTCCTATCGGATTCCACGATCGTGTTGGAACCGATCGTTCCTTTGAAAACTCGAGTTTTCAAAACTCTAGTTTTCCAATTTTGTTATTATTTTGAAGATCCGGGTTCCGACTCGGGTTTTCCATTTTTATTATTATTTTGAAGATCCGGGTTCCGACTCAGGTTTTTCCATTTTATATTGTTTGAAGTTTCGAGTTCCGACTCGAACTTCCTATCGGATTCCACGCTCGTGTTGGAACCGATCGTTCCTTTGAAGATTCGAGTTTTTCGAAACTCAGGTTTTCCATTTTTATTATTATTTTGAAGATCCGGGTTCCGACTCGGGTTTTTCCTTTTTATGTCGTTTGATGTTTCGCGTTCTGACTCGAACTTCCTATCGGATTCAACGCTCGTGTTGGAACCGATTGTTCCTTTGAAGATTCAAGTTTTTCAAAACTCAGGTTTTCCATTTTTATTATTATTTTGAAGATCCGGGTTCCGACTCGGGTTTTTCCTTTTTATGTCATTTGATGTTTCGCGTTCTGACTCGAACTTCCTATCGGATTCAACGCTCGTGTTGAAACCGATCGTTCCTTTAAAAATTCGAGTTTTCAAAACTTGGGTTTTCCATTTTTATTATTGTTTTGAAGATCCGGGTTCCGACTCGGGTTTTTCCTTTTTATGTTGTTTGAAGTTTAGAGTTCTGACTCAAACTTCCTATCGGATTCAATGCTCGTGTTGGAACTGATCGTTGCTTTGGAGATACGAGTTTTTCAAAACTCGGGTTTTCCATTTTTATTATTATTTTGAAGATCCGGGTTCCGACTCGGGTTTTCTTTTTTTATGGCGTTTGAAGTTTCGAATTCCGTATCGAACTTCCTATCGAATTCAACGCTCGTGTTGGAACCGATCGTTCCTTTGAAAATTTGATTCAAAGCTCGGGTTTTCCATTTTTAATATTATTTTGAAGATCCGGGTTCCGACTCGAGTTTCTCCTTTTTATGTCGTTTGAAGTTTCGAGTTCTCTCTCGAACTTCCTATCGGATTCAACACTCGTGTTTCAATTGATCGTTCCTTTGAAGATTCAAGTTTTTAAAACTCGGGTTTTCCATTTTTATTATTATTTTGAAGATCCTGGTTCCGACTCAGGTTTTTCCATTTTATATTGTTTGAAGTTTCGAGTTCCGACTCGAACTTCCTATCGGATTCCACGCTCGTGTTGGAACCGATCGTTCCTTTGAAAATTCGAGTTTTCAAAACTCTGGTTTTCCATTTTTGTTATTATTTTGAAGATCCGGGTTCCGACTCGGGTTTTCCCTTTTGATGTTGTTTGAAGTTTCGAGTTCCGACTCAAACTTCTTATCGGATTCAACGCTCGTGTTGAAACCGATCGTTCCTTTGAAAATTCGAGTTTTCAAAACTCGGGTTTTCATTTTTATTATTGTTTTGAAGATCCAGGTTCCGACTCGGGTTTTCCCTTTTTATGTCGTTTGAAGTTTCGAGTTCTGACTCAAACTTCCTATCGGATTCAACGCTCGTGTTGGAACCAATCGTTCCTTTGAAGATTCGAGTTTTTCAAAACCCGGGTTTTCCATTTTTATTATTATTTTGAAGATCTGGGTTCCAACTCGGGTTTTCTTTCTTTATGTCGTTTGAAGTTTCGGGTTCCGTCTCGAACTTCCTATCGAATTCAACGCTAGTGTTGGAACCGATCGTTACTTTGAAAATTCAAGTTTTCAAAACTCGGGTTTTCCATTTTTATTATTATTTTGAAGATTCGAGTTCAGACTCAAGTTTCTCCTTTTTATGTCATTTAAAGTTTCTAGTTCTGTCTCGAACTTCCTGTCGGATTCAACACTCGTGTTACAACTCATCGTTCCTTTGAAGATTCAAGTTTTTCGAACTCGGTTTTTCCATTTTTATTATTATTTTGAAGATCCGGGTTCCGACTCAGGTTTTTCTTTTTTATATCGTTTGAAGTTTCGAGTTCCGACTCGAACTTCCTATCGGATTCAACGCTCGTGTTGGAACCGATCGTTCCTTTGAAGATTCGAGTTTTTCAAAACTCGGGTTTTCCATTTTTATTTTTATTTTGAAGATCCGGGTTCCGACTCAAGTTTTCCCTTTTTATGTCGTTTGAAGTTTCGAGTTCCGACTCGAACTTCCCATCGGATTCAGCACTCGTGTTGGAACCGATCGTTCATTTGAAAATTCGAGTTTTCAAAACTCGGGTTTTCCATTTTTATTATTATTTTAAAGATCCGGGTTCCGACTCGGGTTTTCCCCTTTTATGTCGTTTGAAGTTTTGTGTTCCGACTCGAACTTCCTATCGGATTTAACGCTTGTGTTGGAACCGATCGTTCCTTTGAAGATTCGAATTTTTTAAAACTCGGGTTTTCCATTTTTATTTTTATTTTGAAGATCCGGGTTCCGAATCGGGTTTTCCGTTTTTATGTCGTTTGATGTTCCGAGTTCCGACTCGAACTTCCTATCGGATTCAACGCTCGTGTTGAAACCGATCATTCTTTTGAAAATTCGAGTTTTCAAAACTTGGGTTTTCCATTTTTATTATTGTTTTGAAGATTCGGGTTCCGACTCGAGTTTTTCCTTTTTATGTTGTTTGACGTTTAGAATTCTGACTCAAACTTCCAATCGGATTCAATGCTCGTGTTGGAACCGATCGTTCCTTTGATGATACGAGTTTTTCAAAACTCGGGTTTTCCATTTTTATTATTATTTTGAAGATCCGGGTTCCGACTCGGGTTTTCTTTTTTTATGTCGTTTGAAGTTTCGAATTCCGTCTCGAACTTCCTATCGAATTCAACGCTCGTGTTGGAACCGATCGTTCCTTTGAAAATTCGATTCAAAGCTCGGGTTTTCTATTTTTATTATTATTTTGAAGATCCGGGTTCCGACTCGAGTTTCTCCTTTTTATGTCGTTTGAAGTTTCGAGTTCTCTCTCGAACTTCCTATCGGATTCAACACTCGTGTTTCAATTGATCGTTCCTTTGAAGATTCAAGTTTTTAAAACTCGGGTTTTACATTTTTATTATTATTTTGAATATCCGGGTTCCGACTCAGGTTTTTCCATTTTATATTGTTTGAAGTTTCGAGTTCCGACTCGAACTTCCTATCGGATTCCACGCTCGTGTTGGAACCGATCGTTCCTTTGAAAATTCGAGTTTTCAAAACTCTGGTTTTCCATTTTTATTATTGTTTTGAAGATCCAGGTTCCGACTTGGGTTTTCCCCTTTTATGTCGTTTGAAGTTTTGAGTTCCGACTCGAACTTCCTATCGGATTTAACGCTTGTGTTGGCACCGATCGTTCCTTTGAAGATTCGAGTTTTTCAAAACTCGGGTTTTCCATTTTTATTTTTATTTTGAAGATCCGGGTTCCGACTCGGGTTTTCCCTTTTTATGTCGTTTGATGTTTTGAGTTCCGACTCGAACTTCCTATCGGATTCAACGCTCGTGTTGAAACCGATCGTTCCTTTAAAAATTCGAGCTTTCAAAACTTGGGTTTTTCATTTTTATTATTGTTTTGAAGATCCGGGTTCCGACTCGGGTTTTTGCTTTTTATGTTGTTTGAAGTTTAGAGTTCTGACTCAAACTTCCTATCGGATTCAATGCTCGTGTTGGAACTGATCGTTGCTTTGGAGATACGAGTTTTTCAAAACTCGGGTTTTCCATTTTTATTATTATTTTGAAGATCCGGGTTCCGACTCGGGTTTTCTTTTTTTATGTCGTTTGAAGTTTCGAATTCCGTCTCGAACTTCCTATCGAATTCAACGCTCGTGTTGGAACCGATCGTTCATTTGAAAATTCAATTCAAAGCTCGGGTTTTCCATTTTTATTATTATTTTGAAGATCCGGGTTCCGACTCGAGTTTCTCCTTTTTATGTCGTTTGAAGTTTCGAGTTCTCTCTCGAACTTCCTATCGTATTCAACACTCGTGTTTCAATTGATCGTTCCTTTGAAGATTCAAGTTTTTAAAACTCGGGTTTTACATTTTTATTATTATTTTGAAGATCCGGGTTCCGACTCAGGTTTTTCCATTTTATATTGTTTGAAGTTTCGAGTTCCGACTCGAACTTCCTATCGGATTCCACGCTCGTGTTGGAACCGATCGTTCCTTTGAAAATTCGAGTTTTCAAAACTCTGGTTTTCCATTTTTGTTATTATTTTGAAGATCCGGGTTCCGACTCGGGTTTTCCCTTTTTATGTTGTTTGAAGTTTCGAGTTCCGACTCAAACTTCTTATCGGATTCAACGCTCGTGTTGAAACCGATCGTTCCATTGAAAATTCGAGTTTTCAAAACTCGGATTTTCCATTTTTATTATTGTTTTGAAGATCCAGGTTCCGACTCGGGTTTTCCCTTTTTATGTCATTTGAAGTTTCAATTTCTGACTCAAACTTCCTATCGGATTCAATGCTCGTGTTGGAACCAATCGTTCCTTTTGAAGATTCGAGTTTTTCAAAACTCGAGTTTTTTGTTATTATTTTGAAGTTTCGAGTTCCGTCTCGAAATTCCTATCGAATTCAACGCTCGTCTTGGAACCGATCGTTACTTTGAAAATTCGAGTTTTCAAAACTCGGGTTTTCCATTTTTATTATTATTTTGAAGATTCGAGTTCCGACTCAAGTTTCTCCTTTTTATGTCATTTAAAGTTTCGAGTTCTGTCTCGAACTTCCTGTCGGATTCAACACTCGTGTTACAACTGATCGTTCCTTTGAAGATTCAAGTTTTTCGAACTCGGTTTTTCCATTTTTATTATTATTTTGAAGATCCGGGTTCCGACTCAGGTTTTTCCTTTTTATATCGTTTGAAGTTTCGAGTTCCGACTCGAACTTCCTATCGGATTCAACACTCGTGTTGGAACCGATCGTTCCTTTGAAGATTCGAGTTTTTCAAAACTCGGGTTTTCCATTTTTATTTTTATTTTGAAGATCCGGGTTCCGACTCGAGTTTTCCCTTTTTATGTCGTTTGAAGTTTCGAGTTCCGACTCGAACTTCCTATCGGATTCAGCGCTCGTGTTGTAACCGATCGTTCATTTGAAAATTTGAGTTTTCAAAACTCGGGTTTTCCATTTTTATTATTATTTTAAAGATCCGGGTTCCGACTCGGGTTTTCCCCTTTTATGTCGTTTGAAGTTTTGAGTTCCGACTCGAACTTCCTATCGGATTTAACGCTTGTGTTGGCACCGATCGTTCCTTTGAAGATTCGAGTTTTTCAAAACTCGGGTTTTCCATTTTTATTTTTATTTTTATTTTGAAGATATGGGTTCCGACTCGGGTTTTCCCTTTTTATGTCGTTTGATG
The DNA here is from genome assembly GCF_984573655.1 of Nuphar pumila. Lineage (NCBI taxonomy): Eukaryota > Viridiplantae > Streptophyta > Magnoliopsida > Nymphaeales > Nymphaeaceae > Nuphar > Nuphar pumila. The sequence goes on along the minus strand of NC_143253.1, from coordinate 60,251,782 downwards.
TTTTGAGTTCCGACTCGAACTTCCTATCGGATTCAACGCTCGTGTTGAAACCGATCGTTCCTTTAAAAATTCGAGCTTTCAAAACTTGGGTTTTCCATTTTTATTATTGTTTTGAAGATCCGGGTTCCGACTCGGGTTTTTCCTTTTTATGTTGTTTGAAGTTTAGAGTTCTGACTCAAACTTCCAATCGGATTCAATGCTCGTGTTGGAACCGATCGTTCCTTTGATGATACGAGTTTTTCAAAACTCGGGTTTTCCATTTTTATTATTATTTTGAAGATCCGGGTTCCGACTCGGGTTTTCTTTTTTTATGTCATTTGAAGTTTCGAATTCCGTCTCGAACTTCCTATCGATATCAACGCTCGTGTTGGAACCGATCGTTCCTTTGAAAATTCGATTCAAAGCTCGGGTTTTCCATTTTTATTATTATTTTGAAGATCCGGGTTCCTACTCGAGTTTCTCCTTTTTATGTCGTTTGAAGTTTCGAGTTCTCTCTCAAACTTTCTGTCGGATTCAACACTCGTGTTTCAATTGATCATTCCTTTGAAGATTCAAGTTTTTAAAACTCGGGTTTTCCATTTTTATTATTATTTTGAAGATCCGGGTTCCGACTCAGGTTTTTCCATTTTATATTGTTTGAAGTTTCGAGTTACGACTCGAACTTCCTATCGGATTCCATGCTCGTGTTGGAACCGATCGTTCCTTTGAAAACTCGAGTTTTCAAAACTCTAGTTTTCCATTTTTGTTATTATTTTTAAGATCGGGGTTCCGACTCGGGTTTTCCCTTTTTATGTCGTTTGAAGTTTTGAGTTCCGACTCAAACTTCCTCTCAGATTCAACGCTCGTGTTGGAACCGACCATTCCTTTGAAGATTCGAGTTTTTCAAAACTCGAGTTTTCCATTTTTATTTTTATTTTGAAGATCCAGGTTTTGACTCAGGTTTTTCCTTTTTATGTCGTTTGAAGTTTCAAGTTTCGACTCAAACTTCTTATCGGATTCAACGCTCGTGTTGGAACCGATTATTCATTTGCAGATTCGAGTTTTTCAAAACTCGGGTATTCCATTTTTATTATTGTTTTGAAGATCCGGGTTCCGACTCGGGTTTTCTTTTTTTATGTCGTTTGAAGTTTCGAATTCCGTCTCGAACTTCCTATCGAATTCAACGCTCGTGTTGGAACCGATCGTTCCTTTGAAAATTCGATTCAAAGCTCGGGTTTTCCATTTTTATTATTATTTTGAAGATCCGGGTTCCGACTCGAGTTTCTCCTTTTTATGTCGTTTGAAGTTTCGAGTTCTCTCTCGAACTTTCTATCGGATTCAACACTCGTGTTTCAATTGATCGTTCCTTTGAAGATTCAAGTTTTTAAAACTCGGGTTTTCCATTTTTATTATTATTTTGAAGATCCGGGTTCCGACTCACATTTTTCCATTTTATATTGTTTGAAGTTTCGAGTTCCGACTCGAACTTCCTATCGGATTCCACGATCGTGTTGGAACCGATCGTTCCTTTGAAAACTCGAGTTTTCAAAACTCTAGTTTTCCAATTTTGTTATTATTTTGAAGATCCGGGTTCCGACTCGGGTTTTCCATTTTTATTATTATTTTGAAGATCCGGGTTCCGACTCAGGTTTTTCCATTTTATATTGTTTGAAGTTTCGAGTTCCGACTCGAACTTCCTATCGGATTCCACGCTCGTGTTGGAACCGATCGTTCCTTTGAAAATTCGAGTTTTCAAAACTCGGGTTTTTCATTTTTATTATTGTTTTGAAGATGCAGGTTCCGACTCGGGTTTTCCCTTTTTATGTCGTTTGAAGTTTCGAGTTCTGACTCAAACTTCCTATCGGATTCAACGCTCCTGTTGGAACCAATCGTTCCTTTGAAGATTCGAGTTTTTCAAAACTCGGGTTTTCCATTTTTATTATTATTTTGAAGATCTGGGTTCCGACTCGGGTTTTCTTTCTTTATGTCGTTTGAAGTTTCGAGTTCCGTCTCGAACTTCCTATCGAATTCAACGCTTGTGTTGGAACCGATCGTTACTTTGAAAATTCGAGTTTTCAAAACTCGGGTTTTCCATTTTTATTATTATTTTGAAGATTCGAGTTCCGACTCAATATTCTCCTTTTTATGTCATTTAAAGTTTCGAGTTCTGTCTTGAACTTCCTGTCGGATTCAACACTCGTGTTACAACTGATCGTTCCTTTGAAGATTCAAGTTTTTCGAACTCGGTTTTTCCATTTTTATTATTATTTTGAAGATCCGGGTTCCGACACAGGTTTTTCCTTTTTATATCGTTTGAAGTTTCGAGTTCCGACTCGAACTTCCTATCGGATTCAACGCCCGTGTTGGAACCGATCGTTCCTTTGAAGATTCGAGTTTTTCAAAACTCGGGTTTTCCATTTTTATTTTTATTTTGAAGATCCGGGTTCCGACTCGAGTTTTCCCTTTTTATGTCGTTTGAAGTTTCGAGTTCCGACTCGAACTTCCTATCGGATTCAGCGCTCGTGTTGGAACCGATCGTTCATTTGAAAATTCGAGTTTTCAAAACTCGGGTTTTCCATTTTTATTATTATTTTAAAGATCCGGGTTCCGACTCGGGTTTTCCCCTTTTATGTCGTTTGAAGTTTTGAGTTCCGACTCGAACTTCCTATCGGATTTAACGCTTGTGTTGGCACCGATCGTTCCTTTGAAGATTCAAGTTTTTTAAAACTCGGGTTTTCCATTTTTATTTTTATTTTGAAGATCCGGGTTCCGACTTGGGTTTTCCCTTTCCCTTTTTATATCGTTTGATGTTTTGAGTTCCGACTCGAACTTCCTATCGGATTCAACGCTCGTGTTGAAACCGATCGTTCCTTTAAAAATTCGAGTTTTCAAAACTTGGGTTTTCCATTTTTATTATTGTTTTGAAGATCCGGGTTCCGACTCGGGTTTTTCCTTTTTATGTTGTTTGAAGTTTAGAGTTCTGACTCAAACTTCCAATCGGATTCAATGCTCGTGTTGGAACCGATCGTTCCTTTGATGATACGAGTTTTTCAAAACTCGGGTTTTCCATTTTTATTATTATTTTGAAGATCCGGGTTCCGACTCGGGTTTTCTTTTTTTATGTCGTTTGAAGTTTCGAATTCCGTCTCGAACTTACTATCGAATTCAACGCTCGTGTTGGAACCGATCGTTCCTTTGAAAATTCGATTCAAAGCTCGGGTTTTCTATTTTTATTATTATTTTGAAGATCCGGGTTCCGACTCCAGTTTCTCCTTTTTATGTCGTTTGAAGTTTCGAGTTCTCTCTCGAACTTCATGTCGGATTCAACACTCATGTTTCAATTGATCGTTCCTTTGAAGATTCAAGTTTTTAAAACTCGGGTTTTCCATTTTTATTATTATTTTGAAGATCCGGGTTCCGACTCACGTTTTTCCATTTTATATTGTTTGAAGTTTCGAGTTCCGACTCGAACTTCCTATCGGATTCCACGATCGTGTTGGAACCGATCGTTCCTTCGAAAACTCGAGTTTTCAAAACTCTAGTTTACCAATTTTGTTATTATTTTGAAGATCCGGGTTCCGACTCGGGTTTTCCATTTTTATGTCGTTTGAAGTTTTGAGTTCCGACTCAAACTTCCTCTCAGATTCAACGCTCGTGTTGGAACCGATCATTCCTTTGAAGATTCGAGTTTTTCAAAACTCGAGTTTTCCATTTTTATTTTTATTTTGAAGATCCAGGTTCCGACTCGGGTTTTTCCTTTTTATGTCGTGTGAAGTTTCAAGTTTCGACTCAAACTTCTTATCGTATTCAACGCTCGTGTTGGAACCGATCGTTTCTTTGCAGATTCGAGTTTTTCAAAACTCGGGTTTTCCATTTTTATTATTGTTTTTAAGATCCGGGTTCTGACTCGGGTTTTCCGTTCTTATGTCGTTTGAAGTTTCGAGTTCCGACTCGAACTTACTATCGGATTCAACGCTCGTGTTGGAACCGATCGTTCCTTTTAAAATTTGAGTTTTGAAAACTTGGGTATTCCATATTTATTATTGTTTTGAAGATCCGGGTTCCGACTCGAGTTTTCTCTTTTTATGTCGTTTGAAGTTTTTAGTTCCGACTCGAACTTCCTATCGGATTCAACGCTCGTGTTGGAACCGATCGTTCCTTTGAAGATTCGAGTTTTTCGAAACTCAGGTTTTCCATTTTTATTATTATTTTGAAGATCCGGGTTCCGACTCGGGTTTTTCCTTTTTATGTCGTTTGATGTTTGGCGTTCTGACTCGAACTTCCTATCGGATTCAACGCTCGTGTTGGAACCGATTGTTCCTTTGAAGATTCAAGTTTTTCAAAACTCAGGTTTTCCATTTTTATTATTATTTTGAAGATCCGGGTTCCGACTCGGGTTTTTCCTTTTTATGTCGTTTGATGTTTCGCGTTCTGACTCGAACTTCCTATCGGATTCAACGCTCGTGTTGAAACCGATCGTTCCTTTAAAAATTCGAGTTTTCAAAACTTGGGTTTTCCATTTTTATTATTGTTTTGAAGATCCGGGTTCCGACTCGGGTTTTTCCTTTTTATGTTGTTTGAAGTTTAGAGTTCTGACTCAAACTTCCTATCGGATTCAATGCTCGTGTTGGAACTGATCGTTGCTTTGGAGATACGAGTTTTTCAAAACTCGGGTTTTCCATTTTTATTATTATTTTGAAGATCCGGGTTCCGACTCGGGTTTTCTTTTTTTATGGCGTTTGAAGTTTCGAATTCCGTATCGAACTTCCTATCGAATTCAACGCTCGTGTTGGAACTGATCGTTCCTTTGAAAATTTGATTCAAAGCTCGGGTTTTCCATTTTTAATATTATTTTGAAGATCCGGGTTCCGACTCGAGTTTCTCCTTTTTATGTCGTTTGAAGTTTCGAGTTCTCTCTCGAACTTCCTATCGGATTCAACACTCGTGTTTCAATTGATCGTTCCTTTGAAGATTCAAGTTTTTAAAACTCGGGTTTTCCATTTTTATTATTATTTTGAAGATCCTGGTTCCGACTCAGGTTTTTCCATTTTATATTGTTTGAAGTTTCGAGTTCCGACTCGAACTTCCTATCGGATTCCACGCTCGTGTTGGAACCGATCGTTCCTTTGAAAATTCGAGTTTTCAAAACTCTGGTTTTCCATTTTTGTTATTATTTTGAAGATCCGGGTTCCGACTCGGGTTTTCCCTTTTTATGTTGTTTGAAGTTTCGAGTTCCGACTCAAACTTCTTATCGGATTCAACGCTCGTGTTGAAACCGATCGTTCTTTTGAAAATTCGAGTTTTCAAAACTCGGGTTTTCATTTTTATTATTGTTTTGAAGATCCAGGTTCCGACTCGGGTTTTCCCTTTTTATGTCGTTTGAAGTTTCGAGTTCTGACTCAAACTTCCTATCGGATTCAACGCTCGTGTTGGAACCAATCGTTCCTTTGAAGATTCGAGTTTTTCAAAACCCGGGTTTTCCATTTTTATTATTATTTTGAAGATCTGGGTTCCGACTCTGGTTTTCTTTCTTTATGTCGTTTGAAGTTTCGGGTTCCGTCTCGAACTTCCTATCGAATTCAACGCTCGTGTTGGAACCGATCGTTACTTTGAAAATTCAAGTTTTTAAAACTCGGGTTTTCCATTTTTATTATTATTTTGAAGATTCGAGTTCAGACTCAAGTTTCTCCTTTTTATGTCATTTAAAGTTTTTAGTTCTGTCTCGAACTTCCTGTCGGATTCAACACTCGTGTTACAACTGATCGTTCCTTTGAAGATTCAAGTTTTTCGAACTCGGTTTTTCCATTTTTATTATTATTTTGAAGATCCGGGTTCCGACTCAGGTTTTTCCTTTTTATATCGTTTGAAGTTTCGAGTTCCGACTCGAACTTCCTATCGGATTCAACGCTCGTGTTGGAACCGATCGTTCCTTTGAAGATTCGAGTTTTTCAAAACTCGGGTTTTCCATTTTTATTTTTATTTTGAAGATCCGAGTTCCGACTCGAGTTTTCCCTTTTTATGTCGTTTGAAGTTTCGAGTTCCGACTCGAACTTCCCATCGGATTCAGCACTCGTGTTGGAACCGATCGTTCCTTTGAAAATTCGAGTTTTCAAAACTCGGGTTTTCCATTTTTATTATTATTTTAAAGATCCGGGTTCCGACTCGGGTTTTCCCCTTTTATGTCGTTTGAAGTTTTGAGTTCCGACTCGAACTTCCTATCGGATTTAACGCTTGTGTTGGCACCGATCGTTCATTTGAAGATTCGAGTTTTTCAAAACTCGGGTTTTCCATTTTTATTTTTATTTTGAAGATCCGGGTTCCGACTCGGGTTTTCCCTTTTTATGTCGTTTGATGTTTTGAGTTCCGACTCGAACTTCCTATCGGATTCAACGCTCATGTTGAAACCGATCGTTCCTTTAAAAATTCGAGCTTTCAAAACTTGGGTTTTCCATTTTTATTATTGTTTTGAAGATCCGGGTTTCGACTCGGGTTTTTCCTTTTTATGTTGTTTGAAGTTTAGAGTTCTGACTCAAACTTCCAATCGGATTCAATGCTCGTGTTGGAACCGATCATTCCTTTGATGATACGAGTTTTTCAAAACTCGGGTTTTCCATTTTTATTATTATTTTGAAGATCCGGGTTCCGACTCGGGTTTTCTTTTTTTATGTCGTTTGAAGTTTCGAATTCCGTCTCGAACTTACTATCGAATTCAACGCTCGTGTTGGAACCGATCGTTCCTTTGAAAATTCGATTCAAAGCTCGGGTTTTCTATTTTTATTATTATTTTGAAGATCCGGGATCCGACTCGAGTTTCTCCTTTTTATGTCGTTTGAAGTTTCGAGTTCTCTCTCGAACTTCTTGTCGGATTCAACACTTGTGTTTCAATTGATCGTTGCTTTGAAGATTCAAGTTTTTAAAACTCGGGTTTTCCATTTTTATTATTATTTTGAAGATCCGGGTTCCGACTCACGTTTTTCCATTTTATATTGTTTGAAGTTTCGAGTTCCGACTCGAACTTCCTATCGGATTCCACGATCGTGTTGGAACCGATCGTTCCTTTGAAAACTCGAGTTTTCAAAACTCTAGTTTTCCATTTTTGTTATTATTTTGAAGATCCGGGTTCCGACTCGGGTTTTCCCTTTTTATGTCGTTTGAAGTTTTGAGTTCCGACTCAAACTTCCTCTCAGATTCAACGCCCGTGTTGGAACCGATCATTCCTTTGAAGATTCGAGTTTTTCAAAACTCGAGTTTTTCATTTTTATTTTTATTTTGAAGATCCAGGTTCCGACTCGGGTTTTTCCTTTTTATGTCGTGTGAAGTTTCAAGTTTTGACTCAAACTTCTTATCGTATTCAACGCTCGTGTTGGAACCGATCGTTCCTTTGCAGATTCCAGTTTTTCAAAACTCGGGTTTTCCATTTTTATTATTGTTTTTAAGATCCGGGTTCTGACTCGGGTTTTCCCTTTTTATGTCGTTTGAAGTTTCGAGTTCCGACTCGAACTTACTATCGGATTCAACGCTCGTGTTGGAACCGATCGTTCATTTGAAAATTTGAGTTTTGAAAACTTGGGTATTCCATATTTATTATTGTTTTGAAGATCCGGGTTCCGACTCGGGTTTTCTCTTTTTATGTCGTTTGAAGTTTTTAGTTCCGACTCGAACTTCCTATCGGATTCAACGCTCGTGTTGGAACCGATCGTTCCTTTGAAGATTCGAGTTTTTCGAAACTCGGGTTTTCCATTTTTTTTATTATTTTGAAGATCCGGGTTCCGACTCGGGTTTTTCCTTTTTATGTCGTTTGATGTTTCGCGTTCTGACTCGAACTTCCTATCAGATTCAACGCTCGTGTTGGAACCGATTGTTCCTTTGAAGATTCAAGTTTTTCAAAACTCGGGTTTTCCATTTTTAATATTATTTTGAAGATCCGGGTTCCGACTCGGGTCTTTCCTTTTTATGTCGTTTGATGTTTCGCGTTCTGACTCGAACATCCTATCGGATTCAACGCTCGTGTTGAAACCGATCGTTCCTTTAAAAATTCGAGTTTTCAAAACTTGGGTTTTCCATTTTTATTATTGTTTTGAAGATCCGGGTTCCGACTCGGGTTTTTCCTTTTTATGTTGTTTGAAGTTTAGAGTTCTGACTCAAACTTCCTATCGGATTCAATGCTCGTGTTGGAACTGATCGTTGCTTTGGAGATATGAGTTTTTCAAAACTCGGGTTTTCCATTTTTATTATTATTTTGAAGATCCGGGTTCCGACTCGGGTTTTCTTTTTTTATGCCGTTTGAAGTTTCGAATTCCGTCTCGAACTTCCTATCGAATTCAACGCTCGTGTTGGAACCGATCGTTCCTTTGAAAATTTGATTCAAAGCTCGGGTTTTCCATTTTTATTATTATTTTGAAGATCCGGGTTCCGACTCGAGTTTCTCCTTTTTATGTCGTTTGAAGTTTCGAGTTCTCTCTCGAACTTCCTATCATATTCAACACTCGTGTTTCAATTGATCGTTCCTTTGAAGATTCAAGTTTTTAAAACTCGGGTTTTCCATTTTTATTATTATTTTGAAGATCCGGGTTCCGACTCAGGTTTTTCCATTTTATATTGTTTGAAGTTTCGAGTTCCGACTCGAACTTCCTATCGGATTCCACGCTCGTGTTGGAACCGATCGTTCCTTTGAAAATTCGAGTTTTCAAAACTCTGGTTTTCCATTTTTGTTATTATTTTGAAGATCCGGGTTCCGACTCGGGTTTTCCCTTTTTATGTTGTTTGAAGTTTCGAGTTCCGACTCAAACTTCTTATCGGATTCAACGCTCGTGTTGAAACCGATCGTTCCTTTGAAAATTCGAGTTTTCAAAACTCGGGTTTTCATTTTTATTATTGTTTTGAAGATCCAGGTTCCGACTCGGGTTTTCCCTTTTTATGTCATTTGAAGTTTCGAGTTCTGATTCAAACTTCCTATGGGATTCAACGCTCGTGTTGGAACCAATCGTTCCTTTGAAGATTCGAGTTTTTCAAAACCCGGGTTTTCCATTTTTATTATTATTTTGAAGATCTGGGTTCCGACTCGGGTTTTTTTTTCTTTATGTCGTTTGAAGTTTCGAGTTCCGTCTCGAACTTCCTATCGAATTCAACGCTCGTGTTGGAACCGATCGTTACTTTGAAAATTCGAGTTTTCAAAACTCGGGTTTTCCATTTTTACTATTATTTTGAAGATTCGAATTCAGACTCAAGTTTCTCCTTTTTATGTCATTTAAAGTTTCGAGTTCTGTCTCGAACTTCCTGTCGGATTCAACACTCGTGTTACAACTGATCGTTCCTTTGAAGATTCAAGTTTTTCGAACTCGGTTTTCCCATTTTTATTATTATTTTGAAGATCCGGGTTCCGACTCAGGTTTTTCCTTTTTATATCGTTTGAAGTTTCGAGTTCCGACTCGAACTTCCTATCGGATTCAACGCCCGTGTTGGAACCGATCGTTCCTTTGAAGATTCAAGTTTTTCAAAACTCGGGTTTTCCATTTTTATTTTTATTTTGAAGATCCGGGTTCCGACTTGAGTTTTCCCTTTTTATGTCGTTTGAAGTTTCGAGTTCCGACTCGAACTTCCTATCGGATTCAGCGCTCGTGTTGGAACCGATCGTTCATTTGAAAATTCGAGTTTTCAAAACTCGGGTTTTCCATTTTTATTATTATTTTAAAGATCTGGGTTCCGACTCGGGTTTTCCCCTTTTATGTCGTTTGAAGTTTTGAGTTCCGACTCAAACTTCCTATCGGATTTAACGCTTGTGTTGGCACCGATCGTTCCTTTGAATATTCGAGTTTTTCAAAACTCGGGTTTTCCATTTTTATTTTTATTTTGAAGATCCGGGTTCCGACTCGGGTTTTCCCTTTTTATGTCGTTTGATGTTTTGAGTTCCGACTCGAACTTCCTATCGGATTCAACGCTCGTGTTGAAACCGATCGTTCCTTTAAAAATTTGAGTTTTCAAAACTTGGGTTTTCCATTTTTATTATTGTTTTGAAGATCCGGGTTCCGACTCGGGTTTTTCCTTTTTATGTTGTTTGAAGTTTAGAGTTCTGACTCAAACTTCCAATCGGATTCAATGCTCGTGTTGGAACCGATCGTTCCTTTGATGATACGAGTTTTTCAAAACTCGGGTTTTCCATTTTTATTATTATTTTGAAGATCCGGGTTCCGACTCGGGTTTTCTTTTTTTATGTCGTTTGAAGTTTCGAATTCCGTCTCGAACTTTCTATCGAATTCAATGCTCGTGTTGGAACCGATCGTTCCTTTTAAAATTCGATTCAAAGCTCGGGTTTTCCATTTTTATTATTATTTTGAAGATCCGGGTTCCGACTCGAGTTTCTCCTTTTTATGTCGTTTGAAGTTTTGAGTTCTCTCTCGAACTTCCTGTCGGATTCAACACTCGTGTTTCAATTGATCGTTCCTTTGAAGATTCAAGTTTTTAAAACTCGGGTTTTCCATTTTTATTATTATTTTGAAGATCCGGGTTCCGACTCCGGTTTTTCCATTTTATATTGTTTGAAGTTTCAAGTTCCGACTCGAACTTCCTATCAGATTCCACGCTCGTGTTGGAACCGATCGTTCCTTTGAAAACTCGAGTTTTCAAAACTCTAGTTTTCCATTTTTGTTATTATTTTGAAGATCCGGGTTCCGACTCGGGTTTTCCCTTTTTATGTCGTTTGAAGTTTTGAGTTCCGACTCAAACTTCCTCTCAGATTCAACGCTCGTGTTGGAACCGATCATTCCTTTGAAGATTCGAGTTTTTCAAAACTCGAGTTTTCCATTTTTTTTTTTTTTGAAGATCCAGGTTCCGACTCGGGTTTTTCCTTTTTATGTCGTGTGAAGTTTCAAGTTTCGACTCAAACTTCTTATCGTATTCAACGCTCGTGTTGGAACCGATCGTTCCTTTGCAGATTCGAGTTTTTCAAAACTCGGGTTTTCCATTTTAATTATTGTTTTTAAGATCCGGGTTCTGACTCGGGTTTTCCCTTTTTATGTCGTTTGAAGTTTCGAGTTCCGACTCGAACTTACTATCGAATTCAACGCTCGTGTTGGAACCGATCGTTCCTTTGAAAATTTGAATTTTTAAAACTTGGGTATTCCATATTTATTATTGTTTTGAAGATCCGGGTTCCGACTCGGGTTTTCTCTTTTTATGTCGTTTGAAGTTTTTAGTTCCGACTCGAACTTCCTATCGGATTCAACGCTCGTGTTGGAACCGATCGTTCCTTTGAAGATTCGAGTTTTTCGAAACTCGGGTTTTCCATTTTTATTATTATTTTGAAGATCCGGGTTCCGAATCGGGTTTTTCCTTTTTATGTCGTTTGATGTCTCGCGTTCTGACTCGAACTTCCTATCGGATTCAACGCTCGTGTTGGAACCGATTGTTCCTTTGAAGATTCAAGTTTTTCAAAACTCGGGTTTTCCATTTTTATTATTATTTTGAAGATCCTAGTTCTGACTCGGATTTTTCCTTTTTATGTCGTTTGAAGTTTCGAGTTCCGACTCAAACTTCCTATCGGATTCAACGCTCGTGTTGGAACCAATCATTCCTTTGAAGATTCGAGTTTTTCAAAACTCGGGTTTTCCATTTTTATTATTATTTTGAAGATCCGGGTTCCAACTCGGGTTTTCCCTTTTTATGTCGTTTGAAGTTTTGAGTTCCGACTCGAACTTCCTATCAAATTCAACGCATGTGTTGGAACCGATCGTTCCTTTGCAGATTCGAGTTTTTCAAAACTCGGGTTTGACATTTTTATTATTGTTTTGAAGATCCGGGTTCTGACTCGGGTTTTTACTTTTTATGTCATTTTAAGTTTCGAGTTCCGACTCGAACTTACTATCGGATTCAACGCTCGTGTTGGAACAGATCGTTCCTTTGAAAATTCGAGTTTTAATTTTTATTATTATTTTGAAGATCCTGGTTCCGACTCAGGTTTTCTCTTTTTATGTCGTTGGAAGTTTCGAGTTCCAACTCGAACTTTCTTTCGAATTCAAAGCTCGTGTTGGAACCGATCGTTCCTTTGAAAATTTGAGTTTTCAAAACTCGGATTTTCCATTTTTATTATTATTATGAAGATCCAGGTTTCGACTCGGGTTTTCCCTTTTTATGTCGTTTGAAGTTTTGAGTTCCCACTCGAACTTCCTATCGGATTCAACGCTCGTGTTGGAACCGATCGTTCCTTTGAAGATTCGAGTTTTCAAAACTCAGGTTTTCCATTTTTTTTTATTATTTTGAAGATCCGGGTTCCGACTCGGGTTTTTCCTTTTTATGTCGTTTGATGTTTCGCGTTCTGACTCGAACTTCCTATCGGATTCAACGCTCGTGTTGGAACCGATTGTTCCTTTAAAGATTCAAGTTTTTCAAAACTCGGGTTTTCCATTTTTATTATTATTTTGAAGATCCTAGTTCTGACTCGGATTTTTCTTTTTTATGTCGTTTGAAGTTTCGAGTTCTGACTCAAACTTCCTATCGGATTCAACGCTCGTGTTGGAACCAATCATTCCTTTGAAGATTCGAGTTTTTCAAAACTCGGGTTTTCCATTTTTATTATTATTTTGAAGATCCGGGTTCCGACTCGGGTTTTCCCGTTTTATGTCGTAACGGATCGTTCCATTGAAAATTTGAGTTTTCAAAACTCGGATTTTCCATTTTTATTATTATTATGAAGATCTAGGTTTCGACTCGGGTTTTCCCTTTTTATGTCGTTTGAAGTTTTGAGTTCCCACTCGAACTTCCTATCGGATTCAACGCTCGTGTTGGAACCGATCGTTCCTTTGAAGATTCGAGTTTTCAAAATTCAGGTTTTCCATTTTTATTATTATTTTGAAGATCCGGGTTCTGACTCGGGTTTTCCCTTTTTATGTCGTTTGAAGTTTTGAGTTCCGACTCGAACTTCCTATCGAATTCAATGCTCGTTTTGGAACCGATCGTTCTTTTGAAGATTCGAGTTTTTCAAAACTCGAGTTTTCCATTTTTTTTATTATTTTGAAGATCCGTGTTCCGACTTGGGTTTTCCCTTTTTATGTCGTTTAAAGTTTCGAGTTCCGACTCGTACTTCTTATCGAATTCAACGCTCGTGTTGGAACCGATCATTTCTTTGAAAATTCGAGTTTTCAAAACTCAGGTTTTCCATTTTTATTATTATTTTGAAGATCCGGGTTCCGACTCAGGTTTTCCCTTTTTATGTCGTTTGAAGTTTTGAGTTCGGACTCAAACTTCCTATCAGATTCAACGCACGTGTTGGAACCGATCGTTCCTTTGCAGATTCGAGTTTTTCAAAACTCGAGTTTGACATTTTTATTATTGTTTTGAAGATCCGGGTTCTGACTCGGGTTTTTACTTTTTATGTCGTTTGAAGTTTCGAGTTCCGACTCGAACTTACGATCGGATTCAACGCTCGTGTTGGAACCGATCGTTCCTTTGAAAATTCGAGTTTTCAAAACTCAGATTTTCCACTTTTATTATTATTTTGAAGATCCAGGTTTCGACTCAGGTTTTCTCTTTTTATGTCGTTGGAAGTTTTGAGTTCCAATTTGAACTTTCTATCGAATTCAAAGCTCGTGTTGGAACCGATCGTTCCTTTGAAAATTTGAGTTTTCAAAACTCGGATTTTCCATTTTTATTATTATTTTGAAGATCCAGGTTTCGACTCGGGTTTTCCCTTTTTATGTCGTTTGAAGTTTTGAGTTCCCACTCGAACTTCCTATCGGATTCAACGCTCGTGTTGGAACCGATCGTTCCTTTGAAGATTCGAGTTTTTCGAAACTCAGGTTTTCCATTTTTATTATTATTTTGAAGATCCGGGTTCCGACTCGGGTTTTTCCTTTTTATGTCGTTTGATGTTTCGCGTTCTGTCTCGAACTTCCTATCGGATTCAACGCTCGTGTTGGAACCGATTGTTCCTTTGAAGATTCAAGTTTTTCAAAACTCAGGTTTTCCATTTTTATTATTATTTTGAAGATCCGGGTTCCGACTCGGGTTTTTCCTTTTTATGTCGTTTGATGTTTCGCGTTCTGACTCGAACTTCCTATCGGATTCAACGCTCGTGTTGAAACCGATCGTTCCTTTAAAAATTCGAGTTTTCAAAACTTGGGTTTTCCATTTTTATTATTGTTTTGAAGATCCGGGTTCCGACTCGGGTTTTTCCTTTTTATGTTGTTTGAAGTTTTGAGTTCGGACTCGAACTTCCTATCAGATTCAACGCACGTGTTGGAACCGATAGTTCCTTTGCAGATTTGAGTTTTTCAAAACTCGGGTTTGACATTTTTATTATTGTTTTGAAGATCCGGGTTCTGACTCGGGTTTTTACTTTTTATGTCGTTTGAAGTTTCGAGTTCCGACTCGAACTTACTATCGGATTCAACGCTCGTGTTGGAACCGATCGTTCCTTTGAAAATTCGAGTTTTCAAAACTCAGATTTTCCATTTTTATTATTATTTTGAAGATCCAGGTTTCGAATCAGGTTTTCTCTTTTTATGTCGTTGGAAGTTTCGAGTTCCAACTTGAACTTTCTATGGAATTCAAAGCTCGTGTTGGAACCGATCGTTCCATTGAAAATTTGAGTTTTCAAAACTCGGATTTTCTATTTTTATTATTATTTTGAAGATCCAGGTTTCGACTCGGGTTTTCCCTTTTTATGTCGTTTGAAGTTTTGAGTTCCCACTCGAACTTCCTATCGGATTCAACGCTCGTGTTGGAACCGATCGTTCCTTTGAAGATTCGAGTTTTCAAAACTCAGGTTTTCCATTTTTATTATTATTTTGAAGATCCGGGTTCCGACTCGGGTTTTCCCTTTTTATGTCGTTTGAAGTTTCGAGTTCCGACTCGAACTTCCAATCGGATTCAATGCTCGTGTTGGAACCGATCGTTCCTTTGAAGATTCGAGTTTTTCAAAACTCGAGTTTTCCATTTTTATTATTATTTTGAAGATCCGTGTTCCGACTTGGGTTTTCCCTTTTTATGTGGTTTGATGTTTCGCGTTCTGACTCGAACTTCCTATCGGATTTAACGCTCGTGTTGGAACCGATTGTTCCTTTGAAGATTCAAGTTTTTCAAAACTCGGGTTTTCCATTTTTATTATTATTTTGAAGATCCTATTTCTGACTCGGGTTTTTCCTTTTTTTGTCATTTGAAGTTTCGAGTTCCGACTCAAACTTCCTATCGGATTTAACGCTCGTGTTGGAACCAATCATTCCTTTGAAGATTCGAGTTTTTCAAAACTCGGGTTTTCCATTTTTATTATTATTTTGAAGATCCAGGTTCCGACTCGGGTTTTCCCTTTTTATGTCGTTTGAAGTTTTGAGTTCTGACTCGAACTTCCTATCAGATTCAACGCACGTGTTGGAACCGATCGTTCCTTTGCAGATTCGAGTTTTTCAAAACTCGGGTTTGACATTTTTATTATTGTTTTGAAGATCCGGGTTCTGACACGGGTTTTTACTTTTTATGTCGTTTGAAGTTTCGAGTTCCGACTCGAACTTACTATCGGATTCAACGCTCGTGTTGGAACCGATCGTTCCTTTGAAAATTCGAGTTTTTCAAAACTCAGGTTTTAATTTTTATTATTATTTTGAAGATCCGGGTTCTGACTCAAGTTTTCTCTTTTTATGTCGTTGGAAGTTTCGAGTTCCAACTCGAACTTTCTATCAAATTCAAAGCTCGTGTTGGGACTGATCGTTCCTTTGAAAATTTGAGTTTTCAAAACTCGGGTTTTCCATTTTTATTATTATTTTGAAGATCCGGGTTCTGACTCGGGTTTTTCCTTTTTATGTTGTTTGAAGTTTAGAGTTCTGACTCCAACTTCCTATCGGATTCAATGCTCGTGTTGGAACCGATCGTTCCTTTGAAGATACGAATTTTTCAAAACTCGGGTTTTCCATTTTTATTATTATTTTGAAGATCCGGGTTCCGACTCGGGTTTTCTTTTTTTATGTCGTTTGAAGTTTCGAATTCCGTCTCGAACTTACTATCGAATTCAACGCTCGTGTTGGAACCGATCGTTCCTTTGAAAATTCGATTCAAAGCTCGGGTTTTCTATTTTTATTATTATTTTGAAGATCCGGGTTCCGACTCGGGTTTTCCCTTTTTATGTCGTTTGAAGTTTTGAGTTCCGACTCAAACTTCCTCTCAGATTCAACGCCCGTGTTGGAACCGATCATTCCTTTGAAGATTCGAGTTTTTCAAAACTCGAGTTTTTCATTTTTATTTTTATTTTGAAGATCCAGGTTCCGACTCGGGTTTTTCCTTTTTATGTCGTGTGAAGTTTCAAGTTTTGACTCAAACTTCTTATCGTATTCAACGCTCGTGTTGGAACCGATCGTTCCTTTGCAGATTCCAGTTTTTCAAAACTCGGGTTTTCCATTTTTATTATTGTTTTTAAGATCCGGGTTCTGACTCGGGTTTTCCCTTTTTATGTCGTTTGAAGTTTCGAGTTCCGACTCGAACTTACTATCGGATTCAACGCTCGTGTTGGAACCGATCGTTCATTTGAAAATTTGAGTTTTGAAAACTTGGGTATTCCATATTTATTATTGTTTTGAAGATCCGGGTTCCGACTCGGGTTTTCTCTTTTTATGTCGTTTGAAGTTTTTAGTTCCGACTCGAACTTCCTATCGGATTCAACGCTCGTGTTGGAACCGATCGTTCCTTTGAAGATTCGAGTTTTTCGAAACTCGGGTTTTCCATTTTTATTATTATTTTGAAGATCCGGGTTCCGACTCGGGTTTTTCCTTTTTATGTCGTTTGATGTTTCGCGTTCTGACTCGAACTTCCTATCAGATTCAACGCTCGTGTTGGAACCGATTGTTCCTTTGAAGATTCAAGTTTTTCAAAACTCGGGTTTTCCATTTTTAATATTATTTTGAAGATCCGGGTTCCGACTCGGGTCTTTCCTTTTTATGTCGTTTCATGTTTCGCGTTCTGACTCCAACATCCTATCGGATTCAACGCTCGTGTTGAAACCGATCGTTCCTTTAAAAATTCGAGTTTTCAAAACTTGGGTTTTCCATTTTTATTATTGTTTTGAAGATCCGGGTTCCGACTCGGGTTTTTCCTTTTTATGTTGTTTGAAGTTTAGAGTTCTGACTCAAACTTCCTATCGGATTCAATGCTCGTGTTGGAACTGATCGTTGCTTTGGAGATACGAGTTTTTCAAAACTCGGGTTTTCCATTTTTATTATTATTTTGAAGATCCGGGTTCCGACTCGGGTTTTCTTTTTTTATGCCGTTTGAAGTTTCGAATTCCGTCTCGAACTTCCTATCGAATTCAACGCTCGTGTTGGAACCGATCGTTCCTTTGAAAATTTGATTCAAAGCTCGGGTTTTCCATTTTTATTATTATTTTGAAGATCCGGGTTCCGACTCGAGTTTCTCCTTTTTATGTCGTTTGAAGTTTCGAGTTCTCTCTCGAACTTCCTATCATATTCAACACTCGTGTTTCAATTGATCGTTCCTTTGAAGATTCAAGTTTTTAAAACTCGGGTTTTCCATTTTTATTATTATTTTGAAGATCCGGGTTCCGACTCAGGTTTTTCCATTTTATATTGTTTGAAGTTTCGAGTTCCGACTCGAACTTCCTATCGGATTCCACGCTCGTGTTGGAACCGATCGTTCCTTTGAAAATTCGAGTTTTCAAAACTCTGGTTTTCCATTTTTGTTATTATTTTGAAGATCCGGGTTCCGACTCGGGTTTTCCCTTTTTATGTTGTTTGAAGTTTCGAGTTCCGACTCAAACTTCTTATCGGATTCAACGCTCGTGTTGAAACCGATCGTTCCTTTGAAAATTCGAGTTTTCAAAACTCGGGTTTTCATTTTTATTATTGTTTTGAAGATCCAGGTTCCGACTCGGGTTTTCCCTTTTTATGTCGTTTGAAGTTTCGAGTTCTGATTCAAACTTCCTATGGGATTCAACGCTCGTGTTGGAACCAATCGTTCCTTTGAAGATTCGAGTTTTTCAAAACCCGGGTTTTCCATTTTTATTATTATTTTGAAGATCTGGGTTCCGACTCGGGTTTTTTTTTTCTTTATGTCGTTTGAAGTTTCGAGTTCCGTCTCGAACTTCCTATCGAATTCAACGCTCATGTTGGAACTGATCGTTACTTTGAAAATTCGAGTTTTCAAAACTCGGGTTTTCCATTTTTATTATTATTTTGAAGATTCGAATTCAGACTCAAGTTTCTCCTTTTTATGTCATTTAAAGTTTCGAGTTCTGTCTCGAACTTCCTGTCGGATTCAACACTCGTGTTACAACTGATCGTTCCTTTGAAGATTCAAGTTTTTCGAACTCGGTTTTCCCATTTTTATTATTATTTTGAAGATCCGGGTTCCGACTCAGGTTTTTCCTTTTTATATCGTTTGAAGTTTCGAGTTCCGACTCGAACTTCCTATCGGACTCAACGCCCGTGTTGGAACCGATCGTTCCTTTGAAGATTCGAGTTTTTCAAAACTCGGGTTTTCCATTTTTATTTTTATTTTGAAGATCCGGGTTCCGACTCGAGTTTTCCCTTTTTATGTCGTTTGAAGTTTCGAGTTCTGACTCGAACTTCCTATCGGATTCAGCGCTCGTGTTGGAACCGATCGTTCATTTGAAAATTCGAGTTTTCAAAACTCGGGTTTTCCATTTTTATTATTATTTTAAAGATCTGGGTTCCGACTCGGGTTTTCCCCTTTTATGTCGTTTGATGTTTTGAGTTCCGACTCGAACTTCCTATCGGATTCAACGCTCATGTTGAAACCGATCGTTCCTTTAAAAATTCGAGTTTTCAAAACTTGGGTTTTCCATTTTTATTATTGTTTTGAAGATCCGGGTTCCGACTCCGGTTTTTCCTTTTTATGTTGTTTGAAGTTTAGAGTTCTGACTCAAACTTCCAATCGGATTCAATGCTCGTGTTGGAACCGATCGTTCCTTTGATGATACGAGTTTTTCAAAACTCGGGTTTTCCATTTTTATTATTATTTTGAAGATCCGGGTTCCGACTCGGGTTTTCTTTTTTTATGTCGTTTGAAGTTTCGAATTCCGTCTCGAACTTTCTATCGAATTCAATGCTCGTGTTGGAACCGATCGTTCCTTTTAAAATTCGATTCAAAGCTCGGGTTTTCCATTTTTATTATTATTTTGAAGATCCGGGTTCCGACTCGAGTTTCTCCTTTTTATGTCGTTTGAAGTTTTGAGTTCTCTCTCGAACTTCCTGTCGGATTCAACACTCGTGTTTCAATTGATCGTTCCTTTGAAGATTCAAGTTTTTAAAACTCGGGTTTTCCATTTTTATTATTATTTTGAAGATCCGGGTTCCGACTCCGGTTTTTCCATTTTATATTGTTTGAAGTTTCAAGTTCCGACTCGAACTTCCTATCAGATTCCACGCTCGTGTTGGAACCGACCGTTCCTTTGAAAACTCGAGTTTTCAAAACTCTAGTTTTCCATTTTTGTTATTATTTTGAAGATCCGGGTTCCGACTCGGGTTTTCCCTTTTTATGTCGTTTGAAGTTTTGAGTTCCGACTCAAACTTCCTCTCAGATTCAACGCTCGTGTTGGAACCGATCATTCCTTTGAAGATTCGAGTTTTTCAAAACTCGAGTTTTCCATTTTTTTTTTTTTTAAAGATCCAGGTTCCGACTCGGGTTTTTCCTTTTTATGTCGTGTGAAGTTTCAAGTTTCGACTCAAACTTCTTATCGTATTCAACGCTCGTGTTGGAACCGATCGTTCCTTTGCAGATTCGAGTTTTTCAAAACTCGGGTTTTCCATTTTAATTATTGTTTTTAAGATCCGGGTTCTGACTCGGGTTTTCCCTTTTTATGTCGTTTGAAGTTTCGAGTTCCGACTCGAACTTACTATCGAATTCAACGCTCGTGTTGGAACCGATCGTTCCTTTGAAAATTTGAATTTTTAAAACTTGGGTATTCCATATTTATTATTGTTTTGAAGATCCGGGTTCCGACTCGGGTTTTCTCTTTTTATGTCGTTTGAAGTTTTTAGTTCCGACTCGAACTTCCTATCGGATTCAACGCTCATGTTGGAACCGATCGTTCCTTTGAAGATTCGAGTTTTTCGAAACTCGGGTTTTCCATTTTTATTATTATTTTGAAGATCCGGGTTCCGAATCGGGTTTTTCCTTTTTATGTCGTTTGATGTCTCGCGTTCTGACTCGAACTTCCTATCGGATTCAACGCTCGTGTTGGAACAGATTGTTCCTTTGAAGATTCAAGTTTTTCAAAACTCAGGTTTTCCATTTTTATTATTATTTTGAAGATCCTAGTTCTGACTCGGATTTTTCCTTTTTATGTCGTTTGAAGTTTCGAGTTCCGACTCAAACTTCCTATCGGATTCAACGCTCGTGTTGGAACCAATCATTCCTTTGAAGATTCGAGTTTTTCAAAACTCGAGTTTTCCATTTTTATTATTATTTTGAAGATCCGGGTTCCAACTCGGGTTTTCCCTTTTTATGTCGTTTGAAGTTTTGAGTTCCGACTCGAACTTCCTATCAAATTCAACGCACGTGTTGGAACCGATCGTTCCTTTGCAGATTCGAGTTTTTCAAAACTCGGGTTTGACATTTTTATTATTGTTTTGAAGATCCGGGTTCTGACTCGGGTTTTTACTTTTTATGTCATTTTAAGTTTCGAGTTCCGACTCGAACTTACTATCGGATTCAACGCTCGTGTTGGAACAGATCGTTCCTTTGAAAATTCGAGTTTTAATTTTTATTATTATTTTGAAGATCCTGGTTCCGACTCAGGTTTTCTCTTTTTATGTCGTTGGAAGTTTCGAGTTCCAACTCGAACTTTCTTTCGAATTCAAAGCTCGTGTTGGAACCGATCGTTCCTTTGAAAATTTGAGTTTTCAAAACTCGGATTTTCCATTTTTATTATTATTATGAAGATCCAGGTTTCGACTCGGGTTTTCCCTTTTTATGTCGTTTGAAGTTTTGAGTTCCCACTCGAACTTCCTATCGGATTCAACGCTCGTGTTGGAACCGATCGTTCCTTTGAAGATTCGAGTTTTCAAAACTCAGGTTTTCCATTTTTTTTTATTATTTTGAAGATCCGGGTTCCGACTCGGGTTTTTCCTTTTTATGTCGTTTGATGTTTCGCGTTCTGACTCGAACTTCCTATCGGATTCAACGCTCGTGTTGGAACCGATTGTTCCTTTAAAGATTCAAGTTTTTCAAAACTCGGGTTTTCCATTTTTATTATTATTTTGAAGATCCTAGTTCTGACTCGGATTTTTCCTTTTTATGTCGTTTGAAGTTTCGAGTTCCGACTCAAACTTCCTATCGGATTCAACGCTCGTGTTGGAACCAATCATTCCTTTGAAGATTCGAGTTTTTCAAAACTCGAGTTTTCCATTTTTATTATTATTTTGAAGATCCGGGTTCCAACTCGGGTTTTCCCTTTTTATGTCGTTTGAAGTTTTGAGTTCCGACTCGAACTTCCTATCAAATTCAACGCACGTGTTGGAACCGATCGTTCCTTTGCAGATTCGAGTTTTTCAAAACTCGGGTTTGACATTTTTATTATTGTTTTGAAGATCCGGGTTCTGACTCGGGTTTTTACTTTTTATGTCATTTTAAGTTTCGAGTTCCGACTCGAACTTACTATCGGATTCAACGCTCGTGTTGGAACAGATCGTTCCTTTGAAAATTCGAGTTTTAATTTTTATTATTATTTTGAAGATCCTGGTTCCGACTCAGGTTTTCTCTTTTTATGTCGTTGGAAGTTTCGAGTTCCAACTCGAACTTTCTTTCGAATTCAAAGCTCGTGTTGGAACCGATCGTTCCTTTGAAAATTTGAGTTTTCAAAACTCGGATTTTCCATTTTTATTATTATTATGAAGATCCAGGTTTCGACTCGGGTTTTCCCTTTTTATGTCGTTTGAAGTTTTGAGTTCCCACTCGAACTTCCTATCGGATTCAACGCTCGTGTTGGAACCGATCGTTCCTTTGAAGATTCGAGTTTTCAAAACTCAGGTTTTCCATTTTTTTTTATTATTTTGAAGATCCGGGTTCCGACTCGGGTTTTTCCTTTTTATGTCGTTTGATGTTTCGCGTTCTGACTCGAACTTCCTATCGGATTCAACGCTCGTGTTGGAACCGATTGTTCCTTTAAAGATTCAAGTTTTTCAAAACTCGGGTTTTCCATTTTTATTATTATTTTGAAGATCCTAGTTCTGACTCGGATTTTTCTTTTTTATGTCGTTTGAAGTTTCGAGTTCTGACTCAAACTTCCTATCGGATTCAACGCTCGTGTTGGAACCAATCATTCCTTTGAAGATTCGAGTTTTTCAAAACTCGGGTTTTCCATTTTTATTATTATTTTGAAGATCCGGGTTCCGACTCGGGTTTTCCCGTTTTATGTCGTAACGGATCGTTCCATTGAAAATTTGAGTTTTCAAAACTCGGATTTTCCATTTTTATTATTATTATGAAGATCTAGGTTTCGACTCGGGTTTTCCCTTTTTATGTCGTTTGAAGTTTTGAGTTCCCACTCGAACTTCCTATCGGATTCAACGCTCGTGTTGGAACCGATCGTTCCTTTGAAGATTCGAGTTTTCAAAATTCAGGTTTTCCATTTTTATTATTATTTTGAAGATCCGGGTTCTGACTCGGGTTTTCCCTTTTTATGTCGTTTGAAGTTTTGAGTTCCGACTCGAACTTCCTATCGAATTCAATGCTCGTTTTGGAACCGATCGTTCTTTTGAAGATTCGAGTTTTTCAAAACTCGAGTTTTCCATTTTTTTTATTATTTTGAAGATCCGTGTTCCGACTTGGGTTTTCCCTTTTTATGTCGTTTAAAGTTTCGAGTTCCGACTCGTACTTCTTATCGAATTCAACGCTCGTGTTGGAACCGATCATTTCTTTGAAAATTCGAGTTTTCAAAACTCAGGTTTTCCATTTTTATTATTATTTTGAAGATCCGGGTTCCGACTCAGGTTTTCCCTTTTTATGTCGTTTGAAGTTTTGAGTTCGGACTCAAACTTCCTATCAGATTCAACGCACGTGTTGGAACCGATCGTTCCTTTGCAGATTCGAGTTTTTCAAAACTCGAGTTTGACATTTTTATTATTGTTTTGAAGATCCGGGTTCTGACTCGGGTTTTTACTTTTTATGTCGTTTGAAGTTTCGAGTTCCGACTCGAACTTACGATCGGATTCAACGCTCGTGTTGGAACCGATCGTTCCTTTGAAAATTCGAGTTTTCAAAACTCAGATTTTCCACTTTTATTATTATTTTGAAGATCCAGGTTTCGACTCAGGTTTTCTCTTTTTATGTCGTTGGAAGTTTTGAGTTCCAATTTGAACTTTCTATCGAATTCAAAGCTCGTGTTGGAACCGATCGTTCCTTTGAAAATTTGAGTTTTCAAAACTCGGATTTTCCATTTTTATTATTATTTTGAAGATCCAGGTTTCGACTCGGGTTTTCCCTTTTTATGTCGTTTGAAGTTTTGAGTTCCCACTCGAACTTCCTATCGGATTCAACGCTCGTGTTGGAACCGATCGTTCCTTTGAAGATTCGAGTTTTTCGAAACTCAGGTTTTCCATTTTTATTATTATTTTGAAGATCCGGGTTCCGACTCGGGTTTTTCCTTTTTATGTCGTTTGATGTTTCGCGTTCTGTCTCGAACTTCCTATCGGATTCAACGCTCGTGTTGGAACCGATTGTTCCTTTGAAGATTCAAGTTTTTCAAAACTCAGGTTTTCCATTTTTATTATTATTTTGAAGATCCGGGTTCCGACTCGGGTTTTTCCTTTTTATGTCGTTTGATGTTTCGCGTTCTGACTCGAACTTCCTATCGGATTCAACGCTCGTGTTGAAACCGATCGTTCCTTTAAAAATTCGAGTTTTCAAAACTTGGGTTTTCCATTTTTATTATTGTTTTGAAGATCCGGGTTCCGACTCGGGTTTTTCCTTTTTATGTTGTTTGAAGTTTTGAGTTCGGACTCGAACTTCCTATCAGATTCAACGCACGTGTTGGAACCGATAGTTCCTTTGCAGATTTGAGTTTTTCAAAACTCGGGTTTGACATTTTTATTATTGTTTTGAAGATCCGGGTTCTGACTCGGGTTTTTACTTTTTATGTCGTTTGAAGTTTCGAGTTCCGACTCGAACTTACTATCGGATTCAACGCTCGTGTTGGAACCGATCGTTCCTTTGAAAATTCGAGTTTTCAAAACTCAGATTTTCCATTTTTATTATTATTTTGAAGATCCAGGTTTCGAATCAGGTTTTCTCTTTTTATGTCGTTGGAAGTTTCGAGTTCCAACTTGAACTTTCTATGGAATTCAAAGCTCGTGTTGGAACCGATCGTTCCATTGAAAATTTGAGTTTTCAAAACTCGGATTTTCTATTTTTATTATTATTTTGAAGATCCAGGTTTCGACTCGGGTTTTCCCTTTTTATGTCGTTTGAAGTTTTGAGTTCCCACTCGAACTTCCTATCGGATTCAACGCTCGTGTTGGAACCGATCGTTCCTTTGAAGATTCGAGTTTTCAAAACTCAGGTTTTCCATTTTTATTATTATTTTGAAGATCCGGGTTCCGACTCGGGTTTTCCCTTTTTATGTCGTTTGAAGTTTCGAGTTCCGACTCGAACTTCCAATCGGATTCAATGCTCGTGTTGGAACCGATCGTTCCTTTGAAGATTCGAGTTTTTCAAAACTCGAGTTTTCCATTTTTATTATTATTTTGAAGATCCGTGTTCCGACTTGGGTTTTCCCTTTTTATGTGGTTTGATGTTTCGCGTTCTGACTCGAACTTCCTATCGGATTTAACGCTCGTGTTGGAACCGATTGTTCCTTTGAAGATTCAAGTTTTTCAAAACTCGGGTTTTCCATTTTTATTATTATTTTGAAGATCCTATTTCTGACTCGGGTTTTTCCTTTTTTTGTCATTTGAAGTTTCGAGTTCCGACTCAAACTTCCTATCGGATTTAACGCTCGTGTTGGAACCAATCATTCCTTTGAAGATTCGAGTTTTTCAAAACTCGGGTTTTCCATTTTTATTATTATTTTGAAGATCCAGGTTCCGACTCGGGTTTTCCCTTTTTATGTCGTTTGAAGTTTTGAGTTCTGACTCGAACTTCCTATCAGATTCAACGCACGTGTTGGAACCGATCGTTCCTTTGCAGATTCGAGTTTTTCAAAACTCGGGTTTGACATTTTTATTATTGTTTTGAAGATCCGGGTTCTGACACGGGTTTTTACTTTTTATGTCGTTTGAAGTTTCGAGTTCCGACTCGAACTTACTATCGGATTCAACGCTCGTGTTGGAACCGATCGTTCCTTTGAAAATTCGAGTTTTTCAAAACTCAGGTTTTAATTTTTATTATTATTATTTTGAAGATCCGGGTTCTGACTCAAGTTTTCTCTTTTTATGTCGTTGGAAGTTTCGAGTTCCAACTCGAACTTTCTATCAAATTCAAAGCTCGTGTTGGGACTGATCGTTCCTTTGAAAATTTG
Source organism: Nuphar pumila (assembly GCF_984573655.1). Lineage (NCBI taxonomy): Eukaryota > Viridiplantae > Streptophyta > Magnoliopsida > Nymphaeales > Nymphaeaceae > Nuphar > Nuphar pumila. Next base: position 60,226,332 of record NC_143253.1, on the reverse strand, counting down.
AGTTTTCAAAACTCGGGTTTTCCATTTTTATTATTATTTTGAAGATCCGGGTTCTGACTCGGGTTTTTCCTTTTTATGTTGTTTGAAGTTTAGAGTTCTGACTCCAACTTCCTATCGGATTCAATGCTCGTGTTGGAACCGATCGTTCCTTTGAAGATACGAATTTTTCAAAACTCGGGTTTTCCATTTTTATTATTATTTTGAAGATCCGGGTTCCGACTCGGGTTTTCTTTTTTTATGTCGTTTGAAGTTTCGAATTCCGTCTCGAACTTACTATCGAATTCAACGCTCGTGTTGGAACCGATCGTTCCTTTGAAAATTCGATTCAAAGCTCGGGTTTTCTATTTTTATTATTATTTTGAAGATCCGGGTTCCGACTCGGGTTTTCCCTTTTTATGTCGTTTGAAGTTTTGAGTTCCGACTCAAACTTCCTCTCAGATTCAACGCCCGTGTTGGAACCGATCATTCCTTTGAAGATTCGAGTTTTTCAAAACTCGAGTTTTTCATTTTTATTTTTATTTTGAAGATCCAGGTTCCGACTCGGGTTTTTCCTTTTTATGTCGTGTGAAGTTTCAAGTTTTGACTCAAACTTCTTATCGTATTCAACGCTCGTGTTGGAACCGATCGTTCCTTTGCAGATTCCAGTTTTTCAAAACTCGGGTTTTCCATTTTTATTATTGTTTTTAAGATCCGGGTTCTGACTCGGGTTTTCCCTTTTTATGTCGTTTGAAGTTTCGAGTTCCGACTCGAACTTACTATCGGATTCAACGCTCGTGTTGGAACCGATCGTTCATTTGAAAATTTGAGTTTTGAAAACTTGGGTATTCCATATTTATTATTGTTTTGAAGATCCGGGTTCCGACTCGGGTTTTCTCTTTTTATGTCGTTTGAAGTTTTTAGTTCCGACTCGAACTTCCTATCGGATTCAACGCTCGTGTTGGAACCGATCGTTCCTTTGAAGATTCGAGTTTTTCGAAACTCGGGTTTTCCATTTTTATTATTATTTTGAAGATCCGGGTTCCGACTCGGGTTTTTCCTTTTTATGTCGTTTGATGTTTCGCGTTCTGACTCGAACTTCCTATCAGATTCAACGCTCGTGTTGGAACCGATTGTTCCTTTGAAGATTCAAGTTTTTCAAAACTCGGGTTTTCCATTTTTAATATTATTTTGAAGATCCGGGTTCCGACTCGGGTCTTTCCTTTTTATGTCGTTTGATGTTTCGCGTTCTGACTCCAACATCCTATCGGATTCAACGCTCGTGTTGAAACCGATCGTTCCTTTAAAAATTCGAGTTTTCAAAACTTGGGTTTTCCATTTTTATTATTGTTTTGAAGATCCGGGTTCCGACTCGGGTTTTTCCTTTTTATGTTGTTTGAAGTTTAGAGTTCTGACTCAAACTTCCTATCGGATTCAATGCTCGTGTTGGAACTGATCGTTGCTTTGGAGATACGAGTTTTTCAAAACTCGGGTTTTCCATTTTTATTATTATTTTGAAGATCCGGGTTCCGACTCGGGTTTTCTTTTTTTATGCCGTTTGAAGTTTCGAATTCCGTCTCGAACTTCCTATCGAATTCAACGCTCGTGTTGGAACCGATCGTTCCTTTGAAAATTTGATTCAAAGCTCGGGTTTTCCATTTTTATTATTATTTTGAAGATCCGGGTTCCGACTCGAGTTTCTCCTTTTTATGTCGTTTGAAGTTTCGAGTTCTCTCTCGAACTTCCTATCATATTCAACACTCGTGTTTCAATTGATCGTTCCTTTGAAGATTCAAGTTTTTAAAACTCGGGTTTTCCATTTTTATTATTATTTTGAAGATCCGGGTTCCGACTCAGGTTTTTCCATTTTATATTGTTTGAAGTTTCGAGTTCCGACTCGAACTTCCTATCGGATTCCACGCTCGTGTTGGAACCGATCGTTCCTTTGAAAATTCGAGTTTTCAAAACTCTGGTTTTCCATTTTTGTTATTATTTTGAAGATCCGGGTTCCGACTCGGGTTTTCCCTTTTTATGTTGTTTGAAGTTTCGAGTTCCGACTCAAACTTCTTATCGGATTCAACGCTCGTGTTGAAACCGATCGTTCCTTTGAAAATTCGAGTTTTCAAAACTCGGGTTTTCATTTTTATTATTGTTTTGAAGATCCAGGTTCCGACTCGGGTTTTCCCTTTTTATGTCGTTTGAAGTTTCGAGTTCTGATTCAAACTTCCTATGGGATTCAACGCTCGTGTTGGAACCAATCGTTCCTTTGAAGATTCGAGTTTTTCAAATCCCGGGTTTTCCATTTTTATTATTATTTTGAAGATCTGGGTTCCGACTCGGGTTTTTTTTTTCTTTATGTCGTTTGAAGTTTCGAGTTCCGTCTCGAACTTCCTATCGAATTCAACGCTCGTGTTGGAACTGATCGTTACTTTGAAAATTCGAGTTTTCAAAACTCGGGTTTTCCATTTTTATTATTATTTTGAAGATTCGAATTCAGACTCAAGTTTCTCCTTTTTATGTCATTTAAAGTTTCGAGTTCTGTCTCGAACTTCCTGTCGGATTCAACACTCGTGTTACAACTGATCGTTCCTTTGAAGATTCAAGTTTTTCGAACTCGGTTTTCCCATTTTTATTATTATTTTGAAGATCCGGGTTCCGACTCAGGTTTTTCCTTTTTATATCGTTTGAAGTTTCGAGTTCCGACTCGAACTTCCTATCGGACTCAACGCCCGTGTTGGAACCGATCGTTCCTTTGAAGATTCGAGTTTTTCAAAACTCGGGTTTTCCATTTTTATTTTTATTTTGAAGATCCGGGTTCCGACTCGAGTTTTCCCTTTTTATGTCGTTTGAAGTTTCGAGTTCTGACTCGAACTTCCTATCGGATTCAGCGCTCGTGTTGGAACCGATCGTTCATTTGAAAATTCGAGTTTTCAAAACTCGGGTTTTCCATTTTTATTATTATTTTAAAGATCTGGGTTCCGACTCGGGTTTTCCCCTTTTATGTCGTTTGATGTTTTGAGTTCCGACTCGAACTTCCTATCGGATTCAACGCTCATGTTGAAACCGATCGTTCCTTTAAAAATTCGAGTTTTCAAAACTTGGGTTTTCCATTTTTATTATTGTTTTGAAGATCCGGGTTCCGACTCCGGTTTTTCCTTTTTATGTTGTTTGAAGTTTAGAGTTCTGACTCAAACTTCCAATCGGATTCAATGCTCGTGTTGGAACCGATCGTTCCTTTGATGATACGAGTTTTTCAAAACTCGGGTTTTCCATTTTTATTATTATTTTGAAGATCCGGGTTCCGACTCGGGTTTTCTTTTTTTATGTCGTTTGAAGTTTCGAATTCCGTCTCGAACTTTCTATCGAATTCAATGCTCGTGTTGGAACCGATCGTTCCTTTTAAAATTCGATTCAAAGCTCGGGTTTTCCATTTTTATTATTATTTTGAAGATCCGGGTTCCGACTCGAGTTTCTCCTTTTTATGTCGTTTGAAGTTTTGAGTTCTCTCTCGAACTTCCTGTCGGATTCAACACTCGTGTTTCAATTGATCGTTCCTTTGAAGATTCAAGTTTTTAAAACTCGGGTTTTCCATTTTTATTATTATTTTGAAGATCCGGGTTCCGACTCCGGTTTTTCCATTTTATATTGTTTGAAGTTTCAAGTTCCGACTCGAACTTCCTATCAGATTCCACGCTCGTGTTGGAACCGACCGTTCCTTTGAAAACTCGAGTTTTCAAAACTCTAGTTTTCCATTTTTGTTATTATTTTGAAGATCCGGGTTCCGACTCGGGTTTTCCCTTTTTATGTCGTTTGAAGTTTTGAGTTCCGACTCAAACTTCCTCTCAGATTCAACGCTCGTGTTGGAACCGATCATTCCTTTGAAGATTCGAGTTTTTCAAAACTCGAGTTTTCCATTTTTTTTTTTTTTAAAGATCCAGGTTCCGACTCGGGTTTTTCCTTTTTATGTCGTGTGAAGTTTCAAGTTTCGACTCAAACTTCTTATCGTATTCAACGCTCGTGTTGGAACCGATCGTTCCTTTGCAGATTCGAGTTTTTCAAAACTCGGGTTTTCCATTTTAATTATTGTTTTTAAGATCCGGGTTCTGACTCGGGTTTTCCCTTTTTATGTCGTTTGAAGTTTCGAGTTCCGACTCGAACTTACTATCGAATTCAACGCTCGTGTTGGAACCGATCGTTCCTTTGAAAATTTGAATTTTTAAAACTTGGGTATTCCATATTTATTATTGTTTTGAAGATCCGGGTTCCGACTCGGGTTTTCTCTTTTTATGTCGTTTGAAGTTTTTAGTTCCGACTCGAACTTCCTATCGGATTCAACGCTCATGTTGGAACCGATCGTTCCTTTGAAGATTCGAGTTTTTCGAAACTCGGGTTTTCCATTTTTATTATTATTTTGAAGATCCGGGTTCCGAATCGGGTTTTTCCTTTTTATGTCGTTTGATGTCTCGCGTTCTGACTCGAACTTCCTATCGGATTCAACGCTCGTGTTGGAACCGATTGTTCCTTTGAAGATTCAAGTTTTTCAAAACTCAGGTTTTCCATTTTTATTATTATTTTGAAGATCCTAGTTCTGACTCGGATTTTTCCTTTTTATGTCGTTTGAAGTTTCGAGTTCCGACTCAAACTTCCTATCGGATTCAACGCTCGTGTTGGAACCAATCATTCCTTTGAAGATTCGAGTTTTTCAAAACTCGAGTTTTCCATTTTTATTATTATTTTGAAGATCCGGGTTCCAACTCGGGTTTTCCCTTTTTATGTCGTTTGAAGTTTTGAGTTCCGACTCGAACTTCCTATCAAATTCAACGCACGTGTTGGAACCGATCGTTCCTTTGCAGATTCGAGTTTTTCAAAACTCGGGTTTGACATTTTTATTATTGTTTTGAAGATCCGGGTTCTGACTCGGGTTTTTACTTTTTATGTCATTTTAAGTTTCGAGTTCCGACTCGAACTTACTATCGGATTCAACGCTCGTGTTGGAACAGATCGTTCCTTTGAAAATTCGAGTTTTAATTTTTATTATTATTTTGAAGATCCTGGTTCCGACTCAGGTTTTCTCTTTTTATGTCGTTGGAAGTTTCGAGTTCCAACTCGAACTTTCTTTCGAATTCAAAGCTCGTGTTGGAACCGATCGTTCCTTTGAAAATTTGAGTTTTCAAAACTCGGATTTTCCATTTTTATTATTATTATGAAGATCCAGGTTTCGACTCGGGTTTTCCCTTTTTATGTCGTTTGAAGTTTTGAGTTCCCACTCGAACTTCCTATCGGATTCAACGCTCGTGTTGGAACCGATCGTTCCTTTGAAGATTCGAGTTTTCAAAACTCAGGTTTTCCATTTTTTTTTATTATTTTGAAGATCCGGGTTCCGACTCGGGTTTTTCCTTTTTATGTCGTTTGATGTTTCGCGTTCTGACTCGAACTTCCTATCGGATTCAACGCTCGTGTTGGAACCGATTGTTCCTTTAAAGATTCAAGTTTTTCAAAACTCGGGTTTTCCATTTTTATTATTATTTTGAAGATCCTAGTTCTGACTCGGATTTTTCTTTTTTATGTCGTTTGAAGTTTCGAGTTCTGACTCAAACTTCCTATCGGATTCAACGCTCGTGTTGGAACCAATCATTCCTTTGAAGATTCGAGTTTTTCAAAACTCGGGTTTTCCATTTTTATTATTATTTTGAAGATCCGGGTTCCGACTCGGGTTTTCCCGTTTTATGTCGTAACGGATCGTTCCATTGAAAATTTGAGTTTTCAAAACTCGGATTTTCCATTTTTATTATTATTATGAAGATCTAGGTTTCGACTCGGGTTTTCCCTTTTTATGTCGTTTGAAGTTTTGAGTTCCCACTCGAACTTCCTATCGGATTCAACGCTCGTGTTGGAACCGATCGTTCCTTTGAAGATTCGAGTTTTCAAAATTCAGGTTTTCCATTTTTATTATTATTTTGAAGATCCGGGTTCTGACTCGGGTTTTCCCTTTTTATGTCGTTTGAAGTTTTGAGTTCCGACTCGAACTTCCTATCGAATTCAATGCTCGTTTTGGAACCGATCGTTCTTTTGAAGATTCGAGTTTTTCAAAACTCGAGTTTTCCATTTTTTTTATTATTTTGAAGATCCGTGTTCCGACTTGGGTTTTCCCTTTTTATGTCGTTTAAAGTTTCGAGTTCCGACTCGTACTTCTTATCGAATTCAACGCTCGTGTTGGAACCGATCATTTCTTTGAAAATTCGAGTTTTCAAAACTCAGGTTTTCCATTTTTATTATTATTTTGAAGATCCGGGTTCCGACTCAGGTTTTCCCTTTTTATGTCGTTTGAAGTTTTGAGTTCGGACTCAAACTTCCTATCAGATTCAACGCACGTGTTGGAACCGATCGTTCCTTTGCAGATTCGAGTTTTTCAAAACTCGAGTTTGACATTTTTATTATTGTTTTGAAGATCCGGGTTCTGACTCGGGTTTTTACTTTTTATGTCGTTTGAAGTTTCGAGTTCCGACTCGAACTTACGATCGGATTCAACGCTCGTGTTGGAACCGATCGTTCCTTTGAAAATTCGAGTTTTCAAAACTCAGATTTTCCACTTTTATTATTATTTTGAAGATCCAGGTTTCGACTCAGGTTTTCTCTTTTTATGTCGTTGGAAGTTTTGAGTTCCAATTTGAACTTTCTATCGAATTCAAAGCTCGTGTTGGAACCGATCGTTCCTTTGAAAATTTGAGTTTTCAAAACTCGGATTTTCCATTTTTATTATTATTTTGAAGATCCAGGTTTCGACTCGGGTTTTCCCTTTTTATGTCGTTTGAAGTTTTGAGTTCCCACTCGAACTTCCTATCGGATTCAACGCTCGTGTTGGAACCGATCGTTCCTTTGAAGATTCGAGTTTTTCGAAACTCAGGTTTTCCATTTTTATTATTATTTTGAAGATCCGGGTTCCGACTCGGGTTTTTCCTTTTTATGTCGTTTGATGTTTCGCGTTCTGTCTCGAACTTCCTATCGGATTCAACGCTCGTGTTGGAACCGATTGTTCCTTTGAAGATTCAAGTTTTTCAAAACTCAGGTTTTCCATTTTTATTATTATTTTGAAGATCCGGGTTCCGACTTGGGTTTTTCCTTTTTATGTCGTTTGATGTTTCGCGTTCTGACTCGAACTTCCTATCGGATTCAACGCTCGTGTTGAAATCGATTGTTCCTTTGAAGATTCAAGTTTTTCAAAACTTGGGTTTTCCATTTTTATTATTGTTTTGAAGATCCTATTTCCGACTTGGGTTTTCCCTGTTTATGTCGTTTAAAGTTTCGAGTTCCGACTCGTACTTCTTATCGAATTCAACGCTCGTGTTGGAACCGATCGTTCCTTTGAAAATTCGAGTTTTCAAAACTCAGGTTTTCAGGTTTTATTATTATTTTGAAGATCCGGGTTCCGACTCGGGTTTTCCCTTTTTATGTCGTTTGAAGTTTTGAGTTCGGACTCGAACTTCCTATCAGATTCAACGCACGTGTTGGAACCGATCGTTCCTTTGCAGATTCGAGTTTTTCAAAACTCGGGTTTGACATTTTTATTATTGTTTTGAAGATCCGGGTTCTGACTCGGGTTTTTACTTTTTATGTCGTTTGAAGTTTCGAGTTCCGACCCGAACTTACGATCGGATTCAATGCTCGTGTTGGAACCGATCGTTCCTTTGAAAATCCGAGTTTTCAAAACTCAGATTTTCCACTTTTATTATTATTTTGAAGATCCAGGTTTCGACTCAGGTTTTCTCTTTTTATGTCGTTGGAAGTTTCGAGTTCCAACTTGAACTTTCTATCGAATTCAAAGCTCGTGTTGGAACCGATCGTTCCTTTGAAAATTTGAGTTTTTAAAACTCGGATTTTCCATTTTTATTATTATTTTGAAGATCCAAGTTTCGACTCGGGTTTTCCCTTTTTATGTCGTTTGAAGTTTTGAGTTCCCACTCGAACTTCCTATCGGATTCAACGCTCGTGTTGGAACCGATCGTTCCTTTGAAGATTCGAGTTTTCAAAACTCAGGTTTTCCATTTTTATTATTATTTTGAAGATCCGGGTTCCGACTCGGGTTTTCCCTTTTTGTGTAGTTTGAAGTTTCGAGTTCCGACTCGAACTTCCTATCGGATTCAATGCTCGTGTTGGAACCGATCGTTCCTTTGAAGATTCGAGTTTTTCAGAACTCGAGTTTTCCATTTTTATTATTATTTTGAAGATCCGTGTTCCGACTTGGGTTTTCCCTTTTTATGTGGTTTGATGTTTCGCGTTCTGACTCGAACTTGCTATCGGATTCAACGCTCGTGTTGGAATCGATTGTTCCTTTGAAGATTCAAGTTTTTCAAAACTCGGGTTTTCCATTTTTATTATTATTTTGAAGATCCTATTTCCGACTCGGGTTTTTCCTTTTTATGTCATTTGAAGTTTTGAGTTCCGACTTAAACTTCCTATCGGATTTAACGCTCGTGTTGGAACCAATCATTCTTTTGAAGATTCGAGTTTTTCAAAACTCGGGTTTTCCATTTTTATTATTATTTTGAAGATCCGGGTTCCGACTCGGGTTTTCCCTTTTTATGTCGTTTGAAGTTTTGAGTTCTGACTCGAACTTCCTATCAGATTCAACGCACGTGTTGGAACCGATCGTTCCTTTGCAGATTCGAGTTTTTCAAAACTCGGGTTTGACATTTTTATTATTGTTTTGAAGATCCGGGTTCTGACTCGGGTTTTTACTTTTTATGTCGTTTGAAGTTTCGAGTTCCGACTCGAACTTACTATCGGATTCAACGCTCGTGTTGGAACCGATCGTTCCTTTGAAAATTCGAGTTTTCAAAACTCGGATTTTCCATTTTTATTATTATTTTGAAGATCCAGGTTTTGACTCAGGTTTTCTCTTTTTATGTCGTTGGAAGTTTCGAGTTCCAACTTGAACTTTCTATCGAATTCAAAGCTCGTGTTGGAACCGATCGTTCCTTTGAAAATTTGAGTTTTCAAAACTCGGATTTTCCATTTTTATTATTATTTTGAAGATCCAGGTTTCGACTCGGGTTTTCCCTTTTTATGTCGTTTGAAGTTTTGAGTTCCCACTCGAACTTCCTATCGGATTCAACTCTCGTGTTGGAACTGATCGTTCCTTTGAAGATTCGAGTTTTCAAAACTCAGGTTTTCCATTTTTATTATTATTTTGAAGATCCGGGTTCCGACTCGGGTTTTCCCTTTTTATGTAGTTTGAAGTTTCGAGTTCCGACTCGAACTTCCTATCGGATTCAATGCTCGTGTTGGAACCGATCGTTCCTTTGAAGATTCGAGTTTTTCAGAACTCGAGTTTTCCATTTTTATTATTATTTTGAAGATCCGTGTTCCGACTTGGGTTTTCCCTTTTTATGTGGTTTGATGTTTCGCGTTCTGACTCAAACTTGCTATCGGATTCAACGCTCGTGTTGGAACCGATTGTTCCTTTGAAGATTCAAGTTTTTCAAATCTCGGGTTTTCCATTTTTATTATTATTTTGAAGATCCTATTTCCGACTCGGGTTTCTCCTTTTTATGTCATTTGAAGTTTCGAGTTCTGACTCAAACTTCCTATCGAATTTAACACTCGTGTTGGAACCAATCATTCCTTTGAAGATTCAAGTTTTTCAAAACTCGGGTTTTTCATTTTTATTATTATTTTGAAGATCCGGGTTCCGACTCGGGTTTTCCCTTTTTATGTCGTTTGAAGTTTTGAGTTCTGACTCGAACTTCCTATCAGATTCAACGCACGTGTTGGAACCGATCGTTCCTTTGCAGATTCGAGTTTTTCAAAACTCGGGTTTGACATTTTTATTATTGTTTTGAAGATCCGGGTTCTGACTCGGGTTTTTACTTTTTATGTTGTTTGAAGTTTCGAGTTCCGACTCGAACTTACTATCGAATTCAACGCTCGTGTTGGAACCGATCGTTCCTTTGAAAATTCGAGTTTTTCAAAACTCAGGTTTTAATTTTTATTATTATTTTGAAGATCCGGTTTCTGACTCAAGTTTTCTCTTTTTATGTCGTTGGAAGTTTTGAGTTCAAACTCAAACTTTCTATCAAATTCAAAGCTCGTGTTGGAACCGATCGTTCCTTTAAAAATTTGAGTTTTCAAAACTCGGATTTTCCATTTTTATTATTATTTTGAAAATCCAGGTTTCGACTCGGGTTTTCCCTTTTTATGTCGTTTGAAGTTTTGAGTTCCCACTCGAACTTCCTATCGGATTCAACGCTCGTGTTGGAACCGATCGTTCCTTTGAAGATTCGAGTTTTTCAGAACTCGAGTTTTCCATTTTTATTATTATTTTGAAGATCCGTGTTCTGACTTGGGTTTTCCCTTTTTATGTGGTTTGATGTTTCGCGTTCTGACTCGAACTTGCTATTGGATTCAACGCTCGTGTTGGAACCGATTGTTCCTTTGAAGATTCAAGTTTTTTAAAACTCGGGTTTTCCATTTTTATTATTATTTTGAAGATCCTATTTCCGACTCGGGTTTTTCCTTTTTATGTCATTTGAAGTTTCGAGTTCCGACTCAAACTTCCTATCGGATTTATCGCTCGTGTTGGAACCAATCATTCCTTTGAAGATTCGAGTTTTTCAAAACTCAGGTTTTTCATTTTTATTATTGTTTTGAAGATTCGGGTTCCGACTCGGGTTTTCCCTTTTTATGTCGTTTGAAGTTTCGAGTTCCGACTCGAACTTCCTATCGGATTCAACGCTCATGTTGGAACCGATCGTTCCTTTGAAGATTCGAGTATTTCAAAACTCGGGTTTTCCATTTTTATTATTATTTTGAAGATCCGGGTTCCGACTCGGGTTTTCCCTTTCTATGAAGTTTGAAGTTTCGAGTTCCGACTCAAACTTCCTATCGGATTCAACGCTCGTGTTGGAACCGATCATTCCTTTGAAGATTCGAGTTTTTCAAAACTCGGGTTTTCCATTTTTATTTTATTTTGAAGATCCGGGTTCCGACTCGGGTTTTTCCTTTTTATGTCGTTTGAAGTTTCGAGTTTCGACTCAAACTTCTTATCGGATTCAACGCTCGTGTTGGAACCGATCGTTCCTTTGCAAATTCGAGTTTTTCAAAACTCATTTTTCCATTTTTATTATTGTTTTGAAGATGCGGGTTCTGACTCGGGTTTTCCCTTTTTATGTCGTTTGAAGTTTCGAGTGCCTACTCGAACTTACTATCGGATTCAACGCTCGTGTTGGAACCGATCGTTCCTTTGAAAATTTGAGTTTTCAAAACTCGGTATTCCATTTTTGTTATTGTTTTGAAGATCCGGGTTCCAACTCAGGTTTTCTCTTTTTATGTCGTTTGAAGTTTTTAGTTCCAACTCGAACTTACTATCGGATTCAACGCTCGTGTTGGAACCGATCGTTCCTTTTAAGATTTGAGTTTTTCGAAACTCGGGTTTTCCATTTTTATTATTTTTTTGAAGATCCGGGTTCCGACTCGGGTTTTTGCTTTTCATGTCGTTTGAAGTTTCGCGTTCTGACTCGAACTTCCTATCGGATTAATCGTTCGTGTTAGAACCGATCGTTCCTTTGAAGATAAAAGTTTTTCAAAACTCGGGTTTTCCATTTTTATTATTATTTTGAAGATCTGAGTTCCGACTCGGGTTTTTCCTTTTTATGTCGTTTGAAGTTTTGAGTTCCGACTGAAACTTCCTATCGAATTCAACGCTCGTGTTGGAACCGATCGCTCCTTTGAAGATTCGAGTTTTTCAAAACTCGGGTTTTCCATTTTTATTATTGTTTTGAATATCCGGGTTCCGACACGGGTTTTCCCTTTCTATGTCGTTTGAAGTTTCGAGTTCCGACTCGAACTTCTTATCGGATTCAACGCTCGTAATGAAACCGATCGTTCCTTTGAAAATTCGAGTTTTTCAAAACTCGGGTTTTCCATTTTTATTAGTTTTTGAAGATCCGGGTTCCGACTCAGGTTTTTCCTTTTTATGTCGTTTGAAGTTTAAAGTTTCGACTCAAACTTCTTATCGGATTCAAAGCTCGTGTTGGAAACGATCATTCCTTTGCAGATTCGAGTTTTTCAAAACTCGGGTATTCCATTTTTATTATTGTTTTGAAGATCCGGGTACCGACTCGGGTTTTCTCTTTTTATGTCGTTTAAAGTTTTTAGTTCCGACTCGAACTTACTATCGGATTCAACGCTCGTGTTGGAACCGATCGTTCCTTTGAAGATTCAAGTTTTTTGAAACTCGGGTTTTCCATTTTTATTATTATTTTGAAGATCCGGGTTTCGACTCGGGCTTTTCCTTTTTATGTCGTTTGAAGTTTCGCGTTCCGACTCGAACTTCCTATCGGATTCAACGCTCGTGTTGGAACCGATCGTTCCTTTGAAGATTCAAGTTTTTCAAAACTCGGGTTTTCAATTTTTATTATTATTTTGAAGATCCGAGTTTCGACTCGGGTTTTTCCTTTTTATGTCATTTGAAGTTTCGAGTTCCGATTCAAACTTCCTATCGGATTCAACGCTCGTGTTGGAACTAATCGTTCCTTTGAAGATTCGAGTTTTTCAAAACTCGGGTTTTCCATTTTTATTATTATTTTGAAGATTCGGGTTCCGACTCGGGTTTTCCCTTTTTATGTCGTTTGAAGTTTCGAGTTCCGACTCGAACTTCTTATTGGATTCAACGCTCGTAATGAAATCGATCGTTCCTTTGAAAATTCGAGTTTTTCAAAACTCGGGTTTTCCATTTTTATTATTTTTTTTAAGATCCAGGTTTCGACACGGGTTTTCCCTTTTTATGTCGTTTGAAGTTTCGAGTTCCGACTCGAACTTCCTATCGGATTCAATGCTCGTGTTGGAACCGATCGTTCCTTTGAAGATTCGAGATTTCAAAACTCGGGTTTTCCATTTTTATTATTATTTTGAAGATCCAGGTTCCAACTCGGGTTTTCTTTTTTTATGTCATCTGAAGTTTTGAGTTCCGTCTCGAACTTCCTATCGGATTCAACCTTCATGTTGGAACCAATCGTTCCTTTGAAGATTCAAGTTTTTTAAAACTCGGGTTTTCCATTTTTATTATTATTTTGAAGATTCGGGTTCTGACTCGGGTTTTCCCTTTTTATGTCGTTTGAAGTTTCGAGTTCCGACTCGAACTTATTATCGGATTCAACGCTCGTGTTGGAACCGATCGTTCTTTTGAAAATTTGAGTTTTCAAAACTCGGTATTCCATTTTTATTATTGTTTTGAAGATCCGGGTTCCGACTCAGGTTTTCTCTTTTTATGTCTTTTGAAGTTTTTAGTTCCGACTCGTACTTACTATCAGATTCAACGCTCGTGTTGGAACTGATCGTTCCTTTGAAGATTCGAGTTTTTCGAAACTCGGGTTTTCCCTTTTTATTATTATTTTGAAGATCCGGGTTCCGACTCGGGTTTTTCCTTTTTATGTCGTTTGAAGTTTCGCGTTCTGACTCGAACTTCCTATCGAATTCAACGCTCGTGTTGGAACCGATCGTTTCTTTGAAGATAAAAGTTTTTCAAAACTCGGGTTTTCCATTTTTATTATTATTTTGAAGATCCGAGTTCGGACTCAGGTTTTTCCTTTTTATGTCGTTTGAAGTTTTGAGTTCCGACTGAAACTTCCTATCGGATTCAACGCTCGTGTTGGAACCGATCGTTCCTTTGAAGATTCGAGTTTTTTAAAACTCGGGTTTTCCATTTTTATTATTGTTTTGAAGATCCGGGTTCCGACACGAGTTTTCCCTTTCTATGTCGTTTCAAGTTTCGAGTTCCGACTCGAACTTCTTAATGGATTCAACGCTCGTAATGAAACCGATCGTTCCTTTGAAAATTCGAGTTTTTCAAAACTCGGGTTTTCCATTTTTATTATTTTTTGAAGATCCGGGTTCCGACTCGGGTTTTTCCTTTTTATGTCGTTTGAAGTTTCAAGTTTCCACTCAAACTTCTTATCGGATTCAAAGCTCGTGTTGGAACCGATCATTCCTTTGCAGATTCGAGTTTTTCAAAACTCGGGTATTCCATTTTTATTATTGTTTTGAAGATCCGGTTACCGACTCGGGTTTTCTCTTTTTATGTCGTTTGAAGTTTTTAGTTCCGACTCGAACTTACTATCGGATTCAACGCTCGTGTTGGAACCGATCGTTCCTTTGAAGATTCAAGTTTTTTGAAACTCGGGTTTTCCATTTTTATTATTATTTTGAAGATCCGGGTTTCGACTCGGGCTTTTCCTTTTTATGTCGTTTGAAGTTTCGCGTTCCGACTCGAACTTCCTATCGGATTCAACGCTCGTGCTGGAACCGATCGTTCCTTTGAAGATTCAAGTTTTTCAAAACTCGGGTTTTCAATTTTTATTATTATTTTGTAGATCCGAGTTTCGACTCGGGTTTTTCCTTTTTATGTCATTTGAAGTTTCGAGTTCCGATTCAAACTTCCTATCGGATTCAACGCTCGTGTTGGAACCAATCGTTCCTTTGAAGATTCGAGTTTTTCAAAACTTGGGTTTTCCATTTTTATTATTATTTTGAAGATCCGGGTTCCGACTCGGGTTTTCCCTTTTTATGTCGTTTGAAGTTTCGAGTTCCGACTCGAACTTCTTATCGGATTCAACGCTCGTAATGAAATCGATCGTTCCTTTGAAAATTCGAGTTTTTCAAAACTCGGGTTTTCCATTTTTATTATTTTTTTTAAGATCCAGGTTTCGACACGGGTTTTCCCTTTTTATGTCGTTTGAAGTTTCGAGTTCCGACTCGAACTTCCTATCGGATTCAATGCTCGTGTAGGAACCGATCGTTCCTTTGAAGATTCGAGATTTCAAAACTCAGGTTTTCCATTTTTATTATTATTTTGAAGATCCGGGTTCCAACTCGGGTTTTCTTTTTTTATGTCATCTGAAGTTTTGAGTTCCGTCTCGAACTTCCTATCGGATTCAACCTTCATGTTGGAACCAATCGTTCCTTTGAAGATTCAAGTTTTTTTAAACTCGGGTTTTCCATTTTTATTATTATTTTGAAGATCCGGGTTCTGACTCGGGTTTTCCCTTTTTATGTCGTTTGAAGTTTCGAGTTCCGACTCGAACTTACTATCGGATTCAACGCTCGTGTTGGAACCGATCGTTCTTTTGAAAATTTGAGTTTTCAAAACTCGGTATTCCATTTTTTTTATTGTTTTGAAGATCCGGGTTCCGACTCAGGTTTTCTCTTTTTATGTCGTTTGAAGTTTTTAGTTTCGACTCGTACTTACTATCAGATTCAACGCTCGTGTTGGAACTGATCGTTCCTTTGAAGATTCGAGTTTTTCGAAACTCGGGTTTTCCCTTTTTATTATTATTTTGAAGATCCGGGTTCCGACTCGGGTTTTTCCTTTTTATGTCGTTTGAAGTTTCGCGTTCTGACTCGAACTTCCTATCGAATTCAACGCTCGTGTTGGAACCGATCGTTTCTTTGAAGATAAAAGTTTTTCAAAACTCGGGTTTTCCATTTTTATTATTATTTTGAAGATCCGAGTTCGGACTCGGGTTTTTCCTTTTTATGTCGTTTGAAGTTTTGAGTTCCGACTGAAACTTCCTATCGGATTCAACGCTCGTGTTGGAACCGATCGTTCCTTTGAAAATTCGAGTTTTTTAAAACTCGGGTTTTCCATTTTTATTATTGTTTTGAAGATCCGGGTTCCGACACGGGTTTTCCCTTTCTATGTCGTTTGAAGTTTCGAGTTCCGACTCGAACTTCTTATCGGATTCAACGCTCGTAATGAAACCGATCGTTCCTTTGAAAATTCGAGTTTTTCAAAACTCGGGTTTTCCATTTTTATTATTTTTTGAAGATCCGGGTTCCGACTTGGGTTTTTCCTTTTTATGTCATTTGAAGTTTCAAGTTTCCACTCAAACTTCTTATCGGATTCAAAGCTCGTGTTGGAACCGATCATTCCTTTGCAGATTCGAGTTTTTCAAAACTCGGGTATTCCATTTTTATTATTGTTTTGAAGATCTGGGTACCGACTCGGGTTTTCTCTTTTTATGTCGTTTGAAGTTTTTAGTTCCGACTCGAACTTACTATCGGATTCAACGCTCGTGTTGGAACCGATCGTTCCTTTGAAGATTCAAGTTTTTTGAAACTCGGGTTTTCCATTTTTATTATTATTTTGAAGATCCGGGTTTCGACTCGGGCTTTTCCTTTTTATGTCGTTTGGAGTTTCGCGTTCCGACTCGAACTTCCTATCGGATTCAACGCTCGTGTTGGAACCGATCGTTCCTTTGAAGATTCAAGTTTTTCAAAACTCGGGTTTTCAATTTTTATTATTATTTTGAAGATCCGAGTTTCGACTCGGGTTTTTCCTTTTTATGTCATTTGAAGTTTCGAGTTCTGATTCAAACTTCCTATCGAATTCAACGCTCGTGTTGGAACCAATCGTTCCTTTGAAGATTCGAGTTTTTCAAAACTTGGGTTTTCCATTTTTATTATTATTTTGAAGATCCGGGTTCCGACTCGGGTTTTCCCTTTTTATGTCATTTGAAGTTTCGAGGTTCGACTCGAACTTCTTATCGGATTCAACGCTCGTAATGAAATCGATCGTTCCTTTGAAAATTCGAGTTTTTCAAAACTCGGGTTTTCCATTTTTATTATTTTTTTTAAGATCCAGGTTTCGACACGGGTTTTCCCTTTTTATGTCGTTTGAAGTTTCGAGTTCCGACTCGAACTTCCTATCGGATTCAATGCTCGTGTTGGAACCGATCGTTCCTTTGAAGATTCGAGATTTCAAAACTCGGTTTTCCATTTTTATTATTATTTTGAAGATCCGGGTTCCAACTCGGGTTTTCTTTTTTTATGTCATCTGAAGTTTTGAGTTCTGTCTCGAACTTCCTATCGGATTCAACTATCATGTTGGAACCAATCGTTCCTTTGAAGATTCAAGTTTTTTAAAACTCGGGTTTTCCATTTTTATTATTATTTTGAAGATCCGGGTTCTGACTCGGGTTTTCCCTTTTTATGTCGTTTGAAGTTTCGAGTTCCGACTCGAACTTACTATCGGATTCAACGCTCGTGTTGGAACCGATCGTTCTTTTGAAAATTTGAGTTTTCAAAACTCGGTATTCTATTTTTGTTATTGTTTTGAAGATCCGGGTTCCGACTCAGGTTTTCTCTTTTTATGTCGTTTGAAGTTTTTAGTTCTGACTCGTACTTACTATCAGATTCAACGCTCGTGTTGGAACTGATCGTTCCTTTGAAGATTCGAGTTTTTCGAAACTCGGTTTTTCCCTTTTTATTATTATTTTGAAGATCCGGGTTCCGACTCGGGTTTTTCCTTTTTATGTCGTTTGAAGTTTCGCGTTCTGACTCGAACTTCCTATCGAATTCAACGCTCGTGTTGGAACCGATCGTTTCTTTGAAGATAAAAGTTTTTCAAAACTCGGGTTTTCCATTTTTATTATTATTTTGAAGATCCGAGTTCGGACTCGGGTTTTTACTTTTTATGTCGTTTGAAGTTTTGAGTTCCGGCTGAAACTTCCTATCGGATTCAACGCTCGTGTTGGAACCGATCGTTCCTTTGATGATTCGAGTTTTTTAAAACTCGGGTTTTCCATTTTTATTATTGTTTTGAAGATCCGGGTTCCGACACGGGTTTTCCCTTTCTATGTCGTTTGAAGTTTCGAGTTCCGACTCGAACTTCTTATCGGATTCAACGCTCGTAATGAAACCGATCGTTCCTTTGAAAATTCGAGTTTTTCAAAACTCGGGTTTTCCATTTTTATTATTTTTTGAAGATCCGGGTTCCGACTCGGGTTTTTCCTTTTTATGTCGTTTGAAGTTTCAAGTTTCCACTCAAACTTCTTATCGGATTCAAAGCTCGTGTTGGAACCGATCATTCCTTTGCAGATTCGAGTTTTTCAAAACTCGGGTATTCCATTTTTATTATTGTTTTGAATATCCGGGTACCGACTCGGGTTTTCTCTTTTTATGTCGTTTGAAGTTTTTAGTTCCGACTCAAACTTACTATCGGATTCAACGCTCGTGTTGGAACCGATCGTTCCTTTGAAGATTCAAGTTTTTTGAAAATCGGGTTTTCAATTTTTATTATTATTTTGAAGATCCGAGTTTCGACTCGGGTTTTTCCTTTTTATGTCATTTGAAGTTTCGAGTTCCGATTCTAACTTCCTATCGGATTCAACGCTCGTGTTGGAACCAATCGTTCCTTTGAAGATTCGAGTTTTTCAAAACTTGGGTTTTCCATTTTTATTATTATTTTGAAGATCCGGGTTCCGACTCGGGTTTTCCCTTTTTATGTCGTTTGAAGTTTCGAGTTCCGACTCGAACTTCTTATCGGATTCAACGCTCGTAATGAAATCGATCATTCCTTTGAAAATTCGAGTTTTTCAAAACTCGGGTTTTCCATTTTTATTATTTTTTTTAAGATCAAGGTTTCGACACTGGTTTTCCCTTTTTATGTCGTTTGAAGTTTCGAGTTCCGACTCGAACTTCCTATCGGATTCAATGCTCGTGTTGGAACCGATCGTTCCTTTGAAGATTCGAGATTTCAAAACTCGGGTTTTCCATTTTTATTATTATTTTGAAGATCCGGGTTCCAACTCGGGTTTTCTTTTTTTATGTCATCTGAAGTTTTGAGTTCCGTCTCGAACTTCCTATCGGATTCAACCTTCATGTTGGAACCAATCGTTCCTTTGAAGATTCAAGTGTTTTAAAACTCGGGTTTTCCATTTTTATTATTATTTTGAAGATCCGGGTTCTGACTCGGGTTTTCCCTTTTTATGTCGTTTGAAGTTTCGAGTTCCGACTCGAACTTACTATCGGATTCAACGCTCGTGTTGGAACCGATCGTTCTTTTGAAAATTTGAGTTTTCAAAACTCGGTATTCCATTTTTATTATTGTTTTGAAGATCCGGGTCCCGACTCAGGTTTTCTCTTTTTATGTCGTTTGAAGTTTTTAGTTCCGACTCGTACTTACTATCAGATTCAACGCTCGTGTTGGAACTGATCGTTCCTTTGAAGATTCGAGTTTGTCGAAACTCGGGTTTTCCCTTTTTATTATTATTTTGAAGATCCGGGTTCCGACTCGGGTTTTTCCTTTTTATGTCGTTTGAAGTTTCGCGTTCTAACTCGAACTTCCTATCGAATTCAACGCTCGTGTTGGAACCGATCGTTTCTTTGAAGATAAAAGTTTTTCAAAACTCGGGTTTTCCATTTTTATTATTATTTTGAAGATCCGAGTTCGGACTCGGGTTTTTCCTTTTTATGTCGTTTGAAGTTTTGAGTTCCGACTGAAACTTCCTATCGGATTCAACGCTCGTGTTGGAACCGATCGTTCCTTTGAAGATTCGAGTTTTTTAAAACTCGGGTTTTCCATTTTTATTATTGTTTTGAAGATCCGGGTTCCGACACGGGTTTTCCCTTTCTATGTCGTTTGAAGTTTCGAGTTCCGACTCGAACTTCTTATCGTATTCAACGCTCGTAATGAAACCGATCGTTCCTTTGAAAATTCGAGTTTTTCAAAACTCGGGTTTTCCATTTTTATTATGTTTTGAAGATCCGGGTTCCGACACGGGTTTTCCCTTTCTATGTCGTTTGAAGTTTCGAGTTCCGACTCGAACTTCTTATCGGATTCAACGCTCGTAATGAAACCGATCGTTCCTTTGAAAATTCGAGTTTTTCAAAACTCGGGTTTTCCATTTTTATTATTTTTTGAAGATCCGGGTTCCGACTTGGGTTTTTCCTTTTTATGTCATTTGAAGTTTCAAGTTTCCACTCAAACTTCTTATCGGATTCAAAGCTCGTGTTGGAACCGATCATTCCTTTGCAGATTCGAGTTTTTCAAAACTCGGGTATTCCATTTTTATTATTGTTTTGAAGATCTGGGTACCGACTCGGGTTTTCTCTTTTTATGTCGTTTGAAGTTTTTAGTTCCGACTCGAACTTACTATCGGATTCAACGCTCGTGTTGGAACCGATCGTTCCTTTGAAGATTCAAGTTTTTTGAAACTCGGGTTTTCCATTTTTATTATTATTTTGAAGATCCGGGTTTCGACTCGGGCTTTTCCTTTTTATGTCGTTTGGAGTTTCGCGTTCCGACTCGAACTTCCTATCGGATTCAACGCTCGTGTTGGAACCGATCGTTCCTTTGAAGATTCAAGTTTTTCAAAACTCGGGTTTTCAATTTTTATTATTATTTTGAAGATCCGAGTTTCGACTCGGGTTTTTCCTTTTTATGTCATTTGAAGTTTCGAGTTCTGATTCAAACTTCCTATCGAATTCAACGCTCGTGTTGGAACCAATCGTTCCTTTGAAGATTCGAGTTTTTCAAAACTTGGGTTTTCCATTTTTATTATTATTTTGAAGATCCGGGTTCCGACTCGGGTTTTCCCTTTTTATGTCATTTGAAGTTTCGAGGTTCGACTCGAACTTCTTATCGGATTCAACGCTCGTAATGAAATCGATCGTTCCTTTGAAAATTCGAGTTTTTCAAAACTCGGGTTTTCCATTTTTATTATTTTTTTTAAGATCCAGGTTTCGACACGGGTTTTCCCTTTTTATGTCGTTTGAAGTTTCGAGTTCCGACTCGAACTTCCTATCGGATTCAATGCTCGTGTTGGAACCGATCGTTCCTTTGAAGATTCGAGATTTCAAAACTCGGTTTTCCATTTTTATTATTATTTTGAAGATCCGGGTTCCAACTCGGGTTTTCTTTTTTTATGTCATCTGAAGTTTTGAGTTCTGTCTCGAACTTCCTATCGGATTCAACTATCATGTTGGAACCAATCGTTCCTTTGAAGATTCAAGTTTTTTAAAACTCGGGTTTTCCATTTTTATTATTATTTTGAAGATCCGGGTTCTGACTCGGGTTTTCCCTTTTTATGTCGTTTGAAGTTTCGAGTTCCGACTCGAACTTACTATCGGATTCAACGCTCGTGTTGGAACCGATCGTTCTTTTGAAAATTTGAGTTTTCAAAACTCGGTATTCTATTTTTGTTATTGTTTTGAAGATCCGGGTTCCGACTCAGGTTTTCTCTTTTTATGTCGTTTGAAGTTTTTAGTTCTGACTCGTACTTACTATCAGATTCAACGCTCGTGTTGGAACTGATCGTTCCTTTGAAGATTCGAGTTTTTCGAAACTCGGTTTTTCCCTTTTTATTATTATTTTGAAGATCCGGGTTCCGACTCGGGTTTTTCCTTTTTATGTCGTTTGAAGTTTCGCGTTCTGACTCGAACTTCCTATCGAATTCAACGCTCGTGTTGGAACCGATCGTTTCTTTGAAGATAAAAGTTTTTCAAAACTCGGGTTTTCCATTTTTATTATTATTTTGAAGATCCGAGTTCGGACTCGGGTTTTTACTTTTTATGTCGTTTGAAGTTTTGAGTTCCGGCTGAAACTTCCTATCGGATTCAACGCTCGTGTTGGAACCGATCGTTCCTTTGATGATTCGAGTTTTTTAAAACTCGGGTTTTCCATTTTTATTATTGTTTTGAAGATCCGGGTTCCGACACGGGTTTTCCCTTTCTATGTCGTTTGAAGTTTCGAGTTCCGACTCGAACTTCTTATCGGATTCAACGCTCGTAATGAAACCGATCGTTCCTTTGAAAATTCGAGTTTTTCAAAACTCGGGTTTTCCATTTTTATTATTTTTTGAAGATCCGGGTTCCGACTCGGGTTTTTCCTTTTTATGTCGTTTGAAGTTTCAAGTTTCCACTCAAACTTCTTATCGGATTCAAAGCTCGTGTTGGAACCGATCATTCCTTTGCAGATTCGAGTTTTTCAAAACTCGGGTATTCCATTTTTATTATTGTTTTGAATATCCGGGTACCGACTCGGGTTTTCTCTTTTTATGTCGTTTGAAGTTTTTAGTTCCGACTCAAACTTACTATCGGATTCAACGCTCGTGTTGGAACCGATCGTTCCTTTGAAGATTCAAGTTTTTTGAAAATCGGGTTTTCAATTTTTATTATTATTTTGAAGATCCGAGTTTCGACTCGGGTTTTTCCTTTTTATGTCATTTGAAGTTTCGAGTTCCGATTCTAACTTCCTATCGGATTCAACGCTCGTGTTGGAACCAATCGTTCCTTTGAAGATTCGAGTTTTTCAAAACTTGGGTTTTCCATTTTTATTATTATTTTGAAGATCCGGGTTCCGACTCGGGTTTTCCCTTTTTATGTCGTTTGAAGTTTCGAGTTCCGACTCGAACTTCTTATCGGATTCAACGCTCGTAATGAAATCGATCGTTCCTTTGAAAATTCGAGTTTTTCAAAACTCGGGTTTTCCATTTTTATTATTTTTTTTAAGATCAAGGTTTCGACACTGGTTTTCCCTTTTTATGTCGTTTGAAGTTTCGAGTTCCGACTCGAACTTCCTATCGGATTCAATGCTCGTGTTGGAACCGATCGTTCCTTTGAAGATTCGAGATTTCAAAACTCGGGTTTTCCATTTTTATTATTATTTTGAAGATCCGGGTTCCAACTCGGGTTTTCTTTTTTTATGTCATCTGAAGTTTTGAGTTCCGTCTCGAACTTCCTATCGGATTCAACCTTCATGTTGGAACCAATCGTTCCTTTGAAGATTCAAGTGTTTTAAAACTCGGGTTTTCCATTTTTATTATTATTTTGAAGATCCGGGTTCTGACTCGGGTTTTCCCTTTTTATGTCGTTTGAAGTTTCGAGTTCCGACTCGAACTTACTATCGGATTCAACGCTCGTGTTGGAACCGATCGTTCTTTTGAAAATTTGAGTTTTCAAAACTCGGTATTCCATTTTTATTATTGTTTTGAAGATCCGGGTCCCGACTCAGGTTTTCTCTTTTTATGTCGTTTGAAGTTTTTAGTTCCGACTCGTACTTACTATCAGATTCAACGCTCGTGTTGGAACTGATCGTTCCTTTGAAGATTCGAGTTTGTCGAAACTCGGGTTTTCCCTTTTTATTATTATTTTGAAGATCCGGGTTCCGACTCGGGTTTTTCCTTTTTATGTCGTTTGAAGTTTCGCGTTCTAACTCGAACTTCCTATCGAATTCAACGCTCGTGTTGGAACCGATCGTTTCTTTGAAGATAAAAGTTTTTCAAAACTCGGGTTTTCCATTTTTATTATTATTTTGAAGATCCGAGTTCGGACTCGGGTTTTTCCTTTTTATGTCGTTTGAAGTTTTGAGTTCCGACTGAAACTTCCTATCGGATTCAACGCTCGTGTTGGAACCGATCGTTCCTTTGAAGATTCGAGTTTTTTAAAACTCGGGTTTTCCATTTTTATTATTGTTTTGAAGATCCGGGTTCCGACACGGGTTTTCCCTTTCTATGTCGTTTGAAGTTTCGAGTTCCGACTCGAACTTCTTATCGTATTCAACGCTCGTAATGAAACCGATCGTTCCTTTGAAAATTCGAGTTTTTCAAAACTCGGGTTTTCCATTTTTATTATTTTTTGAAGATCCGGGTTCCGACTCGGGTTTTTCCTTTTTATGTCGTTTGAAGTTTCAAGTTTCCACTCAAACTTCTTATCGGATTCAAAGCTCGTGTTGGAACCGATCATTCCTTTGCAGATTCGAGTTTTTCAAAACTCGGGTATTCCATTTTTATTATTGTTTTGAAGATCCGGGTACCGACTCGGGTTTTCTCTTTTTATGTCGTTTGAAGTTTTTAGTTCCGACTCGAACTTACTATCGGATTCAACGCTCGTGTTGGAACCGATCGTTCCTTTGAAGATTCAAGTTTTTCGAAACTCGGGTTTTCCATTTTTATTATTATTTTGAAGATCCGGGTTAAGACTCGGGCTTTTCCTTCTTATGTCGTTTGAAGTTTCGCGTTCCGACTCGAACTTCCTATCGGATTCAACGCTCGTGTTGGAACCGATCGTTCCTTTGAAGATTCAAGTTTTTCAAAACTCGGGTTTTCAATTTTTATTATTATTTTGAAGATCCGAGTTTCGACTCGGGTTTTTCCTTTTTATGTCATTTGAAGTTTCGAGTTCCGATTCAAACTTTTTATCGGATTCAACGCTCGTGTTGGAACCGATCGTTCCTTTGAAGATTCGAGTTTTTCAAAAGTCGGGTTTTCCATTTTTATTATTATTTTGAAGATCCGGGTTCCGACTCGAGTTTTCCCTTTTTATGTCGTTTGAAGTTTCGAGTTCCGACTCGAACTTCTTATCGGATTCAACGCTCGTAATGAAATCGATCGTTCCTTTGAAAATTCGAGTTTTTCAAAACTCGGGTTTTCCATTTTTATTATTTTTTTTAAGATCCAGGTTTCGACACGGGTTTTCCCTTTTTATGTCGTTTGAAGTTTCGAGTTCCGACTCGAACTTCCTATCGGATTCAATGCTCGTGTAGGAACCGATCATTCCTTTGAAGATTCGAGATTTCAAAACTCGGGTTTTCCATTTTTATTATTATTTTGAAGATCCGGGTTCCAACTCGGGTTTTCTTTTTTTTTTGTCATTTGAAGTTTTGAGTTTCGTCTCGAACTTCCTATCGGATTCAACCTTCATGTTGGAACCAATCGTTCCTTTGAAGATTCAAGTTTTTTAAAACTCGGGTTTTCCATTTTTATTATTATTTTGAAGATCCGGGTTCCGACTCGGGTTTTCCCTTTTTATGTCGTTTAAAGTTTCGAGTTCCTACTCGAAATTTTAATCGGATTCAACGCTCGTGTTGGAACCGATCGTTCCTTTGAAAATTCGAGTTTTCAACACTCGGGATTTTCATTTTTATTATTATTTTGAAGATGCGGGTTCCGACTCTGGTTTTCCCTTTTTATGTCGTTTGAAGTTTCGAGTTCCGACTCAAACTTCTTATCGGATTCAACGCTCGTGATGGAACCGATCGTTCCTTTGAAGATTCGAGTTTTTCAAAACTCGGGTTTTCCATTTTTATTATTATTTTGAAGATCCGGGTTCCGACTCGGGTTTTCCCTTTTTATGTCATTTGAAGTTTTGAGTTCCGACTCGAACTTCCTATCAGATTCAACGCTCTTGTTGGAATCGATCGTTCCTTTGAAGATTCGAGTTTTTCAAAACTCGGGTTTTCCATTTTTATAATTATTTTGAAGATCCGGGTTCCGAATCGAATTTTTCCTTTTTATATCGTTTGAAGTTTCGAGTTCCGACTCAAACTTCCTATCGGATTCAACGCTCGTGTTGGAACCGATCGTTCCTTCGAAGATTCGAGTTTTCAAAACTCGGGTTTTCCATTTTTATTATTATTTTGATGATCCGGGTTCCGACTCGTGTTTTCCCTTTCTATGTCGTTTGAAGTTTCGAGTTCCGACTCAAACTTTTTATCGGATTCAACGCTCGTGTTGGAACCGATCGTTCCTTTGAAGATTCGAGTTTTTCAAAAGTCGGGTTTTCCATTTTTATTATTATTTTGAAGATCCGGGTTCCGACTCGAGTTTTCCCTTTATATGTCGTTTGAAGTTTCGAGTTCCGACTCGAACTTCTTATCGGATTCAACGCTCGTAATGAAATCGATCGTTCCTTTGAAAATTCGAGTTTTTCAAAACTCGGGTTTTCCATTTTTATTATTTTTTTTAAGATCCAGGTTTCGACACGGGTTTTCCCTTTTTATGTCGTTTGAAGTTTCGAGTTCCGACTCGAACTTCCTATCGGATTCAATGCTCGTGTAGGAACCGATCGTTCCTTTGAAGATTCGAGATTTCAAAACTCGGGTTTTCCATTTTTATTATTATTCTGAAGATCCGGGTTCCAATTCGGGTTTTCTTTTTTTATGTCATCTGAAGTTTTGAGTTCCGTCTCGAACTTCCTATCGGATTCAACCTTCATGTTGGAACCAATCGTTCCTTTGAAGATTCAAGTTTTTTAAAACTCGGGTTTTCCATTATTATTATTATTTTGAAGATCCGGGTTCTGACTCGGGTTTTCCCTTTTTATGTCGTTTGAAGTTTCGAGTTCCGACTCGAACTTACTATCGGATTCAACGCTCGTGTTGGAACCGATCGTTCTTTTGAAAATTTGAGTTTTCAAAACTCGGTATTCCATTTTTATTATTGTTTTGAAGATCCGGGTTCCGACTCAGGTTTTCTCTTTTTATGTCGTTTGAAGTTTTTAGTTCCGACTCGTACTTACTATCAGATTCAACGCTCGTGTTGGAACTGATCGTTCCTTTGAAGATTCGAGTTTTTCGAAACTCGGGTTTTCCCTTTTTATTATTATTTTGAAGATCCGGGTTCCGACTCGGGTTTTTCCTTTTTATGTCGTTTGAAGTTTCGCGTTCTAACTCGAACTTCCTATCGAATTCAACGCTCGTGTTGGAACCGATCGTTTCTTTGAAGATAAAAGTTTTTCAAAACTCGGGTTTTCCATTTTTATTATTATTTTGAAGATCCGAGTTCGGACTCGGGTTTTTCCTTTTTATGTCGTTTGAAGTTTTGAGTTCCGACTGAAACTTCCTATCGGATTCAACGCTCGTGTTGGAACCGATCGTTCCATTGAAAATTCGAGTTTTTTAAAACTCGGGTTTTCCATTTTTATTATTGTTTTGAAGATCCGGGTTCCGACACGGGTTTTCCCTTTCTATGTCGTTTGAAGTTTCGAGTTCCGACTCGAACTTCTTATCGGATTCAACGCTCGTAATGAAAACGATCGTTCCTTTGAAAATTCGAGTTTTTCAAAACTCGGGTTTTTCATTTTTATTATTTTTTGAAGATCCGGGTTCCGACTCGGGTTTTTCCTTTTTATGTCATTTGAAGTTTCAAGTTTCCACTCAAACTTCTTATCGGATTCAAAGCTCGTGTTGGAACCGATCATTCCTTTGCAGATTCGAGTTTTTCAAAACTCGGGTATTCCATTTTTATTATTGTTTTGAAGATCCGGGTACCGACTCGGGTTTTCTCTTTTTATGTCGTTTGAAGTTTTTAGTTCCGACTCGAACTTACTATCGGATTCAACGCTCGTGTTGGAACCGATCGTTCCTTTGAAGATTCAAGTTTTTTGAAACTCGGGTTTTCCATTTTTATTATTATTTTGAAGATCCGGGTTTCGACTCGGGCTTTTCCTTTTTATGTCGTTTGAAGTTTCGCGTTCCGACTCGAACTTCCTATCGGATTCAACGCTCGTGTTGGAACCGATCGTTCCTTTGAAGATTCAAGTTTTTCAAAACTCGGGTTTTCAATTTTTATTATTATTTTGAAGATCCGAGTTTCGACTCGGGTTTTTCCTTTTTATGTCATTTGAAGTTTCGAGTTCCGATTCAAACTTCCTATCGGATTCAACGCTCGTGTTGGAACCAATCGTTCCTTTGAAGATTCGAGTTTTTCAAAACTTGGGTTTTCCATTTTTATTATTATTTTGAAGATCCGGGTTCCGACTCGGGTTTTCCCTTTTTATGTCGTTTGAAGTTTCGAGTTCCGACTCGAACTTCTTATCGGATTCAACGCTTGTAATGAAATCGATCGTTCCTTTGAAAATTCGAGTTTTTCAAAACTCGGGTTTTCCATTTTTATTATTTTTTTTAAGATCCAGGTTTCGACACGGGTTTTCCCTTTTTATGTCATTTGAAGTTTCGAGTTCCGACTCGAACTTCCTATCGGATTCAATGCTCGTGTTGGAACCGATCGTTCCTTTGAAGATTCGAGATTTCAAAACTCGGGTTTTCCATTTTTATTATTATTTTGAAGATCCGGGTTCCAACTCGGATTTTCTTTTTTTATGTCATCTGAAGTTTTGAGTTCCGTCTCGAACTTCCTATCGGATTCAACTATCATGTTGGAACCAATCGTTCCTTTGAAGATTCAAGTTTTTTAAAACTCGGGTTTTCCATTTTTATTATTATTTTGAAGATCCGGGTTCTGACTCAGGTTTTCCCTTTTTATGTCGTTTGAAGTTTCGAGTTCCGACTCGAACTTACTATCGGATTCAACGCTCGTGTTGGAACCGATCGTTCTTTTGAAAATTTGAGTTTTCAAAACTCGGTATTCTATTTTTATTATTGTTTTGAAGATCCGGGTTCCGACTCAGGTTTTCTCTTTTTATGTCGTTTGAAGTTTTTAGTTCCGACTCGTACTTACTATCAGATTCAACGCTCGTGTTGGAACTGATCGTTCCTTTGAAGATTCGAGTTTTTCGAAACTCGGTTTTTCCCTTTTTATTATTATTTTGAAGATCCGGGTTCCGACTCGGGTTTTTCCTTTTTATGTCGTTTGAAGTTTCGCGTTCTAACTCGAACTTCCTATCGAATTCAACGCTCATGTTGGAACCGATCGTTTCTTTGAAGATAAAAGTTTTTCAAAACTCGGGTTTTCCATTTTTATTATTATTTTGAAGATCCGAGTTCGGACTCGGGTTTTTACTTTTTATGTCGTTTGAGGTTTTGAGTTCCGGCTGAAACTTCCTGTCGGATTCAACGCTCGTGTTGGAACCGATCGTTCCTTTGAAGATTCGAGTTTTTTAAAACTCGGGTTTTCCATTTTTATTATTGTTTTGAAGATCCGGGTTCCGACACGGGTTTTCCCTTTCTATGTCGTTTGAAGTTTCGAGTTCCGACTCGAACTTCTTATCGGATTCAACGCTCGTAATGAAACCGATCGTTCTTTTGAAAATTCGAGTTTTTCAAAACTCGGGTTTTCCATTTTTATTATTTTTTGAAGATCCGGGTTCCGACTCGGGTTTTTCCTTTTTATGTCGTTTGAAGTTTCAAGTTTCCACTCAAACTTCTTATCGGATTCAAAGCTCGTGTTGGAACCGATCATTCCTTTGCAGATTCGAGTTTTTCAAAACTCGGGTATTCCATTTTTATTATTGTTTTGAAGATCCGGGTACCGACTCGGGTTTTCTCTTTTTATGTCGTTTGAAGTTTTTAGTTCCGACTCGAACTTACTATCGTATTCAACGCTCGTGTTGGAACCGATCGTTCCTTTGAAGATTCAAGTTTTTTGAAAATCGCGTTTTCAATTTTTATTATTATTTTGAAGATCCGAGTTTCGACTCGGGTTTTTCCTTTTTATGTCATTTGAAGTTTCGAGTTCCGATTCTAACTTCCTATCGGATTCAACGCTCGTGTTGGAACCAATCGTTCCTTTGAAGATTCGAGTTTTTCAAAACTTGGGTTTTCCATTTTTATTATTATTTTGAAGATCCGGGTTCCGACTCGGGTTTTCCCTTTTTATGTCGTTTGAAGTTTCGAGTTTCGACTCGAACTTCTTATCGGATTCAACGCTCGTAATGAAATCGATCGTTCCTT
The DNA here is from genome assembly GCF_984573655.1 of Nuphar pumila. NCBI lineage: Eukaryota > Viridiplantae > Streptophyta > Magnoliopsida > Nymphaeales > Nymphaeaceae > Nuphar > Nuphar pumila. The sequence goes on along the minus strand of NC_143253.1, from coordinate 60,197,174 downwards.
TGAAAATTCGAGTTTTTCAAAACTCGGGTTTTCCATTTTTATTATTTTTTTTAAGATCAAGGTTTCGACACTGGTTTTCCCTTTTTATGTCGTTTGAAGTTTCGAGTTCCGACTCGAACTTCCTATCGGATTCAATGCCCATGTTGGAACCGATCGTTCCTTTGAAGATTCGAGATTTCAAAACTCGGGTTTTCCATTTTTATTATTATTTTGAAGATCCGGGTTCCAACTCGGGTTTTCTTTTTTTATGTCATCTGAAGTTTTGAGTTCCGTCTCGAACTTCCTATCGGATTCAACCTTCATGTTGGAACCAATCGTTCCTTTGAAGATTCAAGTTTTTTAAAACTCGGGTTTTCCATTATTATTATTATTTTGAAGATCCGGGTTCTGACTCGGGTTTTCCCTTTTTATGTCGTTTGAAGTTTCGAGTTCCGACTCGAACTTCTTATCGGATTCAACGCTCGTAATGAAATCGATCGTTCCTTTGAAAATTCGAGTTTTTCAAAACTCGGGTTTTCCATTTTTATTATTTTTTTTAAGATCCAGGTTTCGACACGGGTTTTCCCTTTTTATGTCGTTTGAAGTTTCGAGTTCCGACTCGAACTTCCTATCGGATTCAATGCTCGTGTAGGAACCGATCATTCCTTTGAAGATTCGAGATTTCAAAACTCGGGTTTTCCATTTTTATTATTATTTTGAAGATCCGGGTTCCAACTCGGGTTTTCTTTTTTTTTGTCATTTGAAGTTTTGAGTTTCGTCTCGAACTTCCTATCGGATTCAACCTTCATGTTGGAACCAATCGTTCCTTTGAAGATTCAAGTTTTTTAAAACTCGGGTTTTCCATTTTTATTATTATTTTGAAGATCCGGGTTCCGACTCGGGTTTTCCCTTTTTATGTCGTTTAAAGTTTCGAGTTCCTACTCGAAATTTTAATCGGATTCAACGCTCGTGTTGGAACCGATCGTTCCTTTGAAAATTCGAGTTTTCAACACTCGGGATTTTCATTTTTATTATTATTTTGAAGATGCGGGTTCCGACTCTGGTTTTCCCTTTTTATGTCGTTTGAAGTTTCGAGTTCCGACTCAAACTTCTTATCGGATTCAACGCTCGTGATGGAACCGATCGTTCCTTTGAAGATTCGAGTTTTTCAAAACTCGGGTTTTCCATTTTTATTATTATTTTGAAGATCCGGGTTCCGACTCGGGTTTTCCCTTTTTATGTCATTTGAAGTTTTGAGTTCCGACTCGAACTTCCTATCAGATTCAACGCTCTTGTTGGAATCGATCGTTCCTTTGAAGATTCGAGTTTTTCAAAACTCGGGTTTTCCATTTTTATAATTATTTTGAAGATCCGGGTTCCGAATCGAATTTTTCCTTTTTATATCGTTTGAAGTTTCGAGTTCCGACTCAAACTTCCTATCGGATTCAACGCTCGTGTTGGAACCGATCGTTCCTTCGAAGATTCGAGTTTTCAAAACTCGGGTTTTCCATTTTTATTATTATTTTGATGATCCGGGTTCCGACTCGTGTTTTCCCTTTCTATGTCGTTTGAAGTTTCGAGTTCCGACTCAAACTTTTTATCGGATTCAACGCTCGTGTTGGAACCGATCGTTCCTTTGAAGATTCGAGTTTTTCAAAAGTCGGGTTTTCCATTTTTATTATTATTTTGAAGATCCGGGTTCCGACTCGAGTTTTCCCTTTATATGTCGTTTGAAGTTTCGAGTTCCGACTCGAACTTCTTATCGGATTCAACGCTCGTAATGAAATCGATCGTTCCTTTGAAAATTCGAGTTTTTCAAAACTCGGGTTTTCCATTTTTATTATTTTTTTTAAGATCCAGGTTTCGACACGGGTTTTCCCTTTTTATGTCGTTTGAAGTTTCGAGTTCCGACTCGAACTTCCTATCGGATTCAATGCTCGTGTAGGAACCGATCGTTCCTTTGAAGATTCGAGATTTCAAAACTCGGGTTTTCCATTTTTATTATTATTCTGAAGATCCGGGTTCCAATTCGGGTTTTCTTTTTTTATGTCATCTGAAGTTTTGAGTTCCGTCTCGAACTTCCTATCGGATTCAACCTTCATGTTGGAACCAATCGTTCCTTTGAAGATTCAAGTTTTTTAAAACTCGGGTTTTCCATTATTATTATTATTTTGAAGATCCGGGTTCTGACTCGGGTTTTCCCTTTTTATGTCGTTTGAAGTTTCGAGTTCCGACTCGAACTTACTATCGGATTCAACGCTCGTGTTGGAACCGATCGTTCTTTTGAAAATTTGAGTTTTCAAAACTCGGTATTCCATTTTTATTATTGTTTTGAAGATCCGGGTTCCGACTCAGGTTTTCTCTTTTTATGTCGTTTGAAGTTTTTAGTTCCGACTCGTACTTACTATCAGATTCAACGCTCGTGTTGGAACTGATCGTTCCTTTGAAGATTCGAGTTTTTCGAAACTCGGGTTTTCCCTTTTTATTATTATTTTGAAGATCCGGGTTCCGACTCGGGTTTTTCCTTTTTATGTCGTTTGAAGTTTCGCGTTCTAACTCGAACTTCCTATCGAATTCAACGCTCGTGTTGGAACCGATCGTTTCTTTGAAGATAAAAGTTTTTCAAAACTCGGGTTTTCCATTTTTATTATTATTTTGAAGATCCGAGTTCGGACTCGGGTTTTTCCTTTTTATGTCGTTTGAAGTTTTGAGTTCCGACTGAAACTTCCTATCGGATTCAACGCTCGTGTTGGAACCGATCGTTCCATTGAAAATTCGAGTTTTTTAAAACTCGGGTTTTCCATTTTTATTATTGTTTTGAAGATCCGGGTTCCGACACGGGTTTTCCCTTTCTATGTCGTTTGAAGTTTCGAGTTCCGACTCGAACTTCTTATCGGATTCAACGCTCGTAATGAAAACGATCGTTCCTTTGAAAATTCGAGTTTTTCAAAACTCGGGTTTTTCATTTTTATTATTTTTTGAAGATCCGGGTTCCGACTCGGGTTTTTCCTTTTTATGTCATTTGAAGTTTCAAGTTTCCACTCAAACTTCTTATCGGATTCAAAGCTCGTGTTGGAACCGATCATTCCTTTGCAGATTCGAGTTTTTCAAAACTCGGGTATTCCATTTTTATTATTGTTTTGAAGATCCGGGTACCGACTCGGGTTTTCTCTTTTTATGTCGTTTGAAGTTTTTAGTTCCGACTCGAACTTACTATCGGATTCAACGCTCGTGTTGGAACCGATCGTTCCTTTGAAGATTCAAGTTTTTTGAAACTCGGGTTTTCCATTTTTATTATTATTTTGAAGATCCGGGTTTCGACTCGGGCTTTTCCTTTTTATGTCGTTTGAAGTTTCGCGTTCCGACTCGAACTTCCTATCGGATTCAACGCTCGTGTTGGAACCGATCGTTCCTTTGAAGATTCAAGTTTTTCAAAACTCGGGTTTTCAATTTTTATTATTATTTTGAAGATCCGAGTTTCGACTCGGGTTTTTCCTTTTTATGTCATTTGAAGTTTCGAGTTCCGATTCAAACTTCCTATCGGATTCAACGCTCGTGTTGGAACCAATCGTTCCTTTGAAGATTCGAGTTTTTCAAAACTTGGGTTTTCCATTTTTATTATTATTTTGAAGATCCGGGTTCCGACTCGGGTTTTCCCTTTTTATGTCGTTTGAAGTTTCGAGTTCCGACTCGAACTTCTTATCGGATTCAACGCTTGTAATGAAATCGATCGTTCCTTTGAAAATTCGAGTTTTTCAAAACTCGGGTTTTCCATTTTTATTATTTTTTTTAAGATCCAGGTTTCGACACGGGTTTTCCCTTTTTATGTCATTTGAAGTTTCGAGTTCCGACTCGAACTTCCTATCGGATTCAATGCTCGTGTTGGAACCGATCGTTCCTTTGAAGATTCGAGATTTCAAAACTCGGGTTTTCCATTTTTATTATTATTTTGAAGATCCGGGTTCCAACTCGGATTTTCTTTTTTTATGTCATCTGAAGTTTTGAGTTCCGTCTCGAACTTCCTATCGGATTCAACTATCATGTTGGAACCAATCGTTCCTTTGAAGATTCAAGTTTTTTAAAACTCGGGTTTTCCATTTTTATTATTATTTTGAAGATCCGGGTTCTGACTCAGGTTTTCCCTTTTTATGTCGTTTGAAGTTTCGAGTTCCGACTCGAACTTACTATCGGATTCAACGCTCGTGTTGGAACCGATCGTTCTTTTGAAAATTTGAGTTTTCAAAACTCGGTATTCTATTTTTATTATTGTTTTGAAGATCCGGGTTCCGACTCAGGTTTTCTCTTTTTATGTCGTTTGAAGTTTTTAGTTCCGACTCGTACTTACTATCAGATTCAACGCTCGTGTTGGAACTGATCGTTCCTTTGAAGATTCGAGTTTTTCGAAACTCGGTTTTTCCCTTTTTATTATTATTTTGAAGATCCGGGTTCCGACTCGGGTTTTTCCTTTTTATGTCGTTTGAAGTTTCGCGTTCTAACTCGAACTTCCTATCGAATTCAACGCTCATGTTGGAACCGATCGTTTCTTTGAAGATAAAAGTTTTTCAAAACTCGGGTTTTCCATTTTTATTATTATTTTGAAGATCCGAGTTCGGACTCGGGTTTTTACTTTTTATGTCGTTTGAGGTTTTGAGTTCCGGCTGAAACTTCCTGTCGGATTCAACGCTCGTGTTGGAACCGATCGTTCCTTTGAAGATTCGAGTTTTTTAAAACTCGGGTTTTCCATTTTTATTATTGTTTTGAAGATCCGGGTTCCGACACGGGTTTTCCCTTTCTATGTCGTTTGAAGTTTCGAGTTCCGACTCGAACTTCTTATCGGATTCAACGCTCGTAATGAAACCGATCGTTCTTTTGAAAATTCGAGTTTTTCAAAACTCGGGTTTTCCATTTTTATTATTTTTTGAAGATCCGGGTTCCGACTCGGGTTTTTCCTTTTTATGTCGTTTGAAGTTTCAAGTTTCCACTCAAACTTCTTATCGGATTCAAAGCTCGTGTTGGAACCGATCATTCCTTTGCAGATTCGAGTTTTTCAAAACTCGGGTATTCCATTTTTATTATTGTTTTGAAGATCCGGGTACCGACTCGGGTTTTCTCTTTTTATGTCGTTTGAAGTTTTTAGTTCCGACTCGAACTTACTATCGTATTCAACGCTCGTGTTGGAACCGATCGTTCCTTTGAAGATTCAAGTTTTTTGAAAATCGGGTTTTCAATTTTTATTATTATTTTGAAGATCCGAGTTTCGACTCGGGTTTTTCCTTTTTATGTCATTTGAAGTTTCGAGTTCCGATTCTAACTTCCTATCGGATTCAACGCTCGTGTTGGAACCAATCGTTCCTTTGAAGATTCGAGTTTTTCAAAACTTGGGTTTTCCATTTTTATTATTATTTTGAAGATCCGGGTTCCGACTCGGGTTTTCCCTTTTTATGTCGTTTGAAGTTTCGAGTTCCGACTCGAACTTCTTATCGGATTCAACGCTCGTAATGAAATCGATCGTTCCTTTGAAAATTCGAGTTTTTCAAAACTCGGGTTTTCCATTTTTATTATTTTTTTTAAGATCAAGGTTTCGACACTGGTTTTCCCTTTTTATGTCGTTTGAAGTTTCGAGTTCCGACTCGAACTTCCTATCGGATTCAATGCCCGTGTTGGAACCGATCGTTCCTTTGAAGATTCGAGATTTCAAAACTCGGGTTTTCCATTTTTATTATTATTTTGAAGATCCGGGTTCCAACTCGGGTTTTCTTTTTTTATGTCATCTGAAGTTTTGAGTTCCGTCTCGAACTTCCTATCGGATTCAACCTTCATGTTGGAACCAATCGTTCCTTTGAAGATTCAAGTTTTTTAAAACTCGGGTTTTCCATTTTTATTATTATTTTGAAGATCCGGGTTCGGACTCGGGTTTTTACTTTTTATGTCGTTTGAGGTTTTGAGTTCCGGCTGAAACTTCCTGTCGGATTCAACGCTCGTGTTGGAACCGATCGTTCCTTTGAAGATTCGAGCTTTTTAAAACTCGGGTTTTCCATTTTTATTATTGTTTTGAAGATCCGGGTTCCGACACGGGTTTTCCCTTTCTATGTCGTTTGAAGTTTCGAGTTCCGACTCGAACTTCTTATCGGATTCAACGCTCGTAATGAAACCGATCGTTCCTTTGAAAATTCGAGTTTTTCAAAACTCGGGTTTTCCATTTTTATTATTTTTTGAAGATCCGGGTTCCGACTCGGGTTTTTCCTTTTTATGTCGTTTGAAGTTTCAAGTTTCCACTCAAACTTCTTATCGGATTCAAAGCTCGTGTTGGAACCGATCATTCCTTTGCAGATTCGAGTTTTTCAAAACTCGGGTATTCCATTTTTATTATTGTTTTGAAGATCCGGGTACCGACTCGGGTTTTCTCTTTTTATGTCGTTTGAAGTTTTTAGTTCCGACTCGAACTTACTATCGGATTCAACGCTCGTGTTGGAACCGATCGTTCCTTTGAAGATTCAAGTTTTTCGAAACTCGGGTTTTCCATTTTTATTATTATTTTGAAGATCCGGGTTTCGACTCGGGCTTTTCCTTCTTATGTCGTTTGAAGTTTCGCGTTCCGACTCGAACTTCCTATCGGATTCAACGCTCGTGTTGGAACCGATCGTTCCTTTGAAGATTCAAGTTTTTCAAAACTCGGGTTTTCAATTTTTATTATTATTTTGAAGATCCGAGTTTCGACTCGGGTTTTTCCTTTTTATGTCATTTGAAGTTTCGAGTTCCGATTCAAACTTCCTATCGGATTCAACGCTCGTGTTGGAACCAATCGTTCCTTTGAAGATTCGAGTTTTTCAAAACTTGGGTTTTCCATTTTTATTATTATTTTGAAGATCCGGGTTCCGACTCGGGTTTTCCCTTTTTATGTCGTTTGAAGTTTCGAGTTCCGACTCGAACTTCTTATCGGATTCAACGCTTGTAATGAAATCGATCGTTCCTTTGAAAATTCGAGTTTTTCAAAACTCGGGTTTTCCATTTTTATTATTTTTTTTAAGATCCAGGTTTCGACACGGGTTTTCCCTTTTTATGTCATTTGAAGTTTCGAGTTCCGACTCGAACTTCCTATCGGATTCAATGCTCGTGTTGGAACCGATCGTTCCTTTGAAGATTCGAGATTTCAAAACTCGGGTTTTCCATTTTTATTATTATTTTGAAGATCCGGGTTCCAACTCGGATTTTCTTTTTTTATGTCATCTGAAGTTTTGAGTTCCGTCTCGAACTTCCTATCGGATTCAACTATCATGTTGGAACCAATCGTTCCTTTGAAGATTCAAGTTTTTTAAAACTCGGGTTTTCCATTTTTATTATTATTTTGAAGATCCGGGTTCTGACTCAGGTTTTCCCTTTTTATGTCGTTTGAAGTTTCGAGTTCCGACTCGAACTTACTATCGGATTCAACGCTCGTGTTGGAACCGATCGTTCTTTTGAAAATTTGAGTTTTCAAAACTCGGTATTCTATTTTTATTATTGTTTTGAAGATCCGGGTTCCGACTCAGGTTTTCTCTTTTTATGTCGTTTGAAGTTTTTAGTTCCGACTCGTACTTACTATCAGATTCAACGCTCGTGTTGGAACTGATCGTTCCTTTGAAGATTCGAGTTTTTCGAAACTCGGTTTTTCCCTTTTTATTATTATTTTGAAGATCCGGGTTCCGACTCGGGTTTTTCCTTTTTATGTCGTTTGAAGTTTCGCGTTCTAACTCGAACTTCCTATCGAATTCAACGCTCATGTTGGAACCGATCGTTTCTTTGAAGATAAAAGTTTTTCAAAACTCGGGTTTTCCATTTTTATTATTATTTTGAAGATCCGAGTTCGGACTCGGGTTTTTACTTTTTATGTCGTTTGAGGTTTTGAGTTCCGGCTGAAACTTCCTGTCGGATTCAACGCTCGTGTTGGAACCGATCGTTCCTTTGAAGATTCGAGTTTTTTAAAACTCGGGTTTTCCATTTTTATTATTGTTTTGAAGATCCGGGTTCCGACACGGGTTTTCCCTTTCTATGTCGTTTGAAGTTTCGAGTTCCGACTCGAACTTCTTATCGGATTCAACGCTCGTAATGAAACCGATCGTTCTTTTGAAAATTCGAGTTTTTCAAAACTCGGGTTTTCCATTTTTATTATTTTTTGAAGATCCGGGTTCCGACTCGGGTTTTTCCTTTTTATGTCGTTTGAAGTTTCAAGTTTCCACTCAAACTTCTTATCGGATTCAAAGCTCGTGTTGGAACCGATCATTCCTTTGCAGATTCGAGTTTTTCAAAACTCGGGTATTCCATTTTTATTATTGTTTTGAAGATCCGGGTACCGACCCGGGTTTTCTCTTTTTATGTCGTTTGAAGTTTTTAGTTCCGACTCGAACTTACTATCGTATTCAACGCTCGTGTTGGAACCGATCGTTCCTTTGAAGATTCAAGTTTTTTGAAAATCGGGTTTTCAATTTTTATTATTATTTTGAAGATCCGAGTTTCGACTCGGGTTTTTCCTTTTTATGTCATTTGAAGTTTCGAGTTCCGATTCTAACTTCCTATCGGATTCAACGCTCGTGTTGGAACCAATCGTTCCTTTGAAGATTCGAGTTTTTCAAAACTTGGGTTTTCCATTTTTATTATTATTTTGAAGATCCGGGTTCCGACTCGGGTTTTCCCTTTTTATGTCGTTTGAAGTTTCGAGTTCCGACTCGAACTTCTTATCGGATTCAACGCTCGTAATGAAATCGATCGTTCCTTTGAAAATTCGAGTTTTTCAAAACTCGGGTTTTCCATTTTTATTATTTTTTTTAAGATCAAGGTTTCGACACTGGTTTTCCCTTTTTATGTCGTTTGAAGTTTCGAGTTCCGACTCGAACTTCCTATCGGATTCAATGCCCGTGTTGGAACCGATCGTTCCTTTGAAGATTCGAGATTTCAAAACTCGGGTTTTCCATTTTTATTATTATTTTGAAGATCCGGGTTCCAACTCGGGTTTTCTTTTTTTATGTCATCTGAAGTTTTGAGTTCCGTCTCGAACTTCCTATCGGATTCAACCTTCATGTTGGAACCAATCGTTCCTTTGAAGATTCAAGTTTTTTAAAACTCGGGTTTTCCATTTTTATTATTATTTTGAAGATCCGGGTTCGGACTCGGGTTTTTACTTTTTATGTCGTTTGAGGTTTTGAGTTCCGGCTGAAACTTCCTGTCGGATTCAACGCTCGTGTTGGAACCGATCGTTCCTTTGAAGATTCGAGCTTTTTAAAACTCGGGTTTTCCATTTTTATTATTGTTTTGAAGATCCGGGTTCCGACACGGGTTTTCCCTTTCTATGTCGTTTGAAGTTTCGAGTTCCGACTCGAACTTCTTATCGGATTCAACGCTCGTAATGAAACCGATCGTTCCTTTGAAAATTCGAGTTTTTCAAAACTCGGGTTTTCCATTTTTATTATTTTTTGAAGATCCGGGTTCCGACTCGGGTTTTTCCTTTTTATGTCGTTTGAAGTTTCAAGTTTCCACTCAAACTTCTTATCGGATTCAAAGCTCGTGTTGGAACCGATCATTCCTTTGCAGATTCGAGTTTTTCAAAACTCGGGTATTCCATTTTTATTATTGTTTTGAAGATCCGGGTACCGACTCGGGTTTTCTCTTTTTATGTCGTTTGAAGTTTTTAGTTCCGACTCGAACTTACTATCGGATTCAACGCTCGTGTTGGAACCGATCGTTCCTTTGAAGATTCAAGTTTTTCGAAACTCGGGTTTTCCATTTTTATTATTATTTTGAAGATCCGGGTTTCGACTCGGGCTTTTCCTTCTTATGTCGTTTGAAGTTTCGCGTTCCGACTCGAACTTCCTATCGGATTCAACGCTCGTGTTGGAACCGATCGTTCCTTTGAAGATTCAAGTTTTTCAAAACTCGGGTTTTCAATTTTTATTATTATTTTGAAGATCCGAGTTTCGACTCGGGTTTTTCCTTTTTATGTCATTTGAAGTTTCGAGTTCCGATTCAAACTTCCTATCGAATTCAACGCTCGTGTTGGAACCGATCGTTCCTTTGAAGATTCGAGTTTTTCAAAACTTGGGTTTTCCATTTTTATTATTATTTTGATGATCCGGGTTCCGACTCGGGTTTTCCCTTTCTATGTCGTTTGAAGTTTCGAGTTCCGACTCAAACTTTTTATCGGATTCAACGCTCGTGTTGGAACCGATCGTTCCTTTGAAGATTTGAGTTTTTCAAAAGTCGGGTTTTCCATTTTTATTATTATTTTGAAGATCCGGGTTCCGACTCGAGTTTTCCCTTTTTATGTCGTTTGAAGTTTTGTGTTCCGACTCTAACTTCTTATCGGATTCAACGCTCGTGTTGGAACGGTTCATTCTTTTGAAGATTCGAATTTTCAAAACTCGGGTTTTCCATTTTTATAATTATTTTGAAGATCCGGGTTCCGACTCGGGTTTTTCCTTTTTATGTCGTTTGAAGTTTCGAGTTCCGACTCGAACTTCCAATCGGATTCAACCCTCGTGTTGGAACCAATCATTCCTTTGAAGATTCAAATTTTTTAAAACTCGGGTTTTTAATTTTTATTATTATTTTGAAGATCCGGGTTCCGACTCGGGTTTTCCCTTTTTATGTCGTTTGAGGTTTTGAGTTCCAACTCAAACTACTTATTGGATTGAACGCTCGTGTTGGAACCGATCGTTCCTTTGAAAATTCGAGTTTTCAAAACTCGGGTTTTCCATTTTTATTATTGTTTTGAAGATCCGGGTTCCGACTCGGGTTTTCCCTTTTTATGTCGTTTGAAGTTTCGAGTTCAGACTCGAACTTACTATCGGATTCAATGTTCGTGTTGGAACCGATCGTTCCTTTGAAAATTTGAGTTTTTCAAAACTCGTGTTTTTAATTTTTATTATTATTTTGAAGATCCGGGTTTCGACTCGGGTTTTCTCTTTTAATGTCGTTTGAAGTTTCGAGTTCCGACTAGAACTTTCTATCGAATTCAAAGCTTGTGTTGGAAGCGATCGTTCCTTTGAAAATTCGAGTTTTCAAAACTCGGGTTTTCCATTTTTATTATTATTTTGAAGATTCGGGTTTCGACTCGGGTTTTCCCTTTTTATGTCGTTTGAAGTTCTGAGTTCCGACTCGAACTTCCTATCGGATTCAACGCTCGTGTTTGAACCGATCGTTCCTTTGAAGATTCGAGTTTTCAAAACTCTGGTTTTCCATTTTTATTATTATTTTGAAGATCCGGGTTCCGACTCGGGTTTTCCCTTTTTATGTCGTTTGAAGTTTCGAGTTTCGACTCGAACTTCCAATCGGATTAAACTTTCGTGTTGGAACCGATCGTTCCTTTGAAGATTCGAGTTTTTCAAAACTCGAGTTTTCCATTTTTATTATTATTTTGAAGATCCGGGTTCCGACTCGGGTTTTCCTTTTTTATGTCGTTTGAAGTTTCGAGTTCTGACTCGAACTTCCTATCGGATTCAACGCTCGTGTTGGAACCGATCGTTCCTTTGGAAATTCGAGTTTTCAAAACTCGTTTTTTCCATTTTTATTATTATTTTAAATATCCGGGTTCCGACTTGGGATTTCCCTTTTTTGTCGTTTGAAGTTTTGAGTTCCGACTCCAACTTCCTATCGGATTCAATGCTCTTATTGGAACCGATCGTTCCTTTGAAGATTCGAGTTTTTCAAAACTCAAGTTTTCCATTTTTATAATTATTTTGAAGATCCGAATTTCGACTCGGGTTTTTCCTTTTTCTATCGTTTGAAGTTTCGAGTTCCGAACCAAACTTCCTATCGGATTCAACACTCGTGTTGGAACCGATCATTCCTTAGAAAATTTGAGTTTTCAAAACTCGGGTATTCCATTTTTATTATTGTTTTGAAGATCTGGGTTCCGACTCGGGTTTTCTCTTTTTATGTCATTTGAAGTTTTTAGTTCTGACTCGAACTTACTATCGGATTCAACGCTCGTGTTGGAACCGATCGTTCCTTTGAAGATTCGAGTTTTTCAAAACTCGGGTTTTCCATTTTTATTATTATTTTGAAGATCTGGGTTCCGACTCGGGTTTTTCCTTTTTATGTCGTTTAAAGTTTCGCTTTCTGACTCGAACTTCCTGTCGGACTCAACGCTTGTGTAGGAACCGATTGTTCCTTTGAAGATTCAACTTTTTCAAAACTCGAGTTTTCCATTTTTATTATTATTTTGAAGATCCGAGTTCCGACTCGGGTTTTAACTTTTTATGTCGTTTGAAGTTTCGAGTTCCGACTGAAACTTCCTATCGAATTCAACGCTCGTGTTGAAACCGATCGTTCCTTTGAAGATTCGAGTTTTTCAAAACTCGGGTTTTCCATTTTTATTATTGTTTTGAAGATCCGGGTTCCGACACGGGTTTTCCCTTTCTATGTCGTTTGAAGTTTCGAGTTCCGACTCAAACTTCCTATCGGATTCAACGCTCGTGTTGGAACCGATCATTCCTTTGAAGATTCGAGTATTTCAAAAGTCAGGTTTTCCATTTTTATTTTTATTTTGAAGATCCGGGTTCAGACTCGGGTTTTTCCTTTTTATGTCGTTTGAAGTTTCAAGTTTCGACTCAAACTTCTTATCGGATTGAAAGCTCGTGTTGGAACCGATTATTCATTTGCAGATTCGACTTTTTCAAAACTTGGGTATTCCATTTTTATTATTGTTTTGAAGATCCGGGTTCCGGCTCGGGTTTTCTCTTTTTATGTCGTTTGAAGTTTTTAGTTCCGACTCGAACTTACTATCGGATTCAACACTTGTGTTGGAACCGATCGTTCCTTTGAAAATTCGAGTTTTTTAAAACTCAGGTTTTCCATTTTTATTATTATTTTGAAGATCCGGGTTCCGACTCGAGTTTTCCCTTTTTTTGTCGTTTGAAGTTTCGAGTTCCGACTCGAACTTCCTATCGGATTCAACGCTCTTGTTGGAACCGATCGTCTCTTTGAAGATTCGAGTTTTCAAAACTCAGGTTTTCCATTTTTAGTATTATTTTAAAGATCCGGGTTCCGACTCGGGTTTTCCCTTTTTATGTGGTTTGAAGTTTTGAGTTACGACTCTAACTTCCTATCGGTTTCAACGCTCGTGTTGGAACTGATCGTTCCTTTGGCAATTAGAGTTTTCAAAACTCGGGTTTTCCATTTTTATTATTATTTTGAAGATCCAGGTTCCGACTCAGGTTTTCCCTTTTTTTGTCGTTTGAAGTTTTGAGTTCCGACTCGAACTTCCTATCGGATTCAACGCTTGTGTTGGAACCGATCGTTCCTTTGAAGATTTGAGTTTTCAAAACTTGGGTTTTCCATTTTTATTATTATTTTGAAGGTCCGGGTTCCGACTCGGGTTTTCCGTTTTTATGTGGTTTGAAGCTTCGTGTTCCGACTCCAACTTCCTATCGAATTCAATGCTCGTATTGGAACCGATCGTTCCTTTGAAGATTCGAGTTTTTCAAAACTCGGGTTTTCCATTTTTAGAATTATTTTTAAGATCCGGGTTTCGACTCGGGTTTTTCCTTTTTATGTCGTTTGAAGTTTCGAGTTCCGACTCGAAATTCCTATCGGATTCAACGCTCGTGTTGTAACCAATCATTCCTTTGAAGATTCGAGTTTTTTAAAGCTCGGATTTTCCATTTTTATTATTATTTTGAAGATCTGGGTTCCGACTCTGGTTTTCCCTTTTTATGTCGTTTGAAGTTTTGAGTTCCGACTCAAACTTCTTATCGGATTCAACGCTCGTGTTGGAACCGATCATTCCTTTGAAGATTCAAGTTTTTCGAAACTCAGGTGTTCCATTTTTATTATTTTTTTGAAGATCTGGGTTCTGACTCAAGTTTTCCCTTTTTATGTCATTTGAAGTTTTGAGTTCCGACTCGAACTTTCTATCGGATTCAACGCTCGTGTTGGAACCGATTATTCCTTTGAAAATTCGAGTTTTCAAAACTAAGGTTTTCCATTTTTAATATTATATTAAAGATTCGGGTTCCGACTCGGGTTTTCCCTTTTTATGTCGTTCGAAGTTTCGAGTTCCGACTCGAACTTGCTATCGGATTCAACGCTCGTGTTGGAACCAATCATTCATTTGAAGATTCGAGTTTTTCAAAACTCAGGTTTTCCATTTTTATTATTATTTTGAAGATCCGGGTTCCGACTCGGGCTTTCCCTTTTTATGTCGTTTGAAGTTTTGAGTTCCGACTCGAACTTCCTGTCAGATTCAACGCTCTTGTTGGAGCCGATCGTTCCTTTGAAGATTCGAGTTTTTCAAAACTCGGGTTTTCCATTTTTATAATTATTTTGAAGATCCGGGTTCCGACTCGGGTTTTTCCTTTTTATGTCGTTTGAAGTTTTGAGTTCCGACTCAAACTTCCTATCGAATTCAACGCTGGTGTTGGAACCGATCGTTCCTTTGAAGATTCAAGTTTTTTAAAACTCGGGTTTTCCCTTTTTTTTGTTATTTTGAAGATCCGGGTTCCGACTCGGGTTTTCCCTTTTTATGTCGTTTGAAGTTTCGAGTTCCGACTTGAACTTCTTATCAGATTCAACGCTCGTGTTGGAACTGATCGTTCCTTTGAAAATTCGAGTTTTTCAAAACTTGGGTTTTCCATTTTTATTATTGTTTTGAAGATCCGGGTTCCGACTCTGGTTTTCCCTTTTTATGTCGTTTGAAGTTTCGAGTTCCGACTCGAGCTTTCTATCGGATTCAACGCTCGTGTTGGAACCGATCGTTCCTTTGAAGATTCGACTTTTTCGAAACTCGGGTTTTCTGTTTTTATTATTTTTTTGAAGATCCAGGTTCCGACTCGAGTTTTCCCTTTTTATGTCATTTGAAGTTTTGACTTCTGATCGAACTTCTTATCGGATTCAACGCTCGTGTTGGAACCGATCGTTCCTTTGAAAATTCGAGTTTTCAAAACTCGGGTTTTTCATTTTTATTATTGTTTTGAAGATCTGGGTTCTGACTCTGGTTTTCCCTTTTTATGTCATTTGAAGTTTCGAGTTCCGACTCGAACTTTTGTATCGGATTCAACGCTCGTGTTGGAACCGATCGTTCCTTTGAAGATTCGAGTTTTTTGAAACTCGGGTTTTCCATTTTTATTATTATTTTGAACATCCGGGTTCCGACTCGGGTTTTCCCTTTTTATGTCGTTTGAAGTTTCGTGTTCCGACTCAAACTTCCTATCGGATTCAACGCTCGTGTTGGAACCGATCATTCCTTTAAAGATTCAAGTTTTTCAAAACTCGATTTTTCCATTTTTATTTTTATTTTGAAGATCCGGGTTCCGACTCGGGTTTTTCCTTTTTATGTCGTTTGAAGTTTCAAGTTTCGACTCAAACTTCTTATCGAATTCAATGCTCGTGTTGGAACCGATCGTTCCTTTGCAGATTCGAGTTTTTCAAAACTCGGGTTTTCCATTTTTATTATTGTTTTGAAGATCCGGGTTCTGACTCGGGTTTTCCTTGTTTATGTCATTTGAAGTTTCGAGTTCTGACTCGAACTTACTATCGGATTCAACACTTGTGTTGGAACCGATCGTTCCTTTGAAAATTCGAGTTTTTTAAAACTCGGGTTTTCCATTTTTATTATTATTTTGAAGATCCGGGTTCCGACTCGAGTTTTCCCTTTTTTTGTCGTTTGAAGTTTCGAGTTCCGACTCGAACTTTCTATCGGATTCAACGCTCTTGTTGGAACCGATCGTCTCTTTGAAGATTCGAGTTTTCAAAACTCAGGTTTTCCATTTTTAGTATTATTTTAAAGATCCGGGTTCCGACTCGGGTTTTCCCTTTTTATGTGGTTTGAAGTTTTGAGTTACGACTCTAACTTCCAATCGGTTTCAACGCTCGTGTTGGAACTGATCGTTCCTTTGGCAATTCGAGTTTTCAAAACTCGGGTTTTCCATTTTTATTATTATTTTGAAGATTCGGGTTCCGACTCGGGTTTTCCCTTTTTTTGTCGTTTGAAGTTTTGAGTTCCGACTCGAACTTCCTATCGGATTCAACGCTTGTGTTGGAACCGATCGTTCCTTTGAAGATTTGAGTTTTCAAAACTTGGGTTTTCCATTTTTATTATTATTTTGAAGATCCGGGTTCCGACTCGGGTTTTCCGTTTTTATGTGGTTTGAAGCTTCGTGTTCCGACTCCAACTTCCTATCAAATTCAATGCTCGTATTGGAACCAATCGTGCCTTTGAAGATTCGAGTTTTTCAAAACTCGGGTTTTCCATTTTTAGAATTATTTTTACGATCCGGGTTTCGACTCGGGTTTTTCCTTTTTATGTCGTTTGAAGTTTCGAGTTCCGACTCGAAATTCCTATCGGATTCAACGCTCGTGTTGTAACCAATCATTCCTTTGAAGATTCCAGTTTTTTAAAGCTCGGATTTTCCATTTTTATTATTATTTTGAAGATCTGGGTTCCGACTCGGGTTTTCCCTTTTTATGTCGTTTGAAGTTTTGAGTTCCGACTCAAACTTCTTATCGGATTCAACGCTCGTGTTGGAACCGATCATTCCATTGAAGATTCAAGTTTTTCGAAACTCAGGTTTTCCATTTTTATTATTTTTTTGAAGATCCGGGTTCTGACTCAAGTTTTCCCTTTTTATGTCGTTTGAAATTTTGAGTTCTGACTCAAACTTTCTATCGGATTCAACGCTTGTGTTGGAACCGATCATTCCTTTGAAAATTCGAGTTTTCAAAACTAAGGTTTTCCATTTTTAATATTATATTAAAGATCCGGGTTCGGACTCGGGTTTTCCCTTTTTATGTCGTTCGAAGTTTCGAGTTCCGACTCGAACTTGCTATCGGATTCAACGCTCGTGTTGGAACCAATCATTCATTTGAAGATTCGAGTTTTTCAAAACTCAGGTTTTCCATTTTTATTATTATTTTGAAGATCCGGGTTCCGACTCGGGCTTTCCCTTTTTATGTCGTTTGAAGTTTTGAGTTCCGACTCGAACTTCCTATCAGATTCAACGCTCTTGTTGGAGCCGATCGTTCCTTTGAAGATTCGAGTTTTTCAAAACTCGGGTTTTCCATTTTTATAATTAATTTGAAGATCCGGGTTCCGACTCGGGTTTTTCCTTTTTATGTCGTTTGAAGTTTTGAGTTCCGACTCAAACTTCCTATCAGATTCAACGCTCGTGTTGGAACCGATCGTTCCTTTGAAGATTCAAGTTTTTTAAAACTCGGGTTTTCCATTTTTATTATTGTTTTGAAGATCCGGGTTCCGACTCTGGTTTTCCCTTTTTATGTCGTTTGAAGTTTCGAGTTCCGACTCGAGCTTTCTATCGGATTCAACGCTCGTGTTGGAACCGATCGTTCCTTTGAAAATTCGAGTTTTCAAAACTCGGGTTTTTCATTTTTATTATTGTTTTGAAGATCTGGGTTCTGACTCTGGTTTTCCCTTTTTATGTCATTTGAAGTTTCGAGTTCCGACTCGAACTTTCTATCGGATTCAACGCTCGTGTTGGAACCGATCGTTCCTTTGAAGATTCGAGTTTTTCAAAACTCGGGTTTTCCATTTTTATTATTATTTTGAAGATCCGGGTTCCGACTCGGGTTTTCCCTTTCTATGTCGTTTGAAGTTTTGACTTCTGATCGAACTTCTTATCGAACTTCTTATCGGATTCAACGCTCGTGTTGGAACCGATCGTTCCTTTGAAAATTCGAGTTTTCAAAACTCGGGTTTTTCATTTTTATTATTGTTTTGAAGATCTGAGTTCTGACTCTGGTTTTCCCTTTTTATGTCATTTGAAGTTTCGAGTTCCGACTCGAACTTTCTATCGGATACAACGCTCGTGTTGGAACCGATCGTTCCTTTCAAGATTCGAGTTTTTTGAAACTCCGGTTTTCCATTTTTGTTATTATTTTGAACATCCGGGTTCCGACTCGGGTTTTCCCTTTTTATGTCGTTTGAAGTTTCATGTTCCGACTCAAACTTCCTATCGGATTCAACGCTCGTGTTGGAACCGATCATTCCTTTAAAGATTCAAGTTTTTCAAAACTCGATTTTTCCATTTTTATTTTTATTTTGAAGATCCGGGTTCCGACTCGGGTTTTTCCTTTTTATGTCGTTTGAAGTTTCAAGTTTCGACTCAAACTTCTTATCGAATTCAATGCTCGTGTTGGAACCGATCGTTCCTTTGCAGATTCGAGTTTTTCAAAACTCGGGTTTTCCATTTTTATTATTGTTTTGAAGATCCGGGTTCTGACTCGGGTTTTCCTTTTTTATGTCGTTTGAAGTTTCGAGTTCTGACTCGAACTTACTATCGGATTCAACACTTGTGTTGGAACCGATCGTTTCTTTGAAAATTCGAGTTTTTTAAAACTCGGGTTTTCCATTTTTATTATTATTTTGAAGATCCGGGTTCCGACTCGAGTTTTCCCTTTTTTTGTCGTTTGAAGTTTCGAGTTCCGACTCGAACTTCCTATCGGATTCAACGCTCTTGTTGGAACCGATCGTCTCTTTGAAGATTCGAGTTTTCAAAACTCAGGTTTTCCATTTTTATTATTATTTTGAAGATCCGGGTTTTGTCTCTGGTTTTCCCGTTTTATGTCGTTTGAAGTTTTGAGTTCCGACTCGAACTTCCTATCGGATTCAACGCTCGTGTTGGAAGCGATCGTTCCTTTGAAGATTCGAGTTTTCAAAACTCTGGTTTTCCATTTTTATTATTATTTTGAAGATCCGGGTTCCGACTCGGGTTTTCCCTTTTTATGTCGTTTGAAGTTTCGAGTTCCGACTCGAACTTCCTATCGGATTCAACTTTCGTGTTGGAACCGATCGTTCCTTTGAAGGTTCGAGTTTTTCAAAACTTGTGTTTTCCATTTTTATTTTTATTTTGAAGATCCGGGTTCCGACTCGGGTTTTCCTTTTTTATGTCATTTGAAGTTTCGAGTTCTGACTCGAACTTCCTATCGGATTCAATGCTCATGTTGGAACCGATCGTTCCTTTGGCAATTCGAGTTTTCAAAACTCGGGTTTCCATTTTTATGATTATTTTGAAGATCCGAGTTCCGACTCGGGTTTTCCCTTTTTTTGTCGTTTGAAGTTTTGAGTTCCGACTCGAACTTCCTATCGGATTCAACGCTCGTGTTGGAACCGATCGTTCCTTTGAAGATTCGAGTTTTTAAAACTTGGGTTTTCCATTTTTATTATTATTTTGAAGATCCGGGTTCCGACTCGGGTTTTTCGTTTTTATGTGGTTTGAAGTTTCGTGTTCCGACTCCAACTTCCTATCGGATTCAATGCTCGTATTGGAACCGATCGTTCCTTTGAAGATTCGAGTTTTTCAAAACTGGGGCTTTCCATTTTTATAATTATTTTTAAGATCCGGGTTTCAACTCGGGTTTTTCATTTTTATGTCGTTTGAAGTTTCGAGTTCCGACTCGAACTTCCTATCGTATTCAACGCTCGTGTTGGAACCAATTATTCCTTTGAAGATTCGAATTTTTTAAAAATCGGATTTTCCATTTTTATTATTATTTTGAAGATCCAGGTTCCGACTCGGGTTTTCACTTTTTAAGTCTTTTGAAGTTTTGAGTTCCGACTCAAACTTCTTATCGGATTCAACGCTCGTGTTGGAACCGATCGTTCCTTTGGCAATTCGAGTTTTCAAAACTCGGGTTTCCATTTTTATGATTATTTTGAAGATCCGAGTTCCGACTCGGGTTTTCCCTTTTTTTGTCGTTTGAAGTTTTGAGTTCCGACTCGAACTTCCTATCGGATTCAACGCTCGTGTTGGAACCGATCGTTCCTTTGAAGATTCGAGTTTTTAAAACTTGGGTTTTCCATTTTTATTATTATTTTGAAGATCCGGGTTCCGACTCGGGTTTTTCGTTTTTATGTGGTTTGAAGTTTCGTGTTCCGACTCCAACTTCCTATCGGATTCAATGCTCGTATTGGAACCGATCGTTCCTTTGAAGATTCGAGTTTTTCAAAACTGGGGCTTTCCATTTTTATAATTATTTTTAAGATCCGGGTTTCAACTCGGGTTTTTCATTTTTATGTCGTTTGAAGTTTCGAGTTCCGACTCGAACTTCCTATCGTATTCAACGCTCGTGTTGGAACCAATTATTCCTTTGAAGATTCGAATTTTTTAAAAATCGGATTTTCCATTTTTATTATTATTTTGAAGATCCAGGTTCCGACTCGGGTTTTCACTTTTTAAGTCTTTTGAAGTTTTGAGTTCCGACTCAAACTTCTTATCGGATTCAACGCTCGTGTTGGAACCGATCGTTCCTTTGAAAAATCAACTTTTCAAAACTCGGGTTTTCCATTTTTATTATTGTTTTGAAGATCCGTGTTTCGACTCGGTTTTTCCCTTTTTATGTCGTTTGAAGTTTCAAGTTCCGATTCGAACTTTCTATCGGATTCAACGCACGTGTTGGAACCGATCGTCCCTTTGAAGATTCAAGTTTTTCGAAACTCAGGTTTTCCATTTTATTATTTTTTTGAAGATCCGGGTTCTGACTCAAGTTTTCTCTTTTTATGTCGTTTGAAGTTTTGAGTTCCGACTCGAACTTCCTATCGGATTCAACGCTCATGTTGGAACCGATCGTTCCTTTGAAAATTCGAGTTTTCAAAACTAGGGTTTTCCATTTTTATTATTATTTTGAAAATCCGGGTTCTGACTCGAGTTTTCCCTTTTTATGTCGTTCGAAGTTTCGAGTTCCGACTCGAACTTCCTATCGGATTCAACGCTTGTGTTGGAACCGATCATTCCTTTGAAGATTCAAGTTTTCCAAAACTCAGGTTTTCCATTTTTATTATTATTTTGTAGATCCAGGTTCCGACTCGGGTTTTTCCTTTTTATGTTGTTTGAAGTTTTGAGTTCCGACTCGAACTTCCTATCAGATTCAACGCTCTTATTGGAACTGATCATTCCTTTGAATATTCGAGTTTTTCAAAACTCGGGTTTTCCATTTTTATAATTCTTTTGAAGATCTGGGATCCGACTCGGGTTTTTCCTTTTTATGTCGTTTGAAGTTTCGAGTTCCGACTCAAACTTCCTATCGGATTCAACGCTCGTGTTGGAACCGATCGTTCCTTTGAAGATTCGAGTTTTTTAAAACTCGGGTTTTCCATTTTTATTATTCTTTTGAAGATCCGGGTTCCGACTCGGGTTTTCCCTTTCTATGTCGTTTGAAATTTCGAGTTCCGACTCAAACTTCTTATCGGATTCAATGCTCGTGTTGGAACCGATAGTTCCTTTGAATATTCGAGTTTTTCGAAACTCGGGTTTTCCATTTTTATTATAATTTTGAAGATCCGGGTTCCGACTCAGGTTTTCCCTTTTTATGTCGTTTGAAGTTTCGTGTTCCGACTCAAACTTCCTATCGGATTCAACGCTCGTGTTGTAACCGATCCTTCCTTTGAAGACTCGAGTTTTTCAAAACTCGGGTTTTCCATTTTTATTTTTATTTTGAAGATCTGGGTTCTGACTCGGGTTTTTCCTTTTCATGTCGTTTGAAGTTTCGAGTTTCGACTCAAACTTCTTATCGGATTCAACGCTCGTGTTGGAACAGATCGTTCCTTTGCAGATTCAAGTTTTTCAAAACTCGGATTTTCCATTTTTATTATTGTTTTGAAGATCCGGGTTCTGACTCGAGTTTTCCCTTTTTATGTCGTTTGAAGTTTTGAGTTTCGAATCGAACTTACTATCGGATTCAACGCTCGTGTTGGAACCGATCGTTCCTTTGAAAATTTGAGTTTTCAAAACTCGGGTATTCCATTTTTATTATTGTTTTGAAGATCCGGGTTCCGACTCGGGTTTTCCCTTTTTATGTCGTTTGAAGTTTTGAGTTCCGACTCGAACTTACTATCGGAATCAACGCTCGTGTTGGAACCGATTGTTCCTTTGATGATTCGAGTTTTTCGAAACTCGGGTTTTCCATTTTTATTATTATTTTGAAGATCCAGGTTCCGACTCGGGTTTTTCCTTTAAATGTCGTTTGAAGTTTCGCGTTCCGACTCAAACTTTCTATCGGATTCCACGCTCGTGTTGGAACCGATCGTTCCTTTGAAGATTCAAGTTTTGTAAAACTTGGGTTTTCCATTTTTATTATTATTTTGAAGATCCGAGTTCCGACTCGGGTTTTTCCTTTTTATGTCGTTTGAAGTTTCGAGTTCCGACTCAAACTTCCTATCGGATTCAACGCTCGAGTTGGATCCGATCGTTCCTTTGAAGATTCAAGTTTTTTAAAACTCGGGTTTTCCATTTTTATTATTATTTTGAAGATCCGGGTTCTGACTCGGGTTTTTCCTTTTTATGTCGTTTGAAGTTTCGAGTTCCGACTCAAACTTCCTATCGGATTCAACGCTCGTGTTGGAACCGATCGTTCCTTTGAAGATTCGAGTTTTTTAAAACTCGAGTTTTCCATTTTTGTTATTATTTTGAAGATCCGGGTTCCGACTCGGGTTTTCCTTTTCTATGTCATTTGAAGTTTCGAGTTCCGACTCGAACTTCTTATCAAATTCAACGCTCGTGTTGGAACCGATCGTTCCTTTGAAAATTCGAGTTTTCAAAACTCGGGTTTTCCATTTTTATTATTCTTTTGAAGATCCGGATTCCGACTCTAGTTTTCCCTTTTTATGTTGTTTGAAGTTTCGAGTTCTGACTCAAATTTTCTATCAGATTCAACGCTCGTGTTGGAACCGATCGTTCCTTTGAAGATTCGAGTTTTTCGAAACTCGGGTTTTCCATTTTTATTATTATGTTGAAGATCCGGGTTCTGACTCGGGTTTTCCCTTTCTATGTCGTTTGAAGTTTTGAGTTCTGACTCGAACTTCTTATCGAATTCAACACTGGTGTTGGAACCGATCGTTCCTTTGAAAATTCGAGTTTTCAAAACTCGGGTTTTTCATTTTTATTATTATTTTGAAGCTTCGGGTTTTGACTCGGGTTTTCCCTTTTTATGTCGTTTGAAGTTTTTAGTTCCGACTCAAACTTCCTATCGGATTCAATGCTCGTGTTGGAACCGATCGTTCCTTTGAAGATTCGAGTTTTCAAAACTCAGGTTTTCCATTTTTATTATTATTTTGAAGATCCGGGTTCCGACTCAGGTTTTCTCTTATTATGTCGTTTGAAGTTTCAAGTTCCAACTCGAACTTCCTATCAAATTCCACGCTCGTGTTGGAACCGATCGTTCCTTTGAAAATTCGAGTTTTCAAAACTCTGGTTTTCCATTTTTGTTATTATTTTGAACATCCGAGTTCCGACTCGGGTTTTCCCTTTTTATGTCGTTTTAAGTTTCGAGTTCCGACTCAAACCTCCTATTTTTTCTACGCTCGTGTTGAAACCGATCGTTCCTTTGAAAATTCGAGTTTTCAAAACTCGGGTTTTCCATTTTTATTATTCTTTTGAAGATCCAGGTTTCGACTCGGGTTTTCCCTTTTTATGTCGTTTGAAGTTTCGAGTTCTAACTCAAACTTCCTATCGGATTCAACCCTCGTGTTGGAACCAATCGTTCCTTTGAAGATTCGAGTTTTTTAAAACTCGGGTTTTTCCATTTTTATTATTATTTTGAAGATCTGGGTTCCGACTCGCGTTTTCTTTCTTTATGTCGTTTGAAGTTTCGAGTTCCGACTCGAACTTCCTATCGGATTCAGCGCTCGTGTTGTAACCGATCGTTACTTTGAAAATTCGAGTTTTCAAAACTCGGGTTTTCCATTTTTATTATTATTTTGAAGATCCGAGTTCCGACTCGGGTTTCTCCTTTTTATGTCATTTAATGTTTCGAGTTCTGTCTCGAACTTCCTGTCGGATTCAACACTCGTGTTACAACTGATCGTTCCTTTGAAGGTTCAAGTTTTTCGAACTCGGGTTATCCATTTTTATTATTATTTTGAAGATCCGGGTTCCGACTCAGGTTTTTCCTTTTTATATCGTTTGAAGTTTCGAGTTCCGACTCGAACTTCCTATCGGATTCAACGCTCGTGTTGGAACCGATCGTTCCTTTAAAGATTCGAGTTTTTCAAAACTCGGGTTTTCCATTTTTATTTTTATTTTGAAGATCCGGGTTCCGACTCGAGTTTTCCCTTTTTATGTCGGTTGAAGTTTCGAGTTCCGACTCGAACTTCCTATCGGATTCAGCGCTCGTGTTGGAACCGATCGTTCATTTGAAAATTCGAGTTTTCAAAACTCGGGTTTTCCATTTTTATTATTATTTTAAAGATCCGAGTTCCGACTCAGGTTTTCCCCTTTTATGTCGTTTGAAGTTTTGAGTTCCGACTCCAACTTCCTATCGGATTTAACGCTTGTGTTGGAACCGATCGTTCCTTTGAAGATTCGAGTTTTTCAAAACTCGGGTTTTCCATTTTTATTTTTTTTTTGAAGATCCGGGTTCCGACTCGGGTTTTCCCTTTTTATGTCGTTTGATGTTTCGAGTTCCGACTCGAACTTCCTATCAGATTCAACGCTCGTGTTGAAACTGATCGTTCCTTTGAAAATTCGAGTTTTCAAACTTGGTTTTTCCATTTTTATTATTGTTTTGAAGATCCGGGTTCCGACTCGGGTTTTTCCTTTTTATGTTGTTTGAAGTTTAGAGTTCTGACTCCAACTTCCTATCGGATTCAATGCTCGTGTTGGAACCGATCGTTCCTTTGAAGATACGAATTTTTCAAAACTCGGGTTTTCCATTTTTATTATTATTTTGAAGATCCGGGTTCCGACTCGGGTTTTCTTTTTTTATGTCGTTTGAAGTTTCGAATTTCGTCTCGAACTTCCTATCGAATTCAATGCTCGTGTTGGAACCGATCGTTCCTTTGAAAATTCGATTCGAAGCTCGGGTTTTCCATTTTTATTATTATTTTGAAGATCCGAGTTCCGACTCGAGTTTCTCCTTTTTATGTCGTTTGAAGTTTCGAGTTCTCTCTCGAACTTCCTGTCGGAGTCAACACTCGTGTTTCAATTGATCGTTCCTTTGAAGATTCGAGTTTTTCAAAACTCGGGTTTTCCATTTTTATTATTATTTTGAAGATCTGGGTTCCGACTCGGGTTTTCTTTCTTTATGTCGTTTGAAGTTTCGAGTTCCGTCTCGAACTTCCTATTGAATTCAACGCTCGTGTTGGAACCGATCGTTACTTTGAAAATTCGAGTTTTCAAAACTCGGGTTTTCCATTTTTATTATTATTTTGAAGATCCGAGTTCCGACTCGGTGATGTCTTCTTTTAAATCGTTGTAATTTTGAAAAGATTTTTAAATGTAAAACATGTGAAAACCAGACATCAAATAATAAAAACCGGTTCTCACTAGTGGATGAGACCGGGTCGAACTCAGGGAACGGGAATATTTTGTATTCAAACACACAAATCTGAACTATTCTTTATTGCCGAATTATTTGAAATGTAAAATGTTCAGAAAAGGTAAAAACAACTAACTATTACAACAAATGAATACCCTTCGTAGAGGGCGTAAAATGCAATATTTACAAACCCAATTAAATTCCTAATTCTAAACTGAAAAGTAAAATTCTTCTAGTCTTGCACTTCGTGTCTCGTAATCGCTTCCGCTCCAATCCCGTGCTATCCTGCACAATTCAAATGAACACGAGCAATACACGAAAAAAAAAAATAACAGAAACTAACTAACTAAATGTTAATACTGAAATGACAATTCATTAAGAAGTTTTAAGACTAATTGTAATATCAAAAACTAACAATATTTTCTTAACTAAGTAATACTAACTGCTAATTAACTAAGTAATCTAATTACAACTAACAGCTAACCTAATCACTATTATCAACACACTTCGTAAAAATCAGGGAGACACTTAGTAAAAACACAAATAAATCTCAGTGAATCTTAATAACCGCAACACTCTATAGAACTCCAACTAAACAATCAAAGATCAACATACTTCCAACAGTGAAGGTTAAAAGAGAATTGCAATGAATTTTAGCAAAGAAACAATTCAGTGAAAATCATTGCTCACTTTTACTGAAAATTAACACATTATTGCAGTGAAGTTCAACAGAAAATTGTGTCTGGACAATTACATTTCAGTAAACAAAAACATTAAATTTCAACAAATCCACACATTCATTGGCAATAGTGAAGCTCGACTGAAAAACATTTACAGCCTGATAGCTCTGATGATTATCTCAGATTAGTTACCCGAATCAATTATCAGAAAAGTGGAAATCAATAAATTCCTGTGGAATTACATCCTAACTCAGATTTGAATGTAAATCAGATCTTGATTTTGCATTTCACTAACAAGATTTACATATAACCGTGTAACAACACGATCAATAGTTTCTGTGGTAACCTGCCGGAATTTGCAAAAATTCCAATGAATTCAACCTCAAACTTCAGTTATCACAAATTTCAGATTTCATGATAGTGATTCACAACAGTACCCATTAGTTCTCACTCTCTTCCGATAACAATGACAGAGCACCCTTATTTGAAATCCAGTATTTAGATCATTCACCAGCACAACAGAAATTTTGATCAGAAATCGGAAGCCCTTTTTATCGATCCAGACGATCGACCAACACTCAGTCGTAATGTAACTGAAATCAAAAATCAGATTCTCTCAAACATTGGATTAAACCAAAAATAAGAGGAATTCAATCAAAAACAGATTGATCGCAGTAATGATTGGAGATTAGGTGACTGATTTATGGAACTTAATCGATCAGTACATGTAATCTAACTTGAATCTAAAACAGGAAAATCAAAAAGAAAAAGAAAAAAAAACATGCGATCTGTATTTTTTTCTTTTCGTTTCACACAGAAACCAAAAACAGAACTCGATTAAAAAAAAATGAAAAAGAATAAGAAAAATGAAGAATCAGAAGAAGAATAAGAGAAAGAAGTATAAGAAGAAGAAGAGATGCAGATTAGGAAAAGAAGAAAAAGAAGAAGAAGAAGTAGAAATCGGAAGAAGAAGAAGAAGAAGAAGTTCTGAAGAAGAAAAAAAATTCTGTAAACTCACCGTGAACCTTAGAAGGGTTAGGAAAGAGTTGGCCCCCTCCTGTACACCATCTCCGGATTGAAGGCACCTCCACCTCAAATGAGAAAGAGAATTAGGGAGAAGGAGAAGAAGAAGAGAAGAATGAGGTGGAGGGGAGGGGTTAGGAAAGAAGGAAATGCGTACAGAAGAAGACCCCGATTTTTACATTTTTTTGGGGTTTTAAAAGAGTTCAAACCGGCTGGAACCGGTTTGAAACAGATTTTTTTTTTCATTTTTAAAACTGCAAACCGGTTTAAGCCGGTTTTGTTTATTATTTTTTTTCAATTAAAAAAAACTATGAAAACTAGTTTATTAGAAAGTGTTCAAAAATTAAAAATCAAAAATCAAAACTTATTTAAAAAGAAACTAAAAAAAAATATTCTAATTATTTATATTTATATATAATTTTTTTCTTTTCTAAAAAAAAACAAACTTTTAAAATGATTTTAAAAACTATTTTCTCTATTTTTTATTTTATTTTTAACTGAAAACTAAAACTAAACTACTATGAATATAACAAAAACTAAAATATGTATAAAAATGTAAAATAAAACTATTTTTCATGCATTTTTTATTTTTAAATCATTTTAGCACATTTACTCGAAAACTAGCATAAAATTAGGTTTTTGAAACATTATTTTATAAAATCATGCATATTTAAATGTTAATTAACCCTGATTTATATGCATGATCACTCGGGTTTCTCCTTTATATGTCATTTAAAGTTTTGAGTTCTGTCTCGAACTTCCTGTCGGATTCAACACTCGTGTTACAACTGATCGTTCCTTTGAAGATTCAAGTTTTTTGAACTCGGGTTTTCCATTTTTATTATTATTTTGAAGATCCGGGTTCCGACTCAGGTTTTTCCTTTTTATATCGTTTGAAGTTTCGAGTTCCGACTCGAACTTCCTATCGGATTCAACGCTCGTGTTGGAACCGACCGTTCCTTTGAAGATTCGAGTTTTCAAAACTCGGGTTTTCCGTTTTTTTATTATTTTGAAGATCCGGGTTCCGACTCAATTTTCCCTTTTTATGTCGTTTGAAGTTTCGAGTTCCGACTCGAATTTCCTATCGAATTCAACGCTCGTGTTGGAACAAATCGTTCCTTTGAAGATTCGAGTTTTTCAAAACTCGGGTTTTCCTTTTTTATTATTATTTTGAAGATACGGGTTCCGACTCGGGTTTTTCCTTTTTATGTCGTTTGAAGTTTTGAGTTTCGACTAGAACTTCCTATCGGATTCAACGCTTGTGTTGAAACCGATCGTTCCTTTGAAGAATCGAGTTTTTCAAAACTCGGGTTTTCCATTTTTATTATTATTTTAAAATCCGGGTTCCGACTCGGGTTTTCCCTTTTTATGTCATTTGAAGTTTCGAGTTCCGACTCGAACTTCCTATCGGATTCAGCGCTCGTGTTGGAACCAATCGTTCATTTGAAGATTCGAGTTTTTCAAAACTCGAGTTTTTCATTTTTATTATTATTTTGAAGATCTGGGTTTCGACTAGGGTTGTCCCTTTCTAGGTCGTTTGAAGTTTGAGTTCCGACTCGAACTTCTTATTGAATTCAACGCTCGTGTTGGAATCGATCGTTCCTTTGAAAATTCGAGTTTTCAAAACTCGGGTTTTCCATTTTTATTATTATTTTAAAGATCCGGGTTCCGACTCGGGTTTTCCCTTTATATAAAGTTTGAAGTTTTGAGTTCCGACTCAAACTTCCTATCGGATTCAACGCTCGTGTTGGAACCGATCGTTCCTTTGAAGATTCAAGTTTTTCAAAACTAAGGTTTTCCATTTTTATCATTATTTTGAAGATCCGGGTTCCGACACGGGTTTTTTCTTTTTATGTCGTTTGAAGGTTCAAGTTTCGACTCGAACTTTGTATCGAATTCAACGATCGTGTTGGAACCGATAGTTCCTTTGAAAATTTGAGTTTTCAAAACTCGCGTTTTCCATTTTTATTATTATCTTAAAGATCCGAGTTCTGACTCGGGTTTTCCCTTTTTATGTCATTTGAAGTTTCGAGTTCCGACTCAAACTTCCTATCGGATTCAACGCTCGTGTTGGAACCGATCATTTTTTTGAAAATTCGAGTTTTTTAAAACTCGAGTTTTCCATTTTTGTTATTATTTTGAAGATCCGGGTTCCGACACCGGTTTCCCCTTTTTATGTCGTTTGAAGTTTCGAGTTCCGACTCGAACTTCTTATCGGATTCAACGCTCGTGTTGGAACCGATCGTTCCTTTGAAAATTCGATTTTCAAAACTCGGGTTTTCCATTTTTATTATTGTTTTGAAGATCCGGGTGTTGACTCGGGTTTTCCCTTTTTATTTCGTTTGAAGTTTTGAGTTCCGACTCGAACTTCTTATCGGATTCAACGCTCGTGTTGGAACCGATCGTTCCTTTGAATATTCGAGTTTTTCAAAACTCGGGTTTTCCATTTTTATTATTATTTTGAAGATCCGGGTTCCGACTTAGGTTTTCTTTTTTTATGTCGTTTGAAGTTTTGAGTTCCGTCTCGAACTTCCTATCGGATTCAACGTTCGTGTTGGAAACGATCGTTCCTTTGAATATTCGAGTTTTCAAAACTCAGGTTTTCCATTTTTATTATTATTTTGAAGATCCGGGTTCCGAGTCAGGTTTTCTCTTATTATGTCGTTTGAAGTTTCGAGTTCTGACTCGAACTTCCTATCGAATTCCACGCTCGTGTTGGAACCGATCGTTCCTTTGAAAATTCAAGTTTTCAAAACTCTGGTTTTCCATTTTTGTTATTATTTTGAAGATCCGGGTTCCGACTCGGGTTTGCCCTTTTTATGTCGTTTGAAGTTTCGAGTTCCGACTCAAACTTCTTATCGGATTCAACCCTCGTGTTGAAACCGATCGTTCCTTTGAAAATTCGAGTTTTCAAAACTCGGGTTTTCCATTTTTATTATTGTTTTGAAGATCCAGGTTCCGACTCGGGTTTTTCCTTTTTATGTCGTTTGAAGTTTTGAGTTCTGACTCAAACTTCCTATCGGATTCAACGCTCGTGTTGGAACCAATCGTTCCTTTGAACATTCGAGTTTTTCAAAACTCGGGTTTTCCATTTTTATTATTATTTTGAAGATCTGGGTTTCGACTCGGGTTTTCTTTCTTTATGTCGTTTGAAGTTTCGAGTTCCGTCTCGAACTTCCTATCGAATTCAACGCTCATGTTGGAACCGATCGTTACTTTGAAAATTCGGGTTTTCCATTTTTATTACTATTTTGAAGATACGAGTTCCGACTCGGGTTTCTCCTTTTTATGTCATTTAAAGTTTCGAGTTCTGTCTCGAACATCCTGTCGGATTCAACACTCGTGTTACAACTGATCGTTCCTTTGAAGATTCAAGTTTTTCGAACTCGGGTTTTCCATTTTTATTATTATTTTGAAGATCCGGGTTCCGACTCAGGTTTTTCCTTTTTATATCGTTTGAAGTTTCGAGTTCCGTCTCGAACTTCCTATCGGATTCAACGTTCGTGTTGGAAACGATCGTTCCTTTGAATATTCGAGTTTTCAAAACTCAGGTTTTCAATTTTTATTATTATTTTGAAGATCCGGGTTCCGACTCAGGTTTTCTCTTATTATGTCGTTTGAAGTTTCGAGTTCCGACTCGAACTTCCTATCGAATTCCACGCTCGTGTTGGAACCGATCGTTCCTTTGAAAATTCGAGTTTTCAAAACTCTGGTTTTCCATTTTTGTTATTATTTTGAAGATCCGGGTTCCGACTCGGGTTTGCCCTTTTTATGTCGTTTGAAGTTTCGAGTTCCGACTCAAACTTCTTATCGGATTCAACCCTCGTGTTGAAACCGATCGTTCCTTTGAAAATTCGAGTTTTCAAAACTCGGGTTTTCCATTTTTATTATTGTTTTGAAGATCCAGGTTCCGACTCGGGTTTTCCCTTTTTATGTCGTTTGAAGTTTTGAGTTCTGACTCAAACTTCCTATCGGATTCAACGCTCGTGTTGGAACCAATCGTTCCTTTGAAGATTCGAGTTTTTCAAAACTCGGGTTTTCCATTTTTATTATTATTTTGAAGATCTGGGTTTCGACTCGGGTTTTCTTTCTTTATGTCGTTTGAAGTTTCGAGTTCCGTCTCGAACTTCCAATCGAATTCAACGCTCATGTTGGAACCGATCATTACTTTGAAAATTCGAGTTTTCAAAACTCGGGTTTTCCATTTTTATTATTATTTTGAAGATACGAGTTTCGACTCGGGTTTCTCCTTTTTATGTCATTTAAAGTTTCGAGTTCTGTCTCGAACATCCTGTCGGATTCAACACTCGTGTTACAACTGATCGTTCCTTTGAAGATTCAAGTTTTTCGAACTCGGGTTTTCCATTTTTATTATTATTTTGAAGATCCGGGTTCCGACTCAGGTTTTTCCTTTTTATATCGTTTGAAGTTTCGAGTTCCGTCTCGAACTTCCTATCGGATTCAACGTTCGTGTTGGAAACGATCGTTCCTTTGAATATTCGAGTTTTCAAAACTCAGGTTTTCAATTTTTATAATTATTTTGAAGATCCGGGTTCCGACTCAGGTTTTCTCTTATTATGTCGTTTGAAGTTTCGAGTTCCGACTCGAACTTCCTATCGAATTCCACGCTCGTGTTGGAACCGATCGTTCCTTTGAAAATTCGAGTTTTCAAAACTCTGGTTTTCCATTTTTGTTATTATTTTGAAGATCCGGGTTCCGACTCGGGTTTTCCCTTTTTATGTCATTTGAAGTTTCGAGTTCCAACTCAAACTTCTTATCGGATTCAACGCTCGTGTTGAAACCGATCGTTCCTTTGAAAATTCGAGTTTTCAAAACTCGGGTTTTCCATTTTTATTATTGTTTTGAAGATCCAAGTTCTGACTCGGGTTTTCCCTTTTTATGTCGTTTGAAGTTTTGAGTTCTGACTCAAACTTCCTATCGGATTCAACGCTTGTGTTGGAACCGATCGTTCCTTTGAAGATTCGAGTTTTTCAAAACTCGGGTTTTCCATTTTTATTTTTATTTTGAAGATCCAGGTTCCGACTCGAGTTTTCCCTGTTTATGTCGTTTGAAGTTTTGAGTTCCGACTCGAACTTCCTATCGGATTCAGCGCTCGTGTTGGAACCGATCGTTCATTTGAAAATTCGATTTTTCAAAACTCGGGTTTTCCATTTTTATTAATATTTTAAAGATCCGGGTTCCGACTCGGGTTTTCCCCTTTTATGTCGTTTGAAGTTTTGAGTTTCGACTCGAACTTTCTATCCAATTTAACGCTTGTGTTGGAACCGATCGTTCCTTTGAAGATTCGAGTTTTTCAAAACTCGGGTTTTCCATTTTTATTTTTATTTTGAACATCCGGGTTCTGACTCGGGTTTTCCCTTTTTATGTCGTTTGATGTTTCGAGTTCCGACTCGAACTTCCTATCGGATTCAACGCTCGTATTGAAACCGATCGTTCCTTTGAAAATTCGAGTTTTCAAAACGTGGGTTTTCCATTTTTATTATTGTTTTGAAGATCCGGGTTCCGACTCGGGTTTTTCCTTTTTATGTTGTTTGAAGTTTAGAGTTCTGACTCAAACTTCCTATCGGATTCAATGCTCGTGTTGGAACCGATCGTTCCTTTGAAGATTCGAGTTTTTCAAAACTCGGGTTTTCCATTTTTATTTTTATTTTGAACATCCGGGTTCTGACTCGGGTTTTCCCTTTTTATGTCGTTTGATGTTTCGAGTTCCGACTCGAACTTCCTATCGGATTCAACGCTCGTATTGAAACCGATCGTTCCTTTGAAAATTCGAGTTTTCAAAACGTGGGTTTTCCATTTTTATTATTGTTTTGAAGATCCGGGTTCCGACTCGGGTTTTTCCTTTTTATGTTGTTTGAAGTTTAGAGTTCTGACTCAAACTTCCTATCGGATTCAATGCTCGTGTTGGAATCGATCGTTCCTTTGAAGATTCGAGTTTTTCAAAACTCGGGTTTTCCATTTTTATTATTATTTTGAAGATCCGGGTTCCGATTCGGGTTTTCTTTTTTTATGTCGTTTGAAGTTTCGAATTCCGTCTTGAACTTCCTATCAAATTCAACGCTCGTGTTGGAACTGATCGTTCCTTTGAAAATTCGATTCAAAGCTCGGGTTTTCCATTTTTTTTATTATTTTGAAGATCCGGGTTCCGACTCGAGTTTCTCCTTTTTATGTCGTTTGAAGTTTCGTGTTCTCTCTCGAACTTTCTGTCGGATTCAACACTCGTGTTTCAATTGATCGTTCCTTTGAAGATTCAAGTTTTTAAAACTCGGATTTTCCATTTTTATTATTATTTTGAAGATCCGGGTTCCGACTCAAGTTTTTCCATTTTATATTGTTTGAAGTTTCGAGTTCCGACTCAAACTTCCTATCGGATTCAATGCTTGTGTTGGAACCGATCGTTCCTTTGAAGATTCGAGTTTTTCAAAACTCAGGTTTTCCATTTTAATTTTTATTTTGAAAATCCGGGTTCCGACTCGAGTTTTCCCTTTTTATGTCGTTTAAAGTTTTGAGTTCTGACTCGAACTTCCTATCGGATTCAACCCTCATGTTGGAACCGATAGTTCCTTTGAAAATTTGAGTTTTCAAAACTCGCGTTTTCCATTTTTATTATTATTTTAAAGATCCGAGTTCCGACTCGGGTTTTCCCTTTTTATGTCATTTGAAGTTTCGAGTTCCGACTCAAACTTCCTATCGGATTCAATGCTTGTGTTGGAACCGATCGTTCCTTTGAAGATTCGAGTTTTTCAAAACTCAGGTTTTCCATTTTAATTTTTATTTTGAAAATTCGGGTTCCGACTCGAGTTTTCCCTTTTTATGTCGTTTAAAGTTTCGAGTTCTGACTCGAACTTCCTATCAGATTCAACACTCGTGTTGGAAACGATCGTTCCTTTGAAAATTCAAGTTTTCAAAACTCGGGTTTTCCATTTTTATTATTATTTTAAAGATCTGGGTTCCGACTCGAGTTTTCCCTATTTATGTTGTTTGAAGTTTCAAGTTCCGACTCGAACTTCCTTTCGGATTCAACGCTCGTGATGGAACCGATCGTTCCTTTGAAGATTCAAGTTTTTCAAAACTCGGGTTTTCTATTTTTATTATTTTTTTGAGGATCCGGGTTCCGACTCAAGTTTTCCCTTTTTATGTTGTTTGATGTTTCGAGTTCCGACTCGAACTTCCTATCGGATTCAATGCTCGTGTAGGAACCGATCATTCGTTTGAAGATTCAAGTTTTTCAAAACTCGGGTTTTCCATTTTTATTATTATTTTGAAGATCCGGGTTCCAACTCGTGTTTTTCCTTTTTATGTCATTTGAAGTTTCGAGTTACTACTCGAACTTATTAACGGATTCAACGCTCGTGTTGAAACCGATCATTCCATTGAAAATTCGAGTTTTCAAAACTTGGGTTTTCCTTTTTTATTATTATTTTGAAGATCCGGGTTCCGACTAGGGTTTCTCCTTTTTATGTCATTTGAAGTTTCGAGTTCTGTCTCAAACTTCCTGTCGGATTCAACACTCGTGTTGCAACTGATCGTTCCTTTGAAGATTCAAGTTTTTAAAACTCGGGTTTACCATTTTTATTATTATTTTGAAGATCCGGGTTCCGAGTCAGGTTTTTCCTTTTTATATCATTTGAAGTTTCGATTTCCGAATCGAACTTCCTATCGGATTCAACGCTCGTGTATGAACCATATGTTTCTTTGAAGATTCAAGTTTTTCAAAACTCGGGTTTTCCATTTTTATTTTTATTTTGAAGATCCCGGTTTCGACTCGAGTTTTCCCTTTTTATGTCATTTGAAGTTTCGAGTTCCGTCTCGAACTTCCTATCGAATTCAACGCTCGTGTTGGAACCGATTGTTCCTTTGAAAATTCAAGTTTTCAAAACTCGGTTTTTCCATTTTTATTATTATTTTAAAGATCTTGGTTCCAACTCGGGTTTTCCCTTTTTATGTCGTTTGAAGTCTCGACTTCGAACTCGAACTCGAACTCGAACTTCCTATTAGATTCAACGCTCGTGTTGGAACCGATTAGTTTTTTGAACATTCAAGTTTTTCAAAACTCGGGTGTTCCATTTTTATTATTTTTTTGAAGATCCGGGTTCCTACTCGGGTTTTCCCTTTTTATGTCGTTTGATGTTTCGAGTTCCAACTCGAATTTCCTATCAGATTCAACGCTCGTGTTGGAACCGATCGTTCCTTTGAAGATTCGAGTTTTTGGAAACTCGAGTTTAACATTTTTATTATTATTTTGAAGATCCGGGTTCCGATTCGGGTTTTTCCTTTTTATGCCGTTTGAAGTTTCGAATTACAACTCGAACTGCTTATCGGATTCAACGCTCGTGTTGGAACCGATCGTTCCTTTGAAAATTTGAGTTTTCAAAACTCGGGTTTTCCATTTTTATTATTATTTTGAAGATCCATGTTCCGACTCAGGTTTTCTCTTTTTATGTCGTTGGAAGTTTCGAGTTCCAACTCGAACTTCCTATCGGATTCAATGATCGTGTTGGAACCGATCATTCCTTTGAAAATTCGAGTTTTTCAAAACTCAGGTTTTCCATTTTTGTTATTCTTTTGAAGATCCGGGTTTCGACTCAGGTTTTCCCTTTTTATGTCGTTTAAAGTTTGAGTTTCGACTCGAACTTCCTATCGGATTCAATACTCGTGTTGGAACCGATCGTTCCTTTGAAGATTCGAGTTTTCAAAACTCGGGTTTTCCATTTTTATTAATATTTTAAAGATCTGGGTTCCGACTCGGGTTTTCCCTTTTTATGTCGTTTGAAGTTTTGTGTTCCGACTCAAACTTCCTATCGGATTCAACGCTTGTGTTGGAACCGATCGTTCCTTTGATGATTCAAGTTTTTCAAAACTCGGGTTTTTCATTTTTTTTATTATTTTGAAGATCCGGGTTCCTACTCGATTTTCCCTTTTTATGTCGTTTGAAGTTTCGAGTTCCGACTCGAACTTCCTATCGAATTCAACGCTCGTGTTGGAACCGATCGTTCCTTTGAAGATTCGAGTTTTTCAAAACTCGGGTTTTCCTTTTTTATTATTATTTTGAAGATCCGGGTTCCGACTCGGGTTTTTCCTTTTTATGTCGTTTGAAGTTTTGAGTTTCGACTAGAACTTCCTATCGGATTCAACGCTCGTGTTGAAACCGATCGTTCCTTTGAAGAATCGAGTTTTTCAAAACTCGGGTTTTCCATTTTTATTATTATTTTGAAGATCCGGGTTCCGATTCGAGTTTTCTTTTTTTACGTCGTTGGAAGTTTCGAATTCCGTCTCGAACTTCCTATCGAATTCAACGCTCGTGTTGGAACCAGTCGTTCCTTTGAAAATTCGATTCAAAGCTCGGGTTTTCCATTTTTATTATTATTTTGAAGATCCGGTTTCCGACTCGAGTTTCTAATTTTTATGTCGCTTGAAGTTTTGTGTTCTCTCTAGAACTTTATGTCGGATTCAACACTCGTGTTTCAATTGATCGTTCCTTTGAAGACTCAAGTTTTTAAAACTCGGATTTTCCATTTTTATTATTATTTTGAAGATCCGGGTTCCGACTCAGGTGTTTCCATTTTATATTGTTTGAAGTTTCGAGTTCCGACTCAAACTTCCTATCGGATTCAATGCTTGTGTTGGAACCGATCGTTCCTTTGAAGATTCGAGTTTTTCAAAACTCAGGTTTTCCATTTTAATTTTTATTTTGAAAATCCGGGTTCCGACTCGAGTTTTCCCTTTTTATGTCGTTTAAAGTTTTGAGTTCTGACTCGAACTTCCTATCGGATTCAACCCTCATGTTGGAACCGATAGTTCCTTTGAAAATTTGAGTTTTCAAAACTCGCGTTTTCCATTTTTATTATTATTTTAAAGATCCGAGTTCCGACTCGGGTTTTCCCTTTTTATGTCATTTGAAGTTTCGAGTTCCGACTCGAACTTCCTATCGGATTCAACGCTCGTGTTTGAACCGATCGTTTTTTTGAAGATTCGAGTTTTTTAAAACTCGAGTTTTCCATTTTTATTATTATTTTGAAGATCCGGGTTCCGACACCGATTTTCCCTTTTTATGTCGTTTTAAGTTTCGAGTTCCGACTCGAACTTCTTTTCGGATTCAACGCTCGTGTTGGAACCGATCGTTCATTTGAAAATTTGAATTTTCAAAACTCGGGTTTTCCATTTTTATTATTGTTTTGAAGATCCGGGTGTTGACTCGGGTTTTCCTTTTTTATTTTGTTTGAAGTTTCGAGTTCCGACTCGAACTTTTTATCGGATTCAACGCTCGTGTTGGAACCGATCGTTTCTTTGAATATTCGAGTTTTTCAAAACTCGGGTTTTTTATTTTTATTATTATTTTGAAAATCCGGGTTTCTCCTTTTTATGTCGTTTGAAGTTTCGAGTTTTGTCTCAAACTTCCTGTCGGATTCAACACTCGTGTTGCAACTGATCGTTCCTTTGAAGATTCAAGTTTTTAAAACTCAGGTTTTCCATTTTTATTATTATTTTGAAGATCCGGGTTCCGACTCGGGTTTTCCCTTTTTATGTCATTTGAAGTTTCGAGTTCCGACTCAAACATCCTCTCGAATTTAACGCTCTTGTTGGAACCGATCGTTCCTTTGAAGATTCGAGTTTTCAAAACTCGGGTTTTCCATTTTTATTATTGTTTTAAAGATCCGGGTTCCGACTCGGGTTTTCCCTTTTTATGAAGTTTGAAGTTTTGAGTTCCGACTCAAACTTCCTATCGGATTCAATGCTCGTGTTGGAACCGATCGTTCCTTTGAAGATTCAAGTTTTTCAAAACTAAGGTTTTCCATTTTTATCATTATTTTGAAGATCCGGGTTCCGACACGGGTTTTTTCTTTTTATGTCGTTTGAAGGTTCAAGTTCCGACTCGAACTTTGTATCGAATTCAACGCTCGTGTTGGAACCGATAGTTCCTTTGAAAATTCGAGTTTTCAAAACTCGCGTTTTCCATTTTTATTATGTTTTTAAAGATCCGAGTTCCGACTCGGGTTTTCTTTTTTTATGTCATTTGAAGTTTCGAGTTCCGACTCGAACTTCCTATCGGATTCAACGCTCGTGTTGGAACCGATCGTTTTTTTGAAGATTCGAGTTTTTTAAAGCTCCAGTTTTCCATTTTTATTATTATTTTGAAGATCCGGGTTCCGACACCCGTTTTCCCTTTTTATGTCGTTTGAAGTTTTGAGTTCCGACTCGAACTTCTTTTCAGATTCAACGCTCGTGTTGGAACCGATCGTTCATTTGAAAATTTGAATTTTCAAAACTCGGGTTTTCCATTTTTATTATTGTTTTGAAGATCCGGGTGTTGACTCGGGTTTTCCCTTTTTATTTCGTTTGAAGTTTCGAGTTTCGACTCGAACTTCTTATCGGATTCAACGCTCGTGTTGGAACCGATCGTTCCTTTGAATATTCGAGTTTTTCAAAACTCGGGTTTTTTATTTTTATTATAATTTTGAAGATCCAGTTTCCGACTCGGGTTTTCACTTTTTATGTCGTTTGAAGTTTCGTGTTCCGACTCAAACTTCTTATCGGATTCAACGCTCGTGTTGAAACCGATCGTTCCTTTGAAAATTCGAGTTTTCAAAACTCGGGTTTTCCATTTTTATTATTGTTTTGAAGATCCAGGTTCCGACTCGGTTTTTCCCTTTTTATGTCGTTTGAAGTTTCGAGTTCTGACTCAAACTTCCTATCGGATTCAACGCTCGTGTTGGAACCAATCGTTCCTTTGAAGATTCGAGTTTTTCAAATCTCGGGTTTCCATTTTTATTATTATTTTGAAGATCTGGGTTCCGACTCGGGTTTTCTTTCTTTATGTCGTTTGAAGTTTCGAGTTCCGTCTCGAACTTCCTATCGAATTCAACGCTCGTGTTGGAAACGATCGTTACTTTGAAAATTCGAGTTTTCAAAACTCGGGTTTTCCATTTTTATTATTATTTTGAAGATACGAGTTCCGACTCGAGTTTCTCCTTTTTTATGTCATTTAAAGTTTCGAGTTCTATCTCGAACCTCCTGTCGGATTCAACACTCGTGTTACAACTGATCGTTCCTTTGAAGATTCAAGTTTTTCGAACTCGGGTTTTCCATTTTTATTATTATTTTGAAGATCCGGGTTCCGACGCAGGTTTTTCCTTTTTATATCGTTTGAAGTTTCGAGTTCCGACTCGAACTTCCTATCGGATTCAACGCTCATGTTGAAACCGATCGTTCCTTTGAAGATTCGAGTTTTTCAAAACTCGAGTTTTCCATTTTTATTTTTATTTTGAAGATCCGGGTTCCGACTCGAGTTTTCTCTTTTTATGTCGTTTGAAGTTTCGAGTTCCGACTCGAACTTTCTATCGGATTCAGCGCTCGTGTTGGTACCGATCGTTCATTTGAAAATTCGAGTTTTCAAAACTCGGGTTTTCCATTTTTTTTATTATTTTAAAGACCCGGGTTCCGACTCGGGTTTTCCCCTTTTATGTCGTTTGAAGTTTTGAGTTCCGACTCGAACTTCCTATCGGATTTAACGCTTGTGTTGGAACCGATCGTTCCTTTGAAGATTCGAGTTTTTCAAAACTCAGGTTTTCCATTTTAATTTTTATTTTGAAAATCCGGGTTCCGACTCGAGTTTTCCCTTTTTATGTCGTTTAAAGTTTCGAGTTCTGACTCGAACTTCCTATCGGATTCAACCCTCATGTTGGAACCGATAGTTCCTTTGAAAATTCGAGTTTTCAAAACTTGCATTTTCCATTTTTATTATTATTTTAAAGATCCGAGTTCCGACTCAGGTTTTCCCTTTTTATGTCATTTGAAGTTTCGAGTTCCGACTCGAACTTCCTATCGGATTCAACGCTCGTGTTGGAACCCATCGTTTTTTTGAAGATTCGAGTTTTTTAAAACTCGAGTTTTCCATTTTTATTATTATTTTGAAGATCCGGGTTCCGACACCGGTTTTCCCTTTTTATGTCGTTTGAAGTTTCGAGTTCCGACTCGAACTTCTTTTCGGATTCAACGCTCGTGTTGGAACCGATCGTTCATTTGAAAATTCGAGTTTTCAAAACTCGGGTTTTCATTTTTATTATTGTTTTGAAGATCCAGGTTTTGACTCGGTTTTTCCCTTTTTATGTCGTTTGAAGTTTCGAGTTCTGACTCAAACTTCCTATCGGATTCAACGCTCGTGTTGGAACCAATCGTTCCTTTGAAGATTCGAGTTTTTCAAATCTCGGGTTTCCATTTTTATTATTATTTTGAAGATCTGGGTTCCGACTCAGGTTTTCTTTCTTTATGTCGTTTGAAGTTTCGGGTTCCGTCTCGAACTTCTTATCTAATTCAACGCTCGTGTTGGAAACGATCGTTACTTTGAAAATTCGAGTTTTCAAAACTCGGGTTTTCCATTTTTATTATTATTTTGAAGATACGAGTTCCGACTCGGGTTTCTCCTTTTTATGTCATTTAAAGTTTCGAGTTCTATCTCGAACTTCCTGTCGGATTCAACACTCGTGTTACAACTGATCGTTCCTTTGAAGATTCAAGTTTTTCGAACTCGGGTTTTCCATTTTTATTATTATTTTGAAGAGCCGGGTTCCGACGCAGGTTTTTCCTTTTTATATCGTTTGAAGTTTCGAGTTCCGACTCGAACTTCCTATCGGATTCAACGCTCGTGTTGAAACCGATCGTTCCTTTGAAGATTCGAGTTTTTCAAAACTCGAGTTTTCCATTTTTATTTTTATTTTGAAGATCCGGGTTCCGACTCGAGTTTTCCCTTTTTATGTCGTTTGAAGTTTCGAGTTCCGACTCGAACTTCCTATCGGATTCAGCGCTCGTGTTGGTACCGATCGTTCATTTGAAAATTCGAGTTTTCAAAACTCGGGTTTTCCATTTTTTTTATTATTTTAAAGACCCGGGTTTCGACTCGGGTTTTCCCCTTTTATGTCGTTTGAAGTTTTGAGTTCCGACTCGAACTTCCTATCGGATTTAACGCTTGTGTTGGAACCGATCGTTCCTTTGAAGATTCGAGTTTTTCAAAACTCGGGTTTTCCATTTTTATTTTTATTTTGAAGATCCGGGTTCTGACTCGGGTTTTCCCTTTTTATGTCGTTTGATGTTTAGAGTTCTGACTCAAAC
Source organism: Nuphar pumila (assembly GCF_984573655.1). NCBI lineage: Eukaryota > Viridiplantae > Streptophyta > Magnoliopsida > Nymphaeales > Nymphaeaceae > Nuphar > Nuphar pumila. Next base: position 60,156,129 of record NC_143253.1, on the reverse strand, counting down.
CTCCTATCGGATTCAATGCTCGTGTTGGAACCGATCGTTCCTTTGAAGATTCGAGTTTTTCAAAACTCGGGTTTTCCATTTTTATTATTATTTTGAAGATCCGGGTTCCGATTCGGGTTTTCTTTTTTTATGTCGTTTGAAGTTTCGAATTCCGTCTCGAACTTCCTATCGAATTCAACGCTCGTGTTGGAACCAATCGTTCCTTTGAAAATTCGATTCAAAGCTCGGGTTTTCCATTTTTATTATTATTTTGAAGATCCGGGTACCGACTCGAGTTTCTCCTTTTTATGTCGTTTGAAGTTTCGTGTTCTCTCTAGAACTTTCTATCGGATTCAACACTCGTGTTTCAATTGATCGTTCCTTTGAAGACTCAAGTTTTTAAAACTCGGCTTTTCCATTTTTATTATTATTTTGAAGATCCGGGTTCCGACTCAGGTTTTTCCATTTTATATTGTTGGAAGTTTCGAGTTCCGACTCGAACTTCCTATCGGATTCAATGCTTGTGTTGGAACCGATCGTTCCTTTGAAGATTCGAGTTTTTCAAAACTCAGGTTTTCCATTTTAATTTTTATTTTAAAAATCCGGGTTCCGACTCGAGTTTTCCCTTTTTATGTCGTTTAAAGTTTCGAGTTCTGACTCGAACTTCCTATCGGATTCAACCCTCATGTTGGAACCGATAGTTCCTTTGAAAATTTGAGTTTTCAAAACTCGCGTTTTCCATTTTTATTATTATTTTAAAGATCCGAGTTCTGACTCGGGTTTTCCCTTTTTATGTCATTTGAAGTTTCGAGTTCCGACTCGAACTTCCTATCGGATTCAACGCTCGTGTTGGAACCGATCGTTTTTTTGAAGATTCGAGTTTTTTAAAACTCGAGTTTTCCATTTTTATTATTATTTTGAAGATCCGGGTTCCGACACCGGTTTTCCCTTTTTATGTCGTTTGAAGTTTAGAGTTCCGACTCGAACTTCTTTTCAGATTCAACGCTCGTGTTGGAACCGATCGTTCATTTGAAAATTCGAGTTTTCAAAACTCGGGTTTTCCATTTTTATTATTGTTTTGAAGATCCAGGTTCCGACTCGTTTTTTCCCTTTTTATGTCGTTTAAAGTTTCGAGTTCTGACTCAAACTTCCTATCGGATTCAACGCTGGTGTTGGAACCAATCGTTCCTTTGAAGATTCGAGTTTTTCAAATCTCGGGTTTCCATTTTTATTATTATTTTGAAGATCTGGGTTCCGACTCGGGTTTTCTTTCTTTATGTCGTTTGAAGTTTCGGGTTTCGTCTCGAACTTCCTATCGAATTCAACGCTCGTGTTGGAAACGATCGTTACTTTGAAAATTCGAGTTTTCAAAACTCGGGTTTTCCATTTTTATTTTTATTTTGAAGATACGAGTTCCGACTCGGGTTTGTCCTTTTTATGTCATTTAAAGTTTCGAGTTCTATCTCGAACTTCCTGTCGGATTCAACACTCGTGTTACAACTGATCGTTCCTTTGAAGATTCAAGTTTTTCGAACTCGGGTTTTCCATTTTTATTATTATTTTGAAGATCCGGGTTCCGACGCAGGTTTTTCCTTTTTATATCGTTTGAAGTTTCGAGTTCCGACTCGAACTTCCTATCGGATTCAACGCTCGTGTTGAAACCGATCGTTCCTTTGAAGATTCGAGTTTTTCAAAACTCGAGTTTTCCATTTTTATTTTTATTTTGAAGATCCGGGTTCCGACTCAAGTTTTCCCTTTTTATGTCGTTTGAAGTTTCGAGTTCCGACTCGAACTTCCTATCGGATTCAGCGCTCGTGTTGGTACCGATCGTTCATTTGAAAATTTGAGTTTTCAAAACTCGGGTTTTCCATTTTTTTTATTATTTTAAAGACCCGGGTTCCGACTCGGGTTTTCCCCTTTTATGTCGTTTGAAGTTTTGAGTTCCGACTCGAACTTCCTATCGGATTTAACGCTTGTGTTGGAACCGATCGTTCCTTTGAAGATTCGAGTTTTTCAAAACTCGGATTTTCCATTTTTATTTTTATTTTGAAGATCCGGGTTCCGACTCGGGTTTTCCCTTTTTATGTCGTTTGATGTTTAGAGTTCTGACTCGAACTTCCTATCAGATTCAACCCTCATGTTGGAACCGATAGTTCCTTTGAAAATTCGAGTTTTCTAAACTCGCGTTTTCCATTTTTATTATTATTTTAAAGATCCGAGTTCCGACTCGGGTTTTCCCTTTTTATGTCATTTGAAGTTTCGAGTTTCGACTCGAACTTCCTATCGGATTCAATGCTCGTGTTGAAACCGATCGTTCCTTTGAAGATTCGAGTTTTCAAAACTCAGAATTAAATACTCTAATACCAAAGAGGAATTTTCTAATAAATTGTTTTCATGGGCTGATCAATCAAACAAATACCATACCATTTTGTTTTTTTCGTAGAAGAAAGAGATTCTGCATCAAATGGCTCAATCCTCTTGAACCTGTTATTTCTCGAGAACTTCTATGTGATTTCAAGAGCCAAAGATGCAAATATATTGGATTTTCACCTTGGCACCCCTTCCGTCAATTTTCCCCTTCTTTTTTTTTCTTTTTGCAGGAAATGCTGCCTATGTCTATTACAGTTGGTATTGATAAAACTGAGGCCTCTAATGTTGATGATGAATCCAGATTCACAGTAGTGACAAATGAGATACACTGCTTGGGGAAGCATATGTTGACAGAACCCATTTTGAGTAATATCAGCAAATATCAAACTCAACCCAGCCCGGCATACAGATTTCTACCAGAAGAATTCAAATCACACAGGTTGACCTTAATGTAGTATTGACAAATGCAGAATATGGCTGAGGTACCAGACTTAGATATAATGACAAATAGATAAAGGAAGGGCATCAACAAGATGCAAACACTAATGAATTAATGGATGATAATATCGCATGCTGTTTGTTTAATCAATATGCTACAAATTTAAGAGAACACGAATCAGATATGAAACCGATGATATCTTGGCATAAACAAAATTACAACGAAGGTATCTGTTAAGCTATGCAGGTGAATAGTAAAGGGAACAATATGCTGAACAAGAAGATTAAAGAGAGAATCTAAGATACAAGACATAACGAAAATAATTGCTACATAGTGGTCCAGGCATACCACATGATTGAAATCCAGGGACAAAATCATGCATCTCTGTTACAAAGGAGTATAAACATGCGTTTAGGATAATATCGCAGGAACATCGTCCCTGGGAACAAGGATCGCGCAGGTGGGTAATCCGCTTGAAACACCACTTCGCAAAAATATAAACCCGAAAGTCACCCATCGCAGAAGAGATCGACGACTTTGGCTTGTACATGAGGCAAATAAGTTCTCAAAGATCATAAAAATATGTTGTGAGAATATACATTGTGAAAAGCAAACACAACGAAGAAATGCAAGATAAAAGAAGATGAGGAATTCAAAGCAAAGGAAAATTTACAATTACAGAAATAAATTGTTGGAATAATTCATGCCTTTTACTGTTGCACAGAGATGAGTTGAGATTGCACAGGCAACTCAACATCATCGATGGTGCGAAAATGGGGAGAAAAAAAAAACCAGCAAGTCGGGAGTAAAGCGTAAAAGATAAAGAAGGAAACTTAAAACAACGTAAAAAAAAAAAACAAGAAATGCTTTACAGAAGATCAAGAAAAGGGGGAAGAGGATGACTACTTACCTGATTGCTGCAGGGATTTTGAAGGAAGGAAGGAAGAAAGGAACGACGCTCGGCTGTAGGACTTCCTTCAGAAAAAAAAAATAATAAAGGAGCAGAGGATTAGAGGGGTGAATGATTGATCGTAGAGAGGAAGGAGAAGAAGCGGATGAAATTGATGGATTGCCAAAAAAATCGATGCCCCTCAAAGAAGACCGAGGTCTCTTTTTAAGGAGGGCGTGGAAGGCTCCAGAGGGGGAGATGGTTGAAGATTGAGGGAGGAGAGCGAAGATGGCTGTTGAAGATCGAGGGCGGAGAGGAGAAGCGAGCCTGCGGCCGTTTGTGGTTTTTCCAATTTCTCAAAAGAAGGCCCCCTTTTTAGGAAATTTTTGAAAAATGGTTTGAATGTGAGGTTTTGAGAAAAATTGTCTTAAAAAAATTTCAAAAGTTCGAAAATCACTCGTTTTCTTGTAGTTTTTCCAAAAAAATTTTGGTTTTTGTGTTATTTTTCAATTTTTTTGTATTTTTAGAATAAAATTCTAGAGTTTTACGAGAAATCAAGGGTTAAAACTATTTTTTTTGGTATTTTTGTAAAATATTTACAAAAGGGAGTTTTTCTGAGAATTAAAAGCTATTTTTTGCGGAAATTTCTTTAGAAAATGCGTTTGGATCCGGATTCTGAAAAAGTATGGATTTAAAGCATTGGATTCGGATCCGAAATTGATTTTGAATATATCAATGTGAGATTTAATCCAGAGAATCTGAAGAACGATTGAAATATAGCTTTGGTTTTCTCAGAAAATGGAGTCAGGGGCAAAAAGGTCATTTTTACAAAAAAAAAAATTGAAAAATTTGGGGTGTTCACAATTGCCTTCTGGGTATTCTTGCCGTCTGATTTTTTTTCTCTTTCGTAATTAGAAACTCCATTAATTTTTTGCATGGTTCTGTATGAAATCGAGGTATATCATCTTGCAACAAAAAGGTAATGTGAGACCAATATAGAATTTGAGTCCCCAATAATATAGGATAATAAAAGATGTTTAAGTGTAGAGCATACAATGTTGAAATCAGGTTTTTGTCCATTGTATATTGCTTCAATATACTTTATTACAAATATACCAGAATCGACGCCATTATTTTGTAAATGGGCATCGAGTGCGCAGTGAAACCTTCACTAGCTAATGTCGACACCCAAGACATCTTTGAGGAATCCCACCTGTGGTTAATGCAGAAGCAAGTAAATTCTGGGCTACCATACAAGATATGATACACTTATAGATAGAAACTTACTAAATGTATAATGTCATGTTCTATACCAGTATGAAAGTCCAATGAGTTATAGCACCATAGTTGTTTTCGTAAATGCATCACGTATAAGACTCAATATTTAGACAATCACCATAATATAGGAATCAATATCTGTAAATTGATGATAAAATATCTTACAAATCGATATAGAAATTTCGATTGATAGCTTAAAAATCAATATTAAGAATCAACATACAAATCGATATTAAGAATCAAAACAATATCTTAAATCGATATAATATATTACAAATCGATAGTAGAAATCATGTTACGACTGTTATGCCTCACAAACCTTGGACAACAGGTTTCTTTACTTACCTTTTCACTTGACCAAAAGTCTCTGCAATGATCATCGTTATCCCAACATTGTAATCCATCTTGAAATCCAATGGCATATGGCAGTCAACGGATGAAAATATGTTGAACGAAACAGTGATAATAGTAAGGTGAAAACACGAAGCAACAAGAGTAAATCAAAAAAGAAAATAAACATATAAGAGAACCGATATACCATGAAATAAGGGTTGATGACGTGCGTTTAGTATTGGTTGTTGCGTTGTTTTGAATATACATGACAAAATCGTATATAGTCTATTTACAACAAATATGCACATTTTAATATACATAACCATGACATACGTAAATGTATAACTAATAGTGTTTCCTTTTGCAAATTCATCTCGCAGCCAGTTGATGTTCTCTTAGAGCTCTTTGCTGAGTATTCAGACACCTTTTTTTGTGGATGTTCTACTGACATTAACAGAACATTCAATAAATGATCTGTCACATTATATTGCAATTGTACATGCGTTTTCTGGAAATTTAGCAGCAGTTGACTAATGATTTTATCAGTCGACCGGACAGAACATGTATTTTCAGAAAAGTTTAGCAGCAGTCGACTGAAAGGTTTTTTAGTCTACTGATGATATTATCAGTCGACTAACTTTTTCTCTAGTCGACTAAGTTTCAAAACTTCAGATTTTCAAACGGCTCGATTAACAGATTAGTCGACCGACGATAACTGTCAGTCTACTAATAGCTAATTATTAGTCGACTAACTACTATTTCAGTCGACTAATTTTGTTGTTTTTCCTGAAACTTTAAAAAGGCGTGCCTTTTTATTTTTCAAACGTTTTGATCGTTCAAAATTGACTGTTTTGACACCCTTTCATACCCTCAACGTATGAAATATTTCAACTATAAATATGAGTGCATTTTACACTCAAAAGCACTGCAATTCAATCAATATTGAATCAATTACTCTTTGCTTTTCACTCATATTCATTTTCTCACTCACGTGATCTTTTTCACTTCAGTTTTTCACTCAAATTCCTTTGAGAGATAGTGAATTCGTGAGTAAAGTATTTCAACAACCTCAAAAAGCCAATTGCATCTCATTTGCATTCATAAGAAGGGCTCATAGGTTGTATTGTAAGTTGTTACTTATTTCAATTTTCTGTAAAAGGCAGGACTCCTTGGTTTAAAGGAGTTGTTTGCTTTCAGTAGGTTTGTTACTGAAAGTGGGACCGGATTTTGTCTGTATGATCTTGTAGTTACACCAGGTTGATAGTGGAAATCTCAAGCGGGTTTTGCTTAGGGACTGGATGTAGGTCGGAAAAGACCGAACTAGGATAAATTATTGTGTTATTTGTGTGATTGCTTTGCGAAATGCAAAATCCGTCAATATTCCGCAGACAATATTTAAAAGCACTATTCACCCCCCCTCTAGTGCTCGTTGCCTCGATCCTACTGCATGTTATGTTTTAAACCGTGTTCTTATTCGACCAATCTTACATAAAACATGTTTTGAATTGTATTGTGATCGTATACCAAAGATCTCATATTTCAAAATTTTTGGTAGTAAATGCTTCTTGTTAAATACCAAAGATAATCTTGATAAGTTTGATTCAAAATTAGATGAATCAATATTTCTTGGATATTCTTCTAGAAGTAAAGCTTATCGTGTTTTTAATAAAAGAACATCTTGCATTGAAGAATCTTTACATGTTGCATTTGATGAGAATTATGAGCAGGTTATACCTCTAAGCGAAGGAGAAGAAGTAATACTTCAAGAAGAACCTTTGATAGAGAGTACTTCTTAAGAAAATGTTCCTCTTCAACCAGTTTGGAAAGAAGTTCTCAATCATCCAAATGAACAAGTTATTGGAGAAATAAAGAGTGGTGTCCAAACAAGAAGGCAATTAGAAAAATATATTGCAAATATTGCTTTCATATCTAAAATAGAACCAATGAATATCAATGAGGCTTGTGATGATGAATTTTGGCTTTTGGCCATGTATGGAGAACTTAAACAATTTACTAGGAATGATGTTTGGGATCTAGTTGATAGACCAAAGGATCATCTAGTAATTGGAACAAGATGGGTCTTCCGAAATAAGCTGGACGAAAATGGCGAAGTCATTCAAAACAAAGCAAGACTAGTAGCACAAGGCTATAATCAAGAAGAAGGCATAGATTTTGATGAAACCTATGCACCGGTGGCTCGACTGGAGTCAATTCGAATGATGCTTTCTTTTGCTAGTTACATGAACTTTAAGTTATATCAAATTGATGTTAAGAGTGCATTCTTAAATGGACACGTCAATGAAGAAGTTTATGTAGAGCAACCTCCAGGCTTTGAAAATGAGAAATATCCAGAAAAAGTCTATAAATTAAAAAGAGCTTTGTACGGACTTAAACAAGCACCAAGAGCATGGTATGAAAGACTACAAAATTTTCTAGAACAATCTGTTTTTTCCATTGGTCGGGTAGACTCCACTTTATTTATTAAAAATCTTAATTCAAATATTCTTATTGTGCAAATTTATGTTGATGACATAATATTTGGTTCTACTAATGATTCTCTTTGCAAAGAATTTGCTAAAGCTATGCAGGAAGAGTTTAAAATGAGCTTGATGGGCGAATTAAACTACTTCCTTGGACTTCAAATAAAGGAAACTGAAGAAAGAATCTTCATCAATCAAGCTAAGTATACAAAAGAACTTCTCAAGAGATTTGGGATGGACTCATCGAAATCAAGAAGAAATCCTATGAGTACAACTACTTCTCTTGATAAAGATGAAAATGGTAAAAATGTAGATACTAAGCTCTACAGAGGTATGATTGGATTTCTATTATACTTAACTACTAGTCGACCTGATATAATGTTTAGTGTTTGTTTGTGTGGAAGATTTCAAGCTAATCCAAAGGAATCTCATTTAACTGTAGTAAAACAAATTCTTCTTTATTTGAAAGATACTTCAGATTTTGGTTTGTTTTACCCAAAATCATATTCCTTTGATTTAGTTTTATATAGTGATGCAAATTTTGTAGGAAGTAAATCTGATCGCAAGAGTACTAGCGGAACTTGTCATTTCTTAGTAAATTCTTTAGTCTCTTGGTTTAGTAAAAAGCAGAATTCAGTGTCACTCTCAACAACTGAAGCAGAATATATAGCGGCTAGTTTAGCGTGTTCACAAGTACTATGGATGAAACAAACCTTAAAAGATTTTGGTTTAAATTACTCTACAACAACTATTTATTGTGATAACCCTAGTGCTATAAATCTTTCGAAAAATCCTGTTCAGCACTCAAGAACTAAGCATATTGAAGTTAGACATCATTTCTTAAGAGATCATATGTTAAAAGGAGATATTTCGCTAAATTTTATTTTCACTAATGAACAACATGCTGATATCTTCACTAAACCACTTAAAAATGAAGATTTTATGAGAATTAGGAGAGAACTAGGCATTTGCTCATTTTTAGATTTATAAAATGTTGATTTTTTGAACAAAATTGCACCTTATTAATCGACTGATGAAATTCTAGTCGACTCATGCTTTAAATTTTTTTTTAGAATGAGTCGCACCTTATTAGTCGACCGATAAAATTTCAGTCCACCAATTTTTTTTTAAAAATTTCAACTGAAGGGACCCGATACCCCTTGGATTTTTTTTAACACCCATTTTTTTTTTTAAAAAAAGGCATCGTTTCATTTTTTTTACGCCCATTCATTTTCTCTTTTCTTAAACGAACCTCTCTCTCTCTCTCTCCTCTCTCTCTTTCGAAAAAACCCTCGGAGTGCCGTTCGAACCTCTCCTCGCCGGAATCCTCTTGCCGTGACCGGTGTATCTTCAATTCTCGCCGGAATCCTCGTGTGGTACCCTCTTCTCACCTGCCGTCATCCACCGCGGACTCCTCCTCGTCTCTTCCCTCTTGCCTAAAATCTGTGGAGAATCAACATCCCTCTTCAGTGGGTTGTTACTGATGATTATTTTGGCCACTACCAACGAATCTGAAGGCACATCATTCACTTTGCACAAAGTGTTTCTGTTGCACGACGACAGATATCTTTCTCCCGCCAGACGTCATTTGGAAGCCGACATCAACACCATCTTCAATTGTTCCTCTCAACAACTGTGTTGATCAATCATTCTCTGCAACTGAATTTTTTTTGGGTGAATCTGTTTCAACCATGCCTCGTCAGAAGACTGCATCCGCAAAAGGTTCTCCTCCTCCTACACCTCCAGCAAGACATGGTTTTTCTCTCAGATTACTCTGAAATCCTCTTTTATATGATACTTTTGGATCGATTTCTGCACTTCCTATTTTACCAGGCTGAAATGTCCTCTTTCACTTGTTTTCTCGTTACAAAATCAGAGAATTATTTCTAGGTATTTCACATCTTTTTGATGCCTGTGCAGACCCCTTTCATTATCCTTTTCTGATCCACTTGTTTTACACAAATTTACAAACTGATCATGAAACTGGAGTTCTTTCCTCTCTTGTTCGCGATGTTGAAATTGAGTTTGATTCTAAACTGCTTGGACAAATCCTAGAAATTCCACCTTCAGATACTCTTTTCAATACTATTGAACTTAATGATGAAAGAATTTTTGAACAAATTCTTCTTCCTAGTGCACCTCATTGTCCTCCTTTCAAAAATACCAATCTTCAAACTCGTGCACGCATTGCTGGACGAATCCTTGCCCACAATGTTATACCTAAAATTGATTCTTTTGATTACTATTCCACAGATCTATCTATGACTCTTTATGTCTTATTTGGAAATATTTCTGTAAATTGGGCCAACGTGTATTTTACTAATTTGTGGAAACAAAAATCATTTCTTCCTTATGGATGTCTTCTTACTCGTATTTTAAGACATTTCAAAGTTCCCTTGACAAACGAAAAATATATTAAGCAAAAGGAGTTCTTTGATCAAACTATTTTTAAATGAATGAAAATCAAATATCTGCCTCCTTTAAACTTTGATCAAACTGAACCATCAATTTCTGAACCCTCACTATCTTTTGTGACACCTTCATCTCAAGCAAAACGAAAGAAATTTTCTACTAGTCAAGACAATGATGAAGTTTTGCAGCGACTAGAAGCTTTGGAGCTGCATCTACACACTTTTCGTGAAGATGTGACTCAACAACTTTCTTCGATTCAGAAAGATATTACTGCAATCAAGGACTTGCTCAACTCACTTTTCTGATCTTTGTCTTTACTGAACTTTGATACTTTATGGGTTGTAATATTTTGAACTTGAATTTACATTTTGCTTATGCTATTTCTGCCCTTACTCTTTTTTATTATGACAAAGGTGTAGAAAAAGATAGAATTTGGTAGACACATGCATGAAAATTGCAGGAGAAAAAGATAGACCTTGCATGAGAAATGAGAAATTAAGAGAGAAAAAATAGAAATTGAATATTGCATTATGACATGGATATTGCATTATGACATGGAAATTACATCATGAGAAAGCAATTGAAAATTGCATTTATGAAAAAGTTTTAAAAATGCATGAAGTAATGATGAAAATGCAAACCAATCAATATGTGATATATGTGCTTTGAATGTACTAACTTTTAATGTTGTGCAGCATATTGATAGGGGGAGTAAAATCTTTATCTATGCATCTAAATGCTTCATCTTTGATTAAGTTTGTCATCATCAAAAAGGGGGAGATTGTTACGACAATGAAGCCGTACATGATACTTCAATTACAAGGTTTTGATGATAAGCAAGTGACATTTCAGCTAAGGCAATAAAAAAATACGACAAGCATTGAAGAATTCAATGAAGAATCTTTGAAGACTAGTGTGCAAATGTAAAATTCATTAAAAGTCTTAGATTCTTGTAAGAGTCTTACTTAGAGTGCATATTTCAGTTGCATTTTAGCTAAAAAGTCTTTAGAAAAACTTTTCTAAAAGAACCCTTCATGAAAATGTTTTTAGAAAACTCTTTTTTTAAATTTTCGTGTTTATTAGTCGACTAACCCTTTCGCGCCATATTTTCTAAGCAAAATGTCATTTTTATCAAAATTAGTCGACCAAAGGTTTTATTAGTCGACCGAACAGAATGTCTATTTTCTGAAAATTCTAATCACTCATTATTCATTTTCTCACTCACGTGATATTTTTCACTTCAGTTTTTCACTCAAATTCCTTTGAGAGATAGTGAATTCGTGAGTAGAGTATTTCAACAACCTCAAAAATCCAGTTGCATCTCATTTGCATTCATAAGAAGGGCTCATAGGTTGTATTGTAAGTTGTTACTTGTTTTAATTTTCTGTAAAAGGCAGGACTCCTTGGTTTAAAGGAGTTGTTTGCTTTCAGTAGGTTTGTTACTGAAAGTGGGACCGGATTTGGTTTGTATGATCTTGTAGTTACACAAGGTTGATAGTGGAAATCTCAAGCGGGTTTTGCTTGGGGACTGGATGTAGGTCGGGAAAGACCGAACCAAGATAAATTATTGTGTTCTTTGTGTGATTGCCTTGCGAATTGCAAAATCCGTCAATATCCCCCTCTAGTGATCGTTGCATCGATCCTACTGCACTTTCAAAGTGGTTTCTTAGATCCATAGGTATAAATGGCACATTCTCGCGACCACTATTTATGTGTGCGCACAAATTGTATGTCTTCCTTGGTGCAATGTTGGCGCTATCAGTTATTTCAGCAATTGCAGCATGCGCTTCAGTTACTTTATGATGTGACTTTAACATAGAAGTCATAAATAAAGCTACTAATTCATGGTTATGATCATTGATTAAAGTACGAACTACATATTTCTCATTGGGAAGTCTTCTTGACACTATTCTCAGTGGACAATCACATCATGAATCTGGCTTGCTCCTTGTTGGATTTTCACTTGACTTCTTCCAACCTTCCTTAGAACAAACATATGTCTTTCTCACCATGAGGCCTTGTGTATTTTTTGACCAAGAATACCCTCTAACATTGAAGCCAAGTTTTAAGTCATAATCATTGTAAAATTTATGTGCAACTTCTTCATTATTAAACTACATTCTTTCAACGGGAATAGAGTCAAGTGTACTATCATGTACATTCCCAGTGTATGCACCTTTATCAAGTGTATTGTCATGATCGTCTACCTCATTATCGAATTGCATTTCTTCTGTTGAAACATTCAGTCAAAAGTCAATTCAATGCATGCACCCTCCTTATCATGTGCATCATTAGTATACATGTTCACTTCTTCAGGTGCATCATTAGTACAAATGTTTACTTCTCCATAACTTTTCAATGATTGAGATACTTCATCTTCATTGCAATCAGATGATAAGCTCACCACTGTCATAAGCAAGATATCAATTTGCATTAGCCAACACAAATGTTTTCTATGATTTATTCAAGATGCATATAACAATGGATACCGATTAGTGAAGCAAGTCAAAGAAATGATTGAATGAATCACATTATAAAAGAAACAATTTTTTGTTATTTACTTATACTATGCATCGAGTTGTTATTTACCATGCTAATAAAAGAAACGATTTATCGTATATGTGTGTTGATTATAGAGATTCACGTGACAACGATTTAATTATATCTACGACACTGTGAAGCGATTTCAATAGAAATTGCTAAATGAGCAGTGATTTAAATACGCAAATTGCCACCATAAGTGTGCAATAATATAAATTCTGCACGCGCACATTTTAAAATCATACTACAAATATCTTATAAATCGACACTAGAAAACACATAATATCTTACAAATCGACATACATATCACATAATATATTACAAATTGATACAGAAATTAAGCATAATAGCTTACAAATCGATATTAACAAACAAAACAATATCTCACAAATCAATAGTATGTTACTACAACCGCGATTTGTGTTACATTGTATATACTAAATGAATGGATGATATCAGATGGGGTAGAGTCCCTTCCTCGCATTTGTAACTAAGCATTCTTGTCAACAAGTCCCAACGTCTTACAAATATCTTCAATTTTTCAACCGTCGAAAAGCCAACATCCACTTACAATAACAAAACAATGTCTTAATGGCACTCACGATGACATACATTCTTCAACAATAGCATGATGACATGGAAAGGTACTCATGACGCCTTAATGGCACTTGTTGAAATGTTTGTGCGTCATGGCTTTTTTTCATACTGCCTAACGAAAACGAAGAAGAAGAGATGACTATAAAAAGACATGGCCGACAAATCCCCCTATGATGCCCACCAAGGATCGAACCAGTCGATTGATTTATAGTTATCTCCACGAAGTATAAACGAACCCGAGAATATTTTGTAACACAAGGCAGGAACGAGAAGGCGACAATGTGTTGTAACACAAGCTAAAAACCAAGGTGGGAACCTGGACTCGCGAGAATGTGCAAAGCTATTTACGGAGGACATTTTTGTCAAACACATATCTATCTTATGGGAGGACATTTCTGTCAAATTCATATCTATCTTTTTTATATGTTATTTATCTTTTTTATATGTTATTTTATTATAAAATCATCATGGGTAACATTGGCATATGAATTATTATGGGTCCCAAGATATTCTTCCGTACACACCCAAGAACACACAAATTTATGTTCGGGGGTGAACACACAACCCCCTCTCCAAGTTAGAAATCATGGGTGGCGTCCCTTGCCATAAGGTAGAAGTTGAGCCAATGTGCAACCAGTCATAAAATCCCTCAGATTATCAAAAGAAAAACTCTATTTTCCATCATATGGAAATTTGCTCTCAACACTAGGTAGGGATGGCAGTGGACTTGTGGAAAATGTTTGGACCGGGGATTGAGGACATGAAAATGGAGGTGGGGATGAAGGTTAAAATCAAAACCTGTGTGGGGATGGACTTAAGCTTTTCCCCGCCTTGCCCCGCCCCTGATCCTCGTTAGTAAAATAACTAAACTGCCTTTAGGAATGGCAGTGGATCAGAGAGAAATGTGTCCCGTCTCACCGCATCCTGTTTGGACTGAGGACATGAAACGGGGATGAAAATTAAAATCAAAAGCAGTGTGGGGATAGAGGCAAGTATGGAGGGCAAAATTTTGAGATGAGACGGGGTGGAGACTTTGTCCCCCTCCCCTCCCCGCCCCCTTCCACGGACACACCTAACGCTAGGGGTAGAAGTAAGTGGTAGAGGGTTAGGTCTAACGAGCCTTGGACAGAGAAACCATCCAAAGCACAAATTCATCATGAAATGAAAATGAAGCGCACCCAACACCTGCTAAAAGCACCCTATTTTGGACCATCTGTCATTGATGTCGTTTATTTAAAAGGTGAACGACATCAGAATTTTTTGTGTATCCCATCTAGGTAAAAACCAACCTTTTGGATGGTTTTTTGGTGCCATTCATCCCTATAATGGATGGCATCTAGCTGCCTTTGACTATTTTTTCATCCAGAGCTCATTGAACCAGATAGGCTCTGGCATGCAAGGTTCCTGACCCACTTTCAAACCAGATCCCACCAAATTTGTCGGATATGAATAATTCTAGAATCTGGGTTGGATCAAGGACCAGATAACAAAATACCAACGGATCCAGATCAAAATTGGGCCTAATAGACAAGTTTTACATTTTCTTATTAAAAAAATTGTATAAAGTCCCTTTTTAATGGAACTGGTACGACAGAAGTCCATTTCATATTTAAATCCAACACTTAATATGCAGCCAAAGTTTGATAGAGAGAGAAGAATGTATTCATCAAGACCATTTTTTATAAGACCCTAATTAGAACCCTCTAAACTATTACCATGGTTTATTCACTAGTAAACATGGTATCAGATTGGGTATTTTCATGCACAGGTGTTTTTAGAGATGAAAATCAATGGCTTATAACATGGTAAAACTTGATGAAAAAATATAGTTTTTTGGTATAATCAATTCAATCCAAATAATGTCTTTTAGTACACAAGTAATGACAAACCCATCTATCATTTCAGATTAAACAAAAAGCGCCAACAACTATGGCTTTTTTGCAGGGTCTTAACAAAAATTGGATCTAAATCAATTGGTGTAATCTACATAGTTTTCTTGTACAAAGTGGGTCATCATCATGAGACTGACAAATATGCATGTTTTTCAAAAGCTTAAAAAATCAGCAATTTCCAATGTACCAATATTTTGCAAAAAATATTTTTTTTATGAAGAATTGTATGATCCAAGGTAAAATGATCTCTAACATATAGGCCATGTTGAACATATTTATGGGGTCAAATTGAGTTAATACAACGTAGACCTATCTATGTGTTTCCCACTAACAAATAGGAGATCCAAAATTTGTTTCCCACTAAACAAACCTTGTAAATCACATGTATGAGTCTGATCGACCAAAAATACAAAAATTTATGCACACGCAATTGCGCAAATGCTATTCCCATTGTTATATGGTCTGCAGGTAGTAGCACTAAAAGAAATTACCTTTTTACTGGCACACCCTGATTAAATAATATGTGGGAGCATATGAAATTACTCTGTAGGGATGCAAGCAGTTTAGATTTAGGTCTGATACCCAAATCCTGATCTGATTAGATAAAGCTTCAACCAGATCTGTAATCAAGTTTACATTTATTTTGCAGTTTTATGTCTGAATCTGAGTCTGAACAAATATGAATCAGATGGATAATCCAACCTGATCACAAGTAAAATATATCTAATTGGCTAACCAGATTCAAAGTTTATGTATTACCTTTTCCTGCCTTATTTTGGAACTAAATGCAAATTTAATTCTAGTATATTTGAGTAAGTCAGATTTGTAATGCCTAAATTCAAATCGAGTTTGACTCCTCTCATGCTTCTCTTATGCTTCCTACATATTTAGTCAATGCTTCTTATATGTTTTTCTTATGCTTATTTATATTTTTCACATGCTTCCTTTCACGCTTCTCTCTTACTTCCCATGTGCTTTCTCTAAATCAGTAAATCTTTAATATTTTGAGAAAAAATAATTTTTAAATTAAAAAATAATAAAATAAGCATAGTCATTTTCACTTTGGCTTTTATTTGTTTCATTTGATTCTCATTTAGTTTCCCATTCTGTTTTCATATTGATCGCTTTATGATTCTCACTTCCCTTTGAAAGTGAATCCTTGTTTCACACTTATAAATTTTAAACGGAAAATGACACATTTTTTTGAAGTACCCTATAATTTTTTATATTCAAAATCATAAATATATAAATCTAAAAAGACATTTATAAAAAAACCCATCTATCATATATAAGAGAAAAAATTCATATAGGGGAGAAATTTCATATACATATATATAAGAGAAAAATCACATATATAGGAGAAAATTCACATATATAAGAAGAAAATCATGTATATTTAAGAGAAAAATTGCATATATTTAAGAGAAGAATCACATATATATTTTTTACAGAAAAGTCTATGTTCTAAGATTTGTATGTCTCTGATTCGAAGTCAAAAACTTGCATTTTTATAATCGTTGGAAAGTTGAGACACTGGCCTATAATTTTTCTGTTTTGAATAAGAGCCGAAAATATAATGGCTGACATATTTCAACCCAAAAATATTAGGATTTTTTGTTAAGTTAGCACATAGTTGATTTTCTTTTTCTTTTCTAATATGTAATAATGCAATGGTCTCACCAACGAACACGTTCCAACCGTACCAAGTACTAGACGGCCCGGAACGCAAGCTCAAGCGTGTCTTAGCCTCTTAGTACTAGACCCAGTACGAAACCACCGTTAACAAATCTGATTAAATCATTATATAAAAAAAAATCATTTAAGTATTTCATTATTAGCATTGCCTTAACCGAATTAATCTCTAAAGAGTCAGCCTGCACATGCACCGATGTTTAATAAATCCTTAGAACAAAGTTCGAGATAAAGTCATCGAAATGACAAAATCCTTATATCATTGTTTAAGTGAGTAAACACAACAAAAAATATTGATTTGAAATCAATTTAATCTGCTTGATTTTTTGTTAAAATTTCCAGACACATTATATTTAAAAATATTATCATTCAACAACCCATAAAAGAAATCAACTGAAATACGAAATAGTTCAAATAAATATCAAACCATTAAAGCATTTGTTCAAACATGGACAATTAAATAGTCAAATGAGTATCGAATTAAAATCAGACAAGTAGCCCCCAGGATCTTGAAAACAGCAGTCACTCACAGCATCTTGCATTCGTTCTACAAATCACATGTTACCTAAAAAATATTTTATTTTGAAAGCATAAGACTTTGAAGAGTCTCAATAAGATTCATACAGCTAACGTAAGATACATTACATAAAGCTTGTGTAGTATGCATCAATCACCAAAGTACAACATTCAACATTTAATAGATAGATAAACGGTTAAACAGAAAGTTCATGCATTCATGATTTTAAAAATATACACAAGCATGATATAACAATTTCGGGCATGCATAACTGCATTTTACTTGAAATCAAGATATTCAATCATATGCATGAATCCACATAATCATATGAGCATAAATAAAAGTGCAGAAAAGTAAAGTGAGCAAGTATTTTAAGTTTCACTTGATTACCAAAAAGCCTATCGGGTATGCGTAGGCCCTCTACGAAATAGACTAGACCACTCAGATGTTTATTATGCTATATATTTTAATTTCTCGAGTAACTGACTGAGTCATTCCCCAAGGCTCAGAGTCAGGCCATGAGACAGTTGTGTGCTCAGATAATTTGTCTAGGGGAATGGCTTTGTGTCATACGATAATCATGATCACACATATTTTCAGAAGACCCAGGGACGTAAGAGGCAGTTCTGGTCCCCCTAAATTCTCTAGGTTGGGAGACCGTCGAGGCATTTCCCCTCACAGCATAATAAGGAAAGAAAAGGCCTAGAGAGTTTCATACCACCTACTCTGTCTAAGGTAGATAAAAAACCATTCTCGTTCAGCATACCTCAGTAAAGGCATACCCGAAATTTTGCTCAGAGTTATCTTATTAATTAGGCCATAAGTAATTGCATCTACCATTTAGGCTAGTGCAATGTCATCTCATTATTCCCTCTTTGAAACCTTAAATTGGCATTTTATTGAGCACCTAAATGCCCATGCAACCCTGTGGGATTTCTATCATCTTACATGTATTTCACAAATACTGCATCTCAAAGTATTATATGCATTCTCATAAACAATTAATCATGTAAACATGTCATTCAATAATTTATTCATGAAGTTTCACATAATTTCAATAATTAAAAATAAGCATGCATCATTATCACAAATATGAATCAATCTATGAACTATAGTTCTAAATCACTGTCAAATTATTTAGGTCTCGTGGCTAGACTAGCCTGAAACTGCACAACTAAAACATGTTGCCAAATAATAATACAATCAACATATCCATATTCATTTTTCATATGCTTTGTAAATACAATTATGCTCATACTCAATTTATTATTAAAATAAATAAACTTAAGTTGTCATAAATAGATTTAATCATAAATCTCAAATGCAATTTGTGTAGTGGCCTATTTCTCAGAAATAGGGCATCCTTACACCAAAACCATAACTTGCCAATTGTGATCGACCTCTATTTCTATCATAAATATTTATATCAAATCTGACATAATTCAAAACTGAATTTATGAAAATTTTAAAGAAAACATCAAATATAATTAGAGTTACAAACCCTGATTTTCTCGATAAGAGCTCCCATAAACCCTCACTGAGCAAATCGACATGACTATAATTAATGTCTTGATTTTATAATAACTCAAATCATATCAGACCTGATTAAAATATCCATGATAACAAATTAAATCAAAGAATCTATTACAACAAACCCATAACCAAAAACACACAAGTTAATTTTCCTGGTTTAGACCCCCATAAGCCCAAATCAGAAAGGGTTATATGTTTTTAATTATATTCAGTTATAGTCATGCTTACACAAGGCATGTACACATAATTTAATTCAGTTCATGTTGTACATAACTTGGAAAATCATATCTCAACAACATATTCAATATAAGAATCGAATTCTAAGAAAAAATCTAAAACCCTAGATTGATTTCTCAAAAAATTAGAGGTTTGATTCTCTTAAACACATACCATTAAATTTTCATTAAGTCTAATATGAATTCAAATATTTAACAAGCTCAACATGTTGAACACAATCATATAAATAGAAATAATATTCTTTGAAATCAATCAAAAAGTTAATTTGTATGACAATCAAGATTTGGCAATATCTTTCAATTACAATTTGTATAAATTCAAATATATTTCTTTCTTAGTGTTTGGCCCTTTTTTTATGATTCAATAAGGTTTTTTAAGACTGATAGTCGTCAAAATATAACATAAAAATAGTAAAAGAATAAGATCCAAACATGGTACTATCTAATCTCAAATACACATTCCCATATTGCATACGTCCTTCTATGTTGCAATTCATGACCTGTATAACCTCATTCTTAGTTCATTCAAATACAGTTAGTATATATAGATCTGCAGGTCGCGTCAATATTTTCATGCCCAAAGTTACAGGGCGGGTGTTGAAGCATTTTACATATTGTTCAAGCTCGTTCTATCTAAGACCGTCTATAAATAATTCATAATGAAATGAAACATTGTTAAACATGAATACAATGTTTTTTTTAGTGTGGCATGCATAGATTCAGCTTTTTGTGTGTTTATCATACATGTACAAAAGTATTGTCTTTCATATGCCAATGCCCACTTCTCTTTGTCTGCATATAAATGTTCTAACCACACACAGTCTTCAAGGCCGTATATCTGAATCATTTGCTTTCATTCAAACATAAAGGTGACCTCGTCTATGCTCTTAAGTAGACACTGTCTAAACTTTTTATCAAACCCTGTCTTCTGATTAAAAATGTGTCCTATGTTTTTTGTTGCATTTTGAAAGATATGCCACAAACATAGGCGATGATGTGCATATGGCCATACATGAGACACTACAACTGCAATTGCATGATCACCATCTGTAAGTACAACTCTAGGGTGCTTCTCATTCATTGCCTGTGTAAATACTCTAAACAACCACTCAAAGGTTTCCTTGGTCTAGTCATACAAAAAAGTTCCACCTAATATGCAACTCCGTGAGTGATGGTTCACACTGATAGACTGCATAAATGACCACTATTATGTATTAATCTTCATTATCGTATAAAAAACAAACATATCATTAAAGCATTCATAATCCACTCTTGACTTTGAATCTGCCCAAAACATATTCACAACATACCCATCTTCATCCAGTTGCATTGCACTAAAGAAACCAGGGTCAATGTTTGATTTTTTCTGTAGATAATCAATCAAAAAACATATTCTTCCATTCTTCATGTTTTCTGACCTCTTCTTTCTCAAGTGGTTTCTTAGATCCATAGGTGTGAATGGTACATTCTCGTGACCACCATCTATGTGTACGCAGAAATTGTATGTCTTTCTTGGTGCAATGCCGATGATATCATCTATTTCAGCAATTACAGCATGCGCTGCAGTTACTTTACGATGTGACCTTAACATAGAAGTCATAAATGAAGCGGCTAATTCATGGTTATGATCATTAATTAAAGTACAAACTACATATTTCTCATTTGAAAGTCTTCTTAACACCGTTCTCACTGGACAGCCGCATCTTGAATCTGGCTTGCTCCTTGTTGGATTTCCACTTGACTTCTTCCAACCTTGCTTTGAATAAATATATGCCTTTCTCACCACGACATCCTGTGC
Organism: Nuphar pumila; assembly: GCF_984573655.1. Taxonomy (NCBI): domain Eukaryota; kingdom Viridiplantae; phylum Streptophyta; class Magnoliopsida; order Nymphaeales; family Nymphaeaceae; genus Nuphar; species Nuphar pumila. The sequence goes on along the minus strand of NC_143253.1, from coordinate 60,135,143 downwards.
ATTTTTTTCCCAAGAATACTTTCTAACATTGAAGTCAATGTTTAAGGCATAATCATTGTAAAATTTGTATGCAACTTCCTGATTATTAAATTGTATTTCCTCTACAGGAACATAGTCAATTGTACTATCATATAGACTTGAAGTGCATGCACCTTTGTCAAGTGCACTGTCATGATTGTCTACCTCATTATCGAATTGCAATTCGTCTGCTGGAATATTCAAGTCAAGATTGAATTCAATACCTGCACCCTTCTTATCATGTGCATCATTAGTGCACATATTCAATTCTTCAGGTGCATTGATAGTATGGATGTTTGTTGCTCCATGACATCCCAATGATTGAGATATGTCATCTTCACTGCAACTAGTTGATATACTCAACATTGTCATGTGTAAAATATCAATTTGCGTTAGCCAGCACATACAGTTACTACGATTTATTCAAGATGCATATAACAACGGCTACCGATTAGTTAAGCATAATAGCTTACAAATCGATATTAACAAACAACACCATATCTAACAAATCGATACTCGAAAACACATAATATCTTATAAATTGATATACGATAATTCAACATAATATATTACAAATCGATAGTAACAAACAAAACAATATCTCACAAATCGACAGTAGAAAACACATAATATCTTACAAATCGATATACGACAATTCAGCATAATATATTACAAATCGATATTAACAAACAAAGCAATATCTCACAAATCGATAATAGAAAATACATAATATCTTACAAATCGTTATACCGAAATTTAGCATAATTTACTATAAATCGATATTACAAAACAAAATAATATCTCACAAATCGACAATAGAAAACACATAATATCTTACAAATTGATATACGGTAATTCAACATAATATATTACAAATCGATATTAAAAAACAAAACAATATCTCACAAATCGACAATAGAAAACACATAACATCTTACAAATCGATATACGGCAATTCAACATAATATATTACAAATCGATATTAACAAACAAAATAATATCTCACAAATCGTTACTAGAAAATACATAATAGCTTATAAATCGATATACGACAATTCAGCATAATATTATAAATTGATATCAATAAACAAAACAATATTTCATAAATTGACACTAGAAAATACATAATATCTTACAAATCGATATATGACAATATCTTACAAACAAAACAATATCTCACAAATCGATATACATGTTACTACAACCGCAATTTGTGTTACATTGCATATACTGAGTGAATGGATGATACCGAATGGGGTAGAGGCTCTTGCTCGCATCTGTAACCAAGCATTCTTGTCAACAGGTCTCAGCGTCTTATAAATGTCTTCAAGTTTCCAACCGTTGAAACAATAAAATCTACCTGGAATAACAAAACAATGCCTTAATGACACTCACGACGACATACGTTCTTCAACAATAGCACGATGACATGGAAAGATACTCACGATGCTTTAATGGCACTTGTTGGAATGTTTGTGCTTCATTGTTTTTTCCATACTGCCTAACGAAAACGAAGAAGAAGAGAAGACTATAAAAAGAGATGGCCGACAAATCCTTGTTGACGGACACCAGTGATTGAACCAGTCATTCTATTTATAGTTATCTCCACGAAGTAGGAACAAACCAGAAAAAGTTTTCTATCTAAGAAGTGCCTTTCTTTGCTTCTCCCACTTCTCCTCCTCATCCTCTTCCTTTTGCCTTTGTTTTTAGCTTGTACTACAACAAAGGCAGAACGTGCAAATGTATATACGGGGAGCGGGAGGACATTTTCGTCCAACGCATATCTTACGGGAAGACATTTCTGTCAAAAGTATATCTACCTTTTTTATATGTTATTTTATTATAAAGTCATCATGGGCAACATTGGCATATGAATTATCGTGGGTCCTAAGATATTCCTCCGTACACACAAAAACACGCGAACTTGTGTTTCGGGGAGAACACACAACACCCTCCCCTCAATTGTTCCTCGTTCCGTAGCTGCCCATTTATCCATAGGATGAACGACCTTCTAAGTATATGGTTTTGGGATTAATTTCAGTGGTCCATTTTTGTATGATCTAGATCTCATAATCTAAAACACCAATGGTCTTGAAAAAGCTTGTGGGACCCATCTAAGATGAAAAAAAGAACACATCCATGCTGTGTTGGAGGCCTTTCATATGGATGAACTGTGTCAGAGGCAGCTCAAACAGGTTACTGTCAATTGCCTGTAACCTGATACACACCCCTATTACAGTATTGCTCTTCCCATGACTCTATGCACACTAGGAAGACAGCATGGCCTGATTATGTTGCAACATTCATATATGGAGAACGGGACACAACACATGCAAACAACCACACGATTTACGTGGTTTTGGATCTTGAGAGGATCCTACATGTCTCTCGGGAAAATTACGTCTCTCTCTCTCTCTCTGGGGATGGAGAATGTGAAACCAGAATGAAAGCGGGGGATGGAGTTTAAAATTAAAACCCATGTAGAGATGAAGGCGATGATGAAGGACATAATTTTGAGACAAGGTGGGGGTGGAAACCTTGTTCCTCCATCCGTCCCCGTCCACTGCCATCCCTATCTGAGACTTCTACATGTACCATGGGTTCAGAGACACTTCCCTTCGATCACTCAGCTGATAAGGATGCATTAAAAACCAGTTTGGTGGGCTCACTTTTCTCATCTGCACTGTCTCTCTAAGCACAACTCTCGATCTACGAGAATGAGCTTGGATCTGATCAAGCTGAACTGTGGTCCAAGAAGAGGCTTCGTTACTATGTCTGCCAGTTGTTCCTTGGAATTGATAAATTGCACATATGGTTGCACTAAATGCAACCCACTTTCTCCGAAGCAGGTTATATGTTCCCCCTCCCCCCCCGAACAGGGGAGTTAGCTACATCTCATGTTCGGGGGTCCCAAAGAGCACCACGTATGTAAGCATGTGTGTCTCGTATCCCCATGTTTGTCAGCATTAATTAGTGTTGGAGTTTGATGCGATTGTAAAGACTTAAGTACTCTCTCCTCCATTGATGCCAAAAAAAATGACGATTCTTGAAAAAGAGTGGTTGTAAAGACTTAAGTGCCCCGAAGATGATTATTTAAGACCTAGTCTCTGCACTGCAAAATTATTCGAGAAAGAAATCTCCCCTGAAGGAGGCCATGAACATCAACCCTCTCACTCTCTATCTCCTTTCTATTTGTGCTTTTGTGCACATCCAGCAGAAGATCCTACATTGCTCCATCAAGCACCGACTGACCTGCACATTGACTGTTGTGGAGCCTGATTCAGAGTTTTTACCCTTACAGGAGGAGGGCTTGGGGGCTCATCCCAGCGTGGGTAGCATCATTCAACTTAAAGAGTTGTGGAGTCTGATTCAGAGTTTTTACCCTTATAGAAAGGGGGGTCTGAGGGCTCCTCCCAAGATGGGTAGCATCATTCAACTTGATGAGTTGTGGAGCTTGATTTAGAGTTTTTGCCCTTATAGGAGGAGGGTTTGGGGGCTCCTCCCAACGTGGATAGCATCGTTAAACTTGATTCGTTATGGAGCCTGATTTAGAGTTTTTGCCCTTACAGGAGAAGGGTTTGGAGGCTCCTCCCAGCGTTGGTAGCATCGTTCAACTTGATTCGTTGTGGAGCCTGATTCAGAGTTTTTGCGCTTACAGAAGAAGGGTTTGGGGGCTTCTCCCAGCGTGGGTAGCATCGTTCAACTTGATTCATTGTGGAGCTTGATTCAAAGTTTTTGCCCTTACAGGAGAAGGGTTTGGGGGCTCCTCCCAGCGTGGGTAACATCGTTCAACTTGATTCGTTGTGGAGCCTGATTTAGAGTTTTTGCCCTTACAGGAGGGGGGTCCGGGGGCTCCCCCCGGCACGGGTACCAGGTGTCATGGTAAAAAAATACACAGGGTGTCGTGGTGAGAAAAACATATGTTTGTTCCAAGCAAGGTTGGAAGAAATCAATGGAAAATCCAACAAGGAGCATGCCATAATCAAGATGTGGATGTCAAGCGAGAATGGTGTTGTGCAACTCAAATAATACAAAATAATAAGGGTCTAGTTTTTAGTTAAAATGAAGAATGAAATGAAAATAGAAATTGCTTACAATTTACAAGAATATACTAGACTCAATAACGAAGACACCACTTTTTACGGATTTGGAATATGACCTCCGGTTAGGGAGATATGGCCCTGACAAGTTTGTCCTAATTCGGGTAGCGATTTACATCGATTTGCTTACTGAATAACACTATATATCGCTATATGGATTTGCAAAAGACACTACAAATCGCTATAGTGAGATCCAAAAACACTATAAATCGCTATAACGATTTGCGAGAGACACTACAAATCGCTATAGTGAGATCCAAAAACACTATAAATCGCTATAGCGATTTGCGGAAGACACTACAAATCGCTATAGTGAGATCCAAAAACACTATAAATCGCTATAGCGATTTGCGGAAGACACTACAAATCACTATAGTGAGATCCAAAAACACTATAAATCGCTATAGCGATTTGCGGAAGACACTACAAATCGTTGTTGAAAAGCCGGATAACACTATAAATCGTTGTGGGGCTCGTTGGAGACCCGGAAATACTACAAATCGCTGTAGGAAAGCTCGATAATACTACAAATCGCCTAGTTAGTTTAGTCGAACCATCTTTTTTTCTAATTATATTTTTTTTATATATAGCCTAGTTAATATTAATATTCTTTTCATCATGTGTTGTTGTAGCTTATAATACTTTTGTTTGGTCTACATCAATAGTTAGTTTTAATTTTAATATGGCAAATAAGTTAAGTTGTTAAAAATCATAGCCGATTCTTGCTTGTTATTTGCTTTGACAAATAGTTAGTTAAATAAGATAGTATAGTTAGTTAGTATTCATTGTTATTTGAGGTTTTGTTATTAGTTTATTTGTTAATTACGTATAACAAGTGTTAATTAGTTATATTATTAATTGATTAGTTAGATTCTTGTCATACGGTTAGTGCCTTTTTGTTTTGTTTGTTTTCTTTATTTATTAGTTTTTAGTTTGTTATTCACTTTTGTCATTTAGCTAGTTGTCATTTAGTATATTAGTTAGTTTGTTAGTTTTTATTTCATTCTTAGATAGTTCAAATCTTGATTTTCGATTAGCTTGATTTCTTGATTTTTTTTTAGTTAATTAGTTTCAAGATTACATAGTTTGCTAATTAGTCTGTTATTTAGTTAGTGTAGTTTGTTACATGTTAGTTGATTATTACAAGTTTGTATAGTTTGTTAGATTAGCTTCTTGCTTTTCTTGCTTGAAAGATTATATTTTGGTATTGTTTCTTTGTTTGGTTCTACTCATTTTGTGTTTTTGTTTTGCAGAGAAGTGGTTGGACATGCGGTAGGCCCTCAAAAGTGTCCCTAAAGAGCCCTTTGAAGTCCCTAAAAAGCCCCTCAGAGAACCCTTATCAAGTGAGCAAAGAGTAAATGAGCCTATAGATCAAATATTAGTAGCTCTTATAAGCTTGCTGGTTCAACTGACGCATTCAAAAGGGAAGCAGTGAAGATCAAAGTGACTAAAGCTCAAGCAACTCAAGACCCTTTTTCTTTTCTTTTAAATTAGGGTCATTTATTTATTTTTAATTTGGGTTTGTAATAAAACCATTTATTATTCTTTTTGAGCCATCTGCAAGAGAGTAACACATTGCAATAGTTAGTTATTTTTATTTTAAAGGCAATAAAGCTTGTCATTCTGTAGAATACAACGTTTTCTCTTGTTCCTTGAGTTCGACCCGGATCTCACCCTAGTATGGGCTAGTTTTTATTATTTGGTGTCTGGCTTTCACAAACCATTTTTTTTATCAAAAATATCTTTTCAAAAATTCATTTCATAAAACTTACACCAATCATCATCCATAAAATGTCGCTTCCTCTCATTCCTCACGATCACTATTTTCAATATTTATAAGATACAAAAGCATGGTTTTACGTACATGTTCGGTACGCTAAACTTCATCACAATAGTAGCACAACCTTTTTTTCATTTTTCAACCATGGCATTAGAAGACAATTTTTTTACTTTTATATTTACAAAATTAAAGGAAGGCTTTGAAGTAGGCTTTGACCTGCTAGTGTCAGTTATTAACTGGATCCACTTGATACACTCTTGGAAGGAGGACAAGTTTGGTTTTGTTCGGATCCAAATCTGAATCCAATTTGAATCCTTTTGGACCCTTGCTTCTACAACTTCTCCTTTGCTAAGTGAGCATGTTGGAAGCATTGAATGATGCTACTAGGGAGGCGGTCCTACAGCTCGATCTGGAGCTCGTAACGAAGGCCTACGATGAAAGTTTAAATGGGAGTTTTTTGAGACCAATCGATCACTAAATTGATGAGCCTTTCGAACTCGACCTAGTACTCCATTACACTGCTGACTTGTCTCAATTTGGACAACCTTATATTATGATTCAGGTACCTAGAAGGACCAAATTAAAGTATTGATGCATGTGTAAAAGCTTTCCACATTGGTACAGCAAGGTTGTTTTTGAACAAGTGATACCAACACACATCTTTCTCAAGATGAATGGAGGTGATGGAGAATTTTTTTACTTTGGGGGTCTACATTACACAAAAATAATGCTCAACCTTGAAGATCTAGCTAGTTGGATCCTTGTTAGTGAAGGTGAAAAATTTGAGACGGGGTTGCTTTATGTGGTTCCCCCCATTGGCATGACTAGACTGTTGGTCAGGAAAATCGGGTTTGCGTTGGCTGGACACCCTGAATGTTTCATTCCCTTGGTGATTTAAGAAACTCGCACATTATTGCAGCCAGTTCCTCGATTTTATCATTAATCTCAGTCCATAGCGAGTCTACGATCTCTTGGGCTCTATGAATCACCATGACTCCAATTCAAGTGTTGTCTACCTATAGGACAAATTATTGCCAGTCTGGGTGGTGTAGAGGGGTAGGATTGGGTTTAAGGCTGGTTCTCACTTTAGACTTCTGGTCAAAGGTATCAGGTATAAAAAAAAATCAAGATTTTTTAAGGTTTTTGTATGGTCAAAATTAATTTATTTCTAGGTTGGGTCAGGCCGTTAGAAATTCAGTTTGGTTTCTGAGTTCAGATAGGGTTCAAAGATCGGACCAGATCTCAGTGATCTGAATGAATTTTTGTACTTTTAAAAAGGGTTTTAAAGTTAACATATGTGGTTTCTTAGGGTAAAAATTTCAGGATTTATTGTTATAGGATCAGTCTAGGAGATTTTTTAAAGTTAAAAGATGCTAACGGTTTAGGATTCAGACGTTGGATCTGATAGGGTTCAATAAAAAGACAATATCTATAAATAGGGATCTGATTTTTTTTATCCGTAAAGTGGGTTCAGTTTAGAATGGGTAGGACTAACTAGGGTAAAAATTTTGAGATGTTTTAGGACTGTCAAACTATAGGAATGAATTTTTTAAAACCGTACTTGGATGCAGGTCTGTGCCAATCCTTCCTAAGAATAAGCAAAAACTTGGCCTGACTTTTTAAGGTCCGATCAGGGTCACGAGAGGTCAGATTTGAATGATTACATGTTTGATTTAGAAGTGCCAAAAATATAGAATTTGATTTCAAAGTTGTAAATGATGACTAGATCACTCCAGATCATGATGAACCAGATATCGTGAAGTGTCATATCAGAATTAGATTGGTACCCTTGAACGCTTCCTATCACCGAAGTTGTGTCCAAGGACAAATCACCTTTTCTCATGTGAGGATATGGGATCATATGTTCTAAAGAGGTCAAAGATGCATACCTTACCTTTAGAATGATTAGAGAAGGGATTTGGGGGAGCAGATCACTGCGGTTGATAAAGATCATTGTTGACTATGGTTTGATCTGATGTGTGAAGCCATAAAGGGCTTGGACCCTTGTTGCAGAAGGTCCTTTTGATTGAGAAAATGTCTTTGGGGTCCTGCGATGGACTTGCTCTGATACCAAACGTTATCTACCAGAGGTAGTTTGCTACACTACGATCAAAGTATGTTTGATAAAAAAGTCGACCAAGGAAGGACGCCAGGATGGGGGTGGTGACACTAGGGATGTGCAAGGGGAAGGTGTTGGGTGGAGAGAGGATGCGAGGGTTGTGTGAGGCTAATGAGAAAGGCAAGGGCATGAGAGGGGGAAAGGAGAGAGAGAGTGAGAAGGTAGAAACATGAGAGGGTGAGAGAGAGAGAGATGCATGAACAGAGAGGTTAAGAGAGATAGGAAACTAGGTGGCATGGAAAGTTGGTGGTTTAGGGGATTCTTTCTGAATAACTCTAGTCTTTTTGTTCCAAGGAAGGAAACTTATTCTACTATAAAATTAGGCCAAGAAAGGTAAAGGAACCTCTCAGAAGATAATTCCTATTCAGATTGTAATCAAATGCAAGATTACATGCTCCTTTTATAGAAAAAAAAGACAAATTCAAATGTTCAAATTGGAGGCCCAGGCTGACCATTCCTATCCAGGAGAGATCCTCTCTCCTCAATTCCCATTTTTTCCTTAAATGGGCATGAAACCAGGTGGAGGACAAAAATGCCCCCCATAAAGCATGTTAATTTGAATTCATCTCTGAATTTCCCTTGCTTCACCTTTCTAATGCCTCTATTAACCCTATTATTTGAAATGACCTAAATTATCTATTATCCTAACCCTTATTCCCCATACACACACATGGATCGACAAACCCATTTATCTTACATGGATATCCAAAACCAATTTACAAAACACTAAATAATATAACATGAATGTCTTGGGCAGGGCTGCTAACAGTAGGATTGCACAAAGATCAATCAACTTGTTTAAGACCTGCTCAGGGTTGTTCGAGAAAGGCAGATGAGTCGAGCATGAGCACCAAGCCTAGGTTTGACAATATAAACAAGCTGAGTTTGATCATATAACCGGGAATGATTAACCATGGTAAATCCCATTATGCTCATTTTATTTGTATATGGGTGACATTGACTGCAAAGTCGACAAAAAGAACCAACTCTAATGGATAGGGTGTTGGGCATTCATTCATGACAAGGGGTTTGAATCCTGTGCTTCCAAAGGTAGCAAAAACTTACTCGAGCTTGATAGAGTTTGGTCTGAGCACGTTGCTTGCGCTTGAGCCTTCTGCATTTTAGACAAGTTGAGCCTGTCAAGGCCTATGGAGAAAGACAAGTTTTCATTTATCTATACAAACCACTTCTCAATTAGTGCAGCTATATGCACTAACCCAAGACTCGATCAACCGACCAGCAAGAAAAAAAATATAAAATGGAAAGCAAAACAAAAATTGCTATTCAAAGAGATCAGAGTACAACATAACTGCTATGGCTAAACTTCACTTACCTTTATACAAACAAGTTAAAAAGAGATAATGCTTACACCCTTAAGAGGCATAAACCTCTAAGGTAACTAGGTCCATTGAAGAATGGACACTTCTCATAAAAAAAAACTTGATCCTTTAGAATGGGAAGTGACTCCTTGTGAAAAATGTATGGGAGGGACATACTTTTGGTTTGAGGGTAATGAGTATTTACTGGGAAGGGTGGAGCATGAATTTGAATAACATATAATAAAATAAGGGAAGAGAAGTAAGTGTGGGTTTAGGCACGTTTACCTTGGTCACAGTTTTCTCCTCTTCATCCCCTCCCTCCATTCTCTACCTTTCTTCTTCCTTCCTTGGCTCCTTTGCCTCCCTCCTCTGCTTTTCAATTTCTTCCTTCCTTTCCCTTTCCTTCTCTTCCACCTCCTGCTTTTTCCTTTCCCTTTCCTTCTCTTTCTCGTGCTTTTTTCTTTCCCTTTCCTTCTTTTCCTCTAAATTTTTTTTCCCCTTCTTTCCCTTCCTCGTCCTCCTTCTCCTTCCTTTGCCTTTCCTTCTCTTCTTTGTCCTCCTTCTCCTTCTTCTTCCTTTGCCTTTCCTTCTCTTTCTCATCCTGATGCTTCTTCCTTTGCCTTTCCTCTTCCATCTTCATCGTTTGCTTTTCCTTCTCTTCATCCTCCTTCTTCTTCTTCAATTGCCTTTTCTTCTCTTCCTCCTCCTCCTCCTCCTCCTTCTTTCTTTGCCTTTCTCCTCCTCCTCCTCCTCCTCCTTCTTCATTTGCCTTTTCTTCCTTTGATTTTCATTCTCCTCCTCCTCCTTCTTTTGCTTTTCCTTCTTTTCATCACCCTTCTTCTTCTTTATCTTTAGTTCTTCTTCATGCTTCCTTTGCTCTTCAACCTCATTATCTGATAGATAAAGCTCTGCATTATACAATTTCAATGCTTTGTCCCTGTCTTTATTATTCTCAATCTTCATTATATTTTGGTACCTTTCATAAATCTCATATAGATGGGACTGACGAATAACTTCTGCAATAGTCATCCCATCGAACGACAGGAGATTTCTTGTCTAACGAACTTTAGACATTGTTAACCTGCACAACACATAAATTTAACCACATCATTATATATTATAACCGGCTCCCCAAGTATATAATAATACAAATTATCTCATTCATTAAACAAACACCAACATTACAAATCGTCGCAATATTTGGCTTCATAAGTAAACATCGTTGTAAGATTTAGCAAACTTGAGTATAAATCGCTACTGCTTTAAATATATAAATCGTTGCTGCTTCAAACTTACAAATCGTTGTAGAAATCACAACCTTCATAAGTACATATCATTATAACGTTTGGGCTTCATACGTAAACATTGATGTATGATTTATCAAACTTAAGTATAAATTATGGTAATTTCATTAAATCGTTACTGCTTCAAACGTATAAATCATTGTTGCTTCATAAGAACAAATCGTGCTAACTGTTTTTCGACGCCCAGAAGGTGGATATGTACGAATTGATTTGTTTCAGTATGAAAATAGTTTTTATTTAGCATGAATAGTATAATCAGTTGTAAGATTTAGCATTCAGATTTATAAATTGATTTATTTGCATAACGAAACCTTACACGAAACTCACCGAAATGATACACGTTTTGGTAATCCGATAGTGGAGGAGAAACACCCAGAAGGTAGAGGCAGTTGATGGTGTCAACGATGCTGCCAATGCACAGATGACGACAAAGAATGCTCCGACGACAGCAGACGACAACAAAGAGTGTTTCAACGGTAGCAGACGACAACAAAGAGTGTTTCGATGGTAGCAGACGACAAAAAAGGTTGCTCCGACGGCAACAAATGATGGCAAAGGGTGCTCCGACGATAGCAGACGATGACAAAGGGTGCTTTGGTGGCAGCAGATGACGACAAATGGTGCGTCATCAAAGGAAACTCCTGTTACAGCAGATGGTGCAAAAGTTTACTGCTTAGGGCAAAAACGAAATGTTTGGACTTTGAAGAGTTAACATCATCCTCGACTTTTTGGAAGGAGGACATTTTTGTTCTTTTCTTGAACCGGCATTTCACTTTTCTAGATGGAAGATATTTTTGTCCTTTTCTCGAACCGTCGTTTCATAGCGAGAATGGTGGCAAAAGGGTACTTAAGTCTTTGCAATCACACCGAACTCTGACACTAAGTGGTGCTGACACACACGAGGATAAGAGCCCAACATGCTTATATACGTGATGCTCATTCAGACCCCCGAACATGCACGGTAGCAAACTGAGTGTCTTCGAGGAGAACATATAACCTGCTTCGGTAAAAAAAAAAGGAGAGAGATGGTTTTGGATGGTGGAAAGGATTAGTCAAGAAAAGGACGGTGATATCATTTTGGTGTGCCAGTGGGGCCTACTAACAATACATTCAATAACAAAAATTACAAGACTATTCTCACTACAATCACTTGAATAAAAAAATAAATGCCACGTAACCAAAATCTAGAAAATCACTTTAATTTTTCACACTCAAAGTGATTTTCTAGATACGAAACCAAGCTCTGTTCTAAGTATTTCGAATGGACCTTTAGAGAGTGACATGGTAAAGATATCTGCAATATTATCTTTGCTCCATACTTATTTAACTTCAGTCGTTCCTTGATGGACTTTCTCAAGAATGAAGTGATGCTCTTTCTTTCAATGTGCTTGGCTCGACCATGATAACACAACATTCTTTCAAGCTTTAAATAACTTTGATTGTCGCCATATATAATAATTGGTTTGTTGAGGACAGATCTTGCTTCCAACTGAACAGGAGATGCAGGAAGATGTGGAATCTTTTTACTCCCAGAGAAGCTGCTGGCTGTCCGAAAGGTTACACTCATAATATGTCAGATTACCAATTTTGATAGTTTAAGTATGTTGATTCGCTTGCAACGCAATGTGGGTGATAGGGGGGAAGCTGGAGCATGATCAACAGGTTCAGGCTCAAGATGGTGCCCAAACAACGATTGGTTTGCTAAGATATCAGCGTAAGGTTTTCTTTGTCAACGGACACCTAACAATCCAGCTCACGGCTGAGGAAGGGAGTTATGCACAAGTAGTTGGGGAAGATGTCGCCAAGGAAATGGCATTTCTGGATGGGGTAGCTAAGTCTGTAGGTGCTCGCAAAATTTAGAAGCGGAAGGGATTGCGCTAGGTCATGGAGAGGGTTTGATTAAGGAGGTTCAACAGGGTTTAATATTCAGTTTAAAATAAAGATTCTGATGTGGGACATAAGGGGTCTTGGTGACGCCAACAAACAACATTTTTTCAGCATTATTAAGGAAAAATTGCCACATGTGATATGTATTCAAGAGACGAAAATCAATGCTCTTGATAGAGGTTTCATACCACCCGGTGGCATCCTGCCTTGGAGGGAGGATATTCTTGGAAATGTGAAACATGTCGATCGGCGAATTCATAATCTCTATCCAATTCTTGGCCATAGTTACAACATCGATTTTAATGACTACAGTTTATGGACCTTGCACAAGCAAACAGAAAAAACGCTTTTTGGTTGGAGCTTCGATCAATTTGTGATGTGGTTTTGCCTCATATTTCAGATAACTGGTGGGTTAAATGTAATTTTGAGAATTGAAGGCTCCAATACATTTCAGCTATACTTAAGGATGCCTCTTTTCTAGATTGTGGGAGCCTATTGGAATTACCAATGCAACGAAGCAATTCACGTGGTCCAACAAGCGAGAAGACCATCAGTGTTACACAAGCTTGATAGGTTCCTAATTTCATCCTCAATGTTTCAGCAATATCATGTCATGACAGCCTATGATCACAGTCTCAGATCATGCACCAATTTGGCTATCATGGTCCGAACCAGGTGGGGGCTAAAAGGAACTTTTTTAAATTAGAGTTGTGGTGGTTTCGGGTCCCAAGTTTGTTAGACTTAATAAGGCAACGTTGGACTGAATAGCGAAAATGGGCAGAACAACATATTTTATCCAAACTTGCTTAGGTAGAAAAAAATCTCATAGCTTGGAACAAAGAAAACAATGAAACCAAGTTCAAGAATCTACATGAACGGGAAGTTCCACTTGAGGAGTTACAAGACCTCGAATCATTGGAGTGTAATGGAGGTGCGAACTTTGGCAGGAGAAGGCCAAGCGGGAAGAGTTGGTAAAAAAACATAGGAGAATGAATGGTGAGAGAGAGTATACGATGGAAGCAACGTGCTAAGGTACACAGGTTTCAATCGAAGGAACTCAATACCAAATTTTTCCATGTATGTGCATCTACTAGAAGGAGGAATCACATCTTGTCATTGATTATAGATGGACAAGGAATTGGAGATCCTTACCAAGGCAACTGATTATTTAAATTTTTATGCGACAAAGGGAAAAAAGTGTCAACAGTAAATTGGCCATGATCATTATACTTTCTAACTTCAAGTTATCAATGGTATTTTCAATAAAAGTGAGTGCCATCTATGTCATTGTCCAAAAAAAAAAAAAAGTTTCCAAGGGAAGTCTTAGTGCTTTTTTTTTTAATATGGAAGTTTGTAAAATAAGTTGCCATTTATTTATCTAGCCTTTAATGAAATGGATTACATGTCAGTAACTAAATAATAATTGTCTTTTTTTTTCTCAACTCCTAAGTTGGTTTTTGTCATTAGGTTTGTTGTTTGTTATGAATAAAACTTATATTTATTAATATTTATTTATCGAACATGAAAGTGTTTGGCTCAGCTTAGCTCGCATAAGCTCATGAACACGTAATAAATACATTTTACATATTTTATATTATAATGTGTAGTATAACAGAAGTGCTTGAAGACTGCAGCCTGCAAGTGATAAGTTTAGAATTGAAACCCTATAACCGGCTTGAGCTCTTCTTGCGTCACAAGAATTTTAAACACCTCAAACTCCACTTGTTCAGCTAATTTTGCACACATTCCACCAACTATGTTGGCCTCGTTATGAAGTTGGCCTGTAAAGTAAGGTAAACGCAAATCCCATTGTTTAATCCTTGCCAGTTACCGTGGGAATTTATGCATCAGCAGTCTAGACTACGTACGCCACATCAAGGGCATGGAGGTGAATCGAGTCATGATTAGCATTCTTAAAACTCAGTATCAATTAGCCACACCTGAGTCGGTGACTTGATGGTTTTTATTTAATTTATTAAAAATCAATAATAAAAATATATTTTATAAGTTCAAAAACTCCTTTAAAATAATATATAACCTAGAAAAGGGCAATTCACTGGGGTGATGCCCAATGTAACCCGATCTTGGATGGGTCCATCAGCATTAAAATAACTAGTGATAAAATAATAATTTCAGTACGTGTTATCTGAAGAGAGTTGCTCTTAATAATGCATTGACACTCCTTTGTTTGATTTACACACGTTTTTTTGGGGGTTATAGTCTAAAGAAAATCCTCTTTCCCCCACCTAACTGACTGCACGTTGGTGGCAGGCCTTCGGTTGGTAAAACCCTTGATATTCCTCCTGTCGACCGGAGACTATACTCAGCTTTGACTTTACACCAACAAATCATCAACTTGCCTCTACTATATGATGAGCAGAGACCTTGTGGGCTTCATATACGAACGTTTAATATAGCATAATAGTTCATATGTCCACAGCATGTAATACACGTAAAAATTCGATGGGTAGTTTTATCCATATTGGACTCGAGATCTGTTACCCGGATCCAAAAAGGGAATATATATATATATGTAATAACAATATTTAATAAATAAATAAAAGTATTTTTAAGAGAATAAAATTAGTATAAAAACATTTAATTATTTGGGCTTGGATCCATGGTTGGACCTAAATGGATCCAACATATGGATCCAGAATCCGTTACGGATCCACATTCATTGTGGTTCTAGCACTAAAGGGGCTAACCCGGATCCACGCTAAAGGTGGATCCGGCATAGCGGGTCACGGGGCTCGGACCCAGACCCAGACCCGACACCTTTTTACATTTAAAGGGCGCTCGATTTCAGGAATCGTGCCAAGGGCACGATTCTCGCAGGAGCTCAAGAAGGGAAGGAGACGGGGTTACAGAGGAGAGAGGAGGGGTTCACCTCTTGTTAAAAGGTGGGGGAAAAGAAGATCTCTCCCCTCTCAGCTCTCTTCCTCTCGGATTGCATCTCCCCCACACTCTTTGTCTCCTCTCTCACTTTCTTGCTCTCCCTCTCCTCTGCCCCTCATCACCCTCTTGACCGGCATCGCGGCTGTAGAAACAGCAGACCGACCATCAACTGCAGCCTCCCGATCGCACCCTTCACGGTGGCAGGAGCAACCGGAGCCGGCCGACAATCGCCTCGCGATAGCAATCTCCGATCGTCGAAAAAAGCACCGAAAAAGGTAGGATTCTGGCCTTTTCTTGTTGGTTGTGAACTGAATCAATTGTGTTTGGGTCGGTCAAGGGGGAACCTTAATTCTTTTTCATGATTTAGAGTGTTTTCAATATGATTCTTGGTCGCCGGAAAAACCCAGATCGGTGAGTTAGGGTTTCCCGGTAGTGGTGATGTCGATTTGGGGGTTCCCTTCATTTCTTTATGGGTTTTATATCATGGACATTTCTTGCTATTTTAGATGGGTTTTCTTGAAGTTTCGTGTGGGTACTTGTTATAAAGGGTTATTTGGTTGCTTAATTTCAGTTTAGCCTATTTTTCTTGATGTCATTCACTATTTAGATGGTAATATAAAGTATCGATCAAATGGTTTTGGTTGGATTTCGATTGGGTTTCTCTCTCCATTGCTTGTGTTTATGTCATGAATATTATGAGTTTCATGATGGTTTTTATGAATCAAGTCAGAATCCTACTTTTAGCTACTGTTATTCTTGGCTTAAGATGAGGGAGTCTTCGTGGGGACTGCCACATCTTGAACTGAGTTAAGGGTTGTATAGGTCAATCAACCTTGTGAACCAGAATGATCATATAACTATTCGGGAGGTGCGATCTACTGGGAGATGCCGGTTCATAGATGGTATGGTTGGGAATTCAGTTATTATAAAAATCTTTATGTTTCAGATCTTCACGTTAAAGTGAGTTGAAATCTTGATTTGGTTTCTTGTTTTAATTTTTGTGAATAGTTTTTTTTTAGATACATTCTGATTTCCGATTCTTGTTGTTTCCCAATATGAGTATCATATTCTTGAAATCAAACACATGAGTACCGATTTGATTTGCGTTGTTGTTTCCATTTGGGTATCATATTCTTAAATGGGATTTCATGTGTTCATTTAACATCTTGCATATTGGTATATCAGTGAAGCATGTATACTTCAAGATTTACTGGAGATTATTCAAATGGGTAAAAGTATGAACCCTTATGGTGTTCGGCAGATTCTTGAATCGGGGTTTTTTCTGAATAGTTGATTTGGGAACGGTGATGAACTCATCGATGAATGATGCATATTTCATTCTTGTGTATGCATGCTCTCTTGTTAAACTGACCCACCAGATGAATGGGAGCTAAGTAGTTGTCTGTACTTAACTTGGATACTTGTATCTGGAAGTAATTGGCTGTGTAGTGGTAGATGCTTTTATGAATAAAAATGGAAGAACATAGTCAAGATGTTAGCAGTTGTTATGCAGCTCATAACTATTGCTCATTACATTGAATGCAGTGCAATTTTACACAGGGTGTGATGTCAATTCTATTAGGAATTGGATTGAAAAATCTGGTCCAGATTTGCTATTTTAAATGGGTTTGCAATCCGGTCAGATTTGCTAAGTTCAAGAAATATGTAAAGTTGACCAGACCTTACTGAGTTTCATGTTATGTAAATTGAACAGATTGTGCGTGTGACCTATTAACTGTTACGAACCTACATATGCCTATGCATATGTTAAGAATCCCAGACCTTTGGAACTTAGTTGGATGTTTAGCTAGGAGGATAGCGTGTCCGGGATTGGTAAGCTTGACCATCGTCCCTAGCATGTGCTAAAGCTTACACTTCTGCCCAGAAATTATGTAAATGTTGTTTTTGCATTTCATGATACTAATTGTGTAATCTTGAAGGTGAGCATGACTAGGTTGTTGATGTTGCTTCTTGAGCATGTAGGATTGATGAGTATGTATAATTTTATATGCACACTCACACACTCAAAAGGGATATGCAATGGTTAATACCCGTATGTGATGTAGGTAATACACATAGTGGGGATGCATATGATTGAGAAATGGCATGCTTATGATTGGGTTATATTCATATGTGTGGATGTTAACACATGAAAAAGTTTCATGTGTCTACATTGATGGAATATGATTATTTATCGTGCATTTATGGATTGGTTTCAAGTACATGTGCATACACGAAATCGATGTGTGTTTAGCATGTAAAATCAGGTATAAATGTTCTCATATACTTAAGAATTATGGATGAATGCATGTGTGTTAAGTGATTACATAAAAGTACTTGCACATGGATGGTGAACACATGCATGTGATTATGGTAACTCATGCACATTGTTAAATTGGTTTGGATGAATGTGTGTTTGGAGGCATGCTAACCTCATTGCATAAATTGCAAGTTATGATTTTTGCATATGATGCATCGATGGTCTAAATCATCACAGGCCTGGAGAGCCTTGAGCTTGGGTTTGCTCTTTCTTTAATTGTTTAAATGCATGGCAATAATCATATTTACATGATGGTTTTAATTGTGTTGTTCTATGGTTGCCACGGGTGGTAGGCCATGAAGAGCTACGCATTGGTGATTTGCGAGCTTATGTTTCCATGTTGATTTGCAAGCATATGATTAACTTTGGATGTTGATTTGCAAATGTGATTCTATTACTCTATATTGCACTGTTCGATGTGTTTCCACGGGTTGGAGTCCCGTGATGGTTCTCGCAGGCATAGATGCGAGCTTTTTGCCTTATTTTTGTATATTGAATTGCAAAACTCAATAATTGGCTTTTAATAATAAGATAATGAATAAGAACAGTGTGATATACGTTCTAGGATATCTCATCTGAAGTATGAGAATCTTAGAAAACCGGCCTTGGGGAGACTGTGAAGATACAAAAACTCTGTGTGCTGAAATTTTGTCTCCTGAACCCGATATTGAGGTTCCTTCTCCTGACCACGGTTTTAGGGAGAGTCTGCCACTTTACCTGGGGGTGGTCTGTTGGTCACAGCTGTGAGTTTGTTTTGATCCCAAGGAAGTGGCACTTGTGGGCGTGGGGTGTCCCTTGTGTTCCCGATATTAGATGTGGAGGTCTAATGTTCTGAAGGTGATTCGGTCGAGAGCTAAGTTGGAAACCCAGTAATAAAATACAAATTATGTTAAGCTACCCTGGGAATCTACTTGACCTAGGGGATTGTACCCGTTTTGTCTATCTGCAGGCAACGGTAATTAAAAAGAGGAACTTAAATTGTATGCATTTAATAGGGCATGCATATGGAAAGAGAAACTTAAGGAAAAATAATAAGAGGATTCATGCATTACACATAAGTCATGCATTTTCTTGCTATGCATTAGAACATGCATATGTTATCGGTTTTCTTAATTGTTATATGTTTGGTGGATGTGTGATGTTTAACTTTCAATGTATGTTAAATGTCTTGTTGTTCTAAATTTGTGCATCATGGTATGGTTTAATGTTTCTTTATGCATAATGGATGTACCTTGTGGTATAAATGCGTATCTGAATTATAAATTGTCTTAATTGCATTTCTTTGAATAATTGTGTGGATTCATATTGTGGTTGTGGGATATATAAATATTGCTATTAATGTTACCTACCAGTTAACTTCTGATAAATTGTTGACGGTCGTAGCATAGACCTTTACTTATTCTTATATGTGCCAAAAATCATATTTATGATGTACCATATTAAAAGTTATAGATTTCCTACTTAGACAGTTGTAGTTTAATTCTTAAAAATTTTAAAGTGAAGAGTTGGAGTTAGGAGCGGCTGCGGGATAAGGCTTCGATCGAGATTTTTTTACTGTTATAGGGATAGTGTGAGAAACTCTTATGTTATTTTTTATCAATAATGAAATAAATGTTTTGGTTTGCTTCCCCTATAATGTTCTGGAATGCTTAACCCTATGGTATGACTTGTTTCCGCTGTATTGAAAAAAAAAATCTTCAAAATTTGGGTTAAGATTTCAGGGCATTATAGTTATGGTATCAGAGCATGGGATCACTAAATCAAAGATCACGATCGTGCCACACCCTGCAAGCGCTCTGTAAGTATAATTTATTTTGATTTTTGTATTAGTCATATTACTGGTACTTTTTATTATGATGCTCATATTAGCATATAGGTGAATTCACGCCTACATAGTTTTATTGTAGATGAGTGTATCATGAATATCCGACTAAATTTTTTAGTAGACATGTGCGCGTGTTTCACGTCGAAATAATCGAAGGTGATATGATGTCAGAATTATCAAAGCACATGAAATGATGAAATAATCTGAATGTCTTAGATGCATATGTGATTTGAATCTTGTGTGCATAACTCGAACTACATAGAAGTTACGTATCTTGAGGTTTAGTTAATTCTTGGTATATACAGGATCACATTATATAAAACCCATGTTTTGGTATCACCTGTTTCGAGGTTAAATTTGGAAAATGCAATGTTTCTGGTGGCAATGATATGATGCATATGATAATATGTTTCTGTATGATATGATTGAAATGCCACGTGATTTGAAATATTGAATGCATGCGATATATGCTTAAGTTCAATAGCGAACTATGGTTCATAAAACCTTGTGGGTGAAAGGTTTTGTTTTATGGTTCTTAGTGTCATATGAAGTGATGTGATTCATATTGGCGATACGTATGCTTGTACCTATATTAGTGGCTATCGACCCTGGAAGCGGTAATTTGTACGTATCACTATTTTGGCACCTATTGAGGACCTTTTCTGCATAAGATTATCAATGATGGTGGGTATGACCATGATCAGGTTATCCGATGTGGATCTTGTTAATCTTTAATTGAAAAAGAGTTATGGTAAATTGTGAGGATTTGGCAAGATTGATGGAAATATCTTGTCATGAATCAACAGATTTGGCTTTTAGTTGTAGCAGAATCTAATCGTTATTGATTTTAAATCTTGATATAATGACATGTTTGTGTCTTTTGTGGATAGAAGGGTCACTTCGTAAGAGATTCTAGACCTTGATTTGAGATTATGATTAGGTCTTCTGTGAAAAGATGGGGCCATTTTGAGAAATAGGAATAAGTGAAGGTTATTCAGGACAATGAGACTCTTAGAAACTCATTGTGTGTTTGTCCTGATCCTTATATGTTGGGGTATATGTTGGGAGCACACACATATACGTGCATCCTTGTCGATACCAACCCCCTCAGACTACGATCTCTACGAAAACCCTGCAATAAGATTTCGGGGAAAAAATTCTTTTTAGGGGGGTAGGATGTAATACCCGTAAAAATTCGATGGGTAGTTTTATCCATATTGGACCCAGGATCCGTTACCTGGATCCAAAAATGGAATATATATATATATATATATATGAGTTTTACAATATCTATATATATATATATGTAATAACAATATTTAATAAATAAATAAAAGTATTTTTAAGAGAATAAAATTAGTATAAAAAAATGTAATTATTTGGGGTTGGATCCATGGTTGGACCTAAATGGATCCAACATATGGATCCAGAATCCGTTACAGATCCACATTTATTGTGGATGTAGCACTAAACGGGCTAACCCGGATCCATGCTAAAGGTGGATCCGGCATAACTGGTCGCGGGGCTCAGACCCAGACCCGACACCTTTTTACGTTTAAAGGGGGCTCGATTTCAGGAATCGTGCCTAGGGCACGATTCTCGTAGGAGCTCAAGAAGGGAAACATAAGTTGTTAATATTAATTCTCTATAGATGCCTATATAAAGGACTACGACCATAACAAAGAATAAGACATAAACAATATGTGAAATGGAGGATTGTGAGTGAATCTCACCATGTGGAAAGATCCGGAATCGCTCAATAGGTTGAGTTATGATTTCATAAGTTGAAATTCTCCATTTAATTTGGTGATCTCATCTAAATGGAGTTTAGTAACCTTATGGTTCCAACACAATCACCTAACAGACCCCACTCCTACATGATCTATAGTCTAATACATGGTCTATTTAGTAGGGATCAGTGTTTGGCTCTCTATATTTCAAAGTGTAAGATTATTCTTTGATGTAAAATCGATCATCATAAATGCATCAATAGTTTTTTACACAAAAAGTATGTATCTTTTTATCAAGAAACACAATTCGATTCCTGATAATCAACAATGCCAAACTGATCTACAAGATTGACTCAAATCAACTTGCACTATGAAATCTTATAGTATTCTCTTACATATCTTTGCAGGGAATATATTCCCTCCACACACACATATATATCTTGAACTCCTTATGTTTCCAATCATAGTGACAAAAGTTTAAAACGGCAATTTCTTGGTAGTGAATTTCTCAGGAGATTTTCAACTTTTTGAATATTTCTTAAGTTTTTTTTGGCAAAATCTCGAAAAAAAAATTAAAAAATAAAAAAAAATCTCAAAAAATCAAAAAACTCAAATAAAATAAACTAATTTAATTTTATATACAAAAAAATATAAAATATATTTTCAATCCCACTAACCATATATAAAAAGTATCAAACATCAAATAAGTCTCAAGCATGTACATCAAATGTACTTTCATTCAAATAAGTATCAAGCATCAACTAAATCACAACTAAATCATCATACATTAAGTATCAATAATCAAGTATCAAAAACATAAACAAAATGACCACAAGTTCATGAGAAAACAAATATCATAATGATTCAAGTTTATACAAAAAGAATATTCACTTGCTATTAACTAAAAAATCAAAAGTGTCTTCATCAATTCCTTGGTCATCAATGCTTTCATCATCCTCTTTCTTATCTTTTGTTTCTTCTTCTTTATTTCTTTCTTCAATTGAGCCATATGCAAATGCAACAATGTCGTCATATACAATAGGTCGAGAATATTTTGCTTCTTTTCCAACTGAAGTCTTCTGCATGTGCATGTTCATGCACACATAAACTAAATCAGTAAGTTGTTGGCTCAAGACAGTTTCTCTTTTTGGTATGTTCTGCTTCAAATGCACTCAATTTTTTTTCACATACAGATGCACTACATGGTTGGCTAAGTATTTTAATTGTTATATTTTGCAAAATAGGGACATTTTCTCCACTCATTTTCTACCATATCCCTGATAAAAACAAAAGCAAGTAATGAGAAATTGATAATATATTCTAAAATAAAAAAAAATTACAAAATGCAAAACAAAATCGAAACTTACGTGGATATGCAGTACGGAAAAAAGATATTGTAATCTCATTAAAGATCTTTGAATCTTTTGAATGATAATAAATCGATTCTGAAGCAAGCTCATCATTTTTATCTTTCTTATCAACCATCTTTTTCATCATTTTCTTTAATCCTTTCATTATTTCGTTGTTCATCTTTATAAGACCATTATAAAAAAAGTTGTGGATTTGAATACCCAACGACAACATATAAGTCACTTCTCAAGTTGACCTCCCATCTACTATCAATGAAGTCTCATATTCGTAGATACTTATCTACTCGATATTTATAAACTTTTTATTTCTTCTTTAACACGATTTATGCCATCATACAAGTAACCTATGGTAGAACCATCCCCATCTACCCTCCTCAAAAGTTTTATAAGTGATTCTATTGTTGCTATTATTTCTCTTCCATTTTCCCAAAACTCCTCTCCTTGAATAATATCAGTCATATCTTTGCCATCTCCTCCTTTCTTAACCTTTTCAAAATTTCTTCATTCAGAAGAAGCAACCAAAAATCTCAACTTATCTTCCATTTTCAATATAGATTGCAAACATAAAATATTAGTAACAAACCGAGTAGCCCCGGACTCTTGTATCTCTCTATCATTTGTATAATTTCTCATAAGTTGCAAAATTAATTATGATTTATACATGAAGCTTGTAATCTTTTTTGCATATAATAATGTATGAGAGAAATTAGGCAATATATCACAATCTTCAAGCATTAAATCAGTACAGTGTGCAGCACAAGAAGATGTAAAAATATGAGGGTATCTTACCTCCACTGAAGCCCTCACTTTCAAGTAATTTGAGTCATTATCTGTCACAAATTTAACTACTTTTTTTTATCTAATTTATTCAATAGTAGTTGATATATACTCCTCAATATATTCACATGTTTTTGGATCTTTAGTACATTTAGATTTCAAAAATATTGTGCCTTTAGGGCATGAGGCCAAAATATTTATGTGTGAATGATTTTTCTTATCTGTCCATATATCAGACATTAAAGTGCATCCTAATATCGACCATGACTTTTTTACCTCATCAATAAATGTTACAACTTGTCTTTTTAGGTTTTGAAGTCATTTTGTTTTAATTGTTTCACTGCGTGGAGAGGTATAACCAAGTCCATAATTTGCAATGGCATTAATCATCTCTTTAAGTGCATAATCTCTAGCTAACCTAAAAGGCAAATTGTTCATGACAATACATTTTGCTACATACATATATGTATGTTCTTTCTCTTTCTTTATTATAAAAGCATTTAGAGCATTCCGTTGATCCATACCTATACTTGGAGAAGTAGAAGAAATTCATATAGAAGTAGAATCTGAGCCGCTTCCAGTAGGAGACAGATAACTTGTGAGTTTTTTTTTTTTTCCTGATAGCTTAGATTTTAATTCATGAATTGAAGTCAGTTCTAGATGTGAGATGTTTCACATTTGACGTTACGTTCCCACATGCAACAACATTCTTATTTGGTATGCTCGCAAGATGATACTTAAATCATGTTATTCTCCTATTAAAGTGTACCTTACAATAGTTACAAAGTAATCAACCATCTAATTGTAGTGTAGCATAGTTTCATAATGCATATTTAGCTCTCCCCATCTTTTTTTCTACATAAAACACATCAAATATTTAACAGAATACATCAAAATAGAATATTTTTTTGTTTTCTATTAAGCACATCAAACCAGAACAATCAAAATAGAAGTTTCTTGACATAACCAATAGGTAAGAAATAAAGGAAACTCTACAAATTCAAATAATTGAAAGGATTTCAGTTTTTATTTTGATTCATTTTAGTTATTTATCTGCATAATATTTTCCTTTACTTTTTTCCCATAATTTAATTGCATATTTTGAATTATTTTTATTTAAAATTTGTTGATAAATTTGTTTGAAGCTGGCATTTGAGAGTTTTTTCACATTATTTTCCTATTATTCTCGAAATGTTCTATAGCTTTTACATCTTGTGCTCTTGAAGACAATGTTTTAGGCTATGTTTTGGTTGTTCAAAAATGTGGAACTTGATGCTTGAATTACTAATGTTGAAGCCTTTCTTAAATTTTAATTCTCCTTTTCGTTGAATTTTCAAAAACCTGTTCTATCAAGCCATTGGTTCTCATATGTGATGAATTATGTTGATAATGTTTATCCACTTTTGCTTTTGCATGTTCATCTGAAATGTGATTGTCAACATACAATGGTACTTGGGCTAAATTGGATGCCCTGGAAATGTAGCACATACTTTCCCCTTCATTTGGCACAAAGTAAGGATTTTCAAAACAAAGAAACCATAAGGATACAAAATGATATTTCACCATATTCAGCAAAAGCTAGGATTTGTTAACAAATGTACATCAGGACAACTACTACTGTACATAAACTTGCTTCAAAGGTATACCCAGCTGCACATTGGAACATTATTTTTCATAGAAAAGCACTAGAGGAATTGCAACGCGTTCCTAGGTTCCCTGTAAATTAAACAAGAAAATCACCTAAACAATGCATGGAATTAGAAAGAGTTTGAGATTGTTAACCCAGTATGAATTCTCAGCTAGTAAGATGCATGTTGATGCAGATAAAATATATATGTTTGGGGAACATGAAGAGCACATGAAAATATCAAGTTCCTTCTGTGATCGTGATCCTTTCTTGCTTCTCAGTAGCATCATCAAGAGAGAGAGAATGTTGTCTTCTGTGACCATGGTTGCTATTTGCTTTATATGGTGCAAATTCTCAAATTTTCAAAATGGTTTAGTGTAATTGAATCAAACTTAATAAAGTTAAACCATGAACGGGTTACCAACTTGTACATCCATAGCTGAAAAATGTAAGAGCCTATGGATTCGTTGCTTTTCTTTACTTTTTTGTCTTTTCAGTGTCTCACAAGTGTTAATTTTGATGGGGGAGGTAAGAGTGCACTTTCTAATGTGCGATTACTGAAGAAATTATTTAGTTTTTGTAATTGTTCATGAATTTGGTCACAGAAACAGCAGAGTATAAACGAAACAGAATACTGATGTCAAATTCCATTGAAGATTCTATGAGTCTTACTGATGTTGGTCATACAAACGTGGCCAGTTGTAATATCACCTTAATGTGCCAAGGCTGCACAGTGATGCCAAAAAACAGAGAGATGCACAATGATGCCCAAAAAGAGAGCTGCATCGGCCAACAACAACAAATGCACAGTGATGCCCAAAACAGAGAGATGCACAGTGATGCCCAAAACAATCCCTTGTTACATATACACCTCTCAGAGGACTTACGGTTTCAAGGGTTTTGAAACTTGAAAGAACCGTAAAAAAAAAAGAAGTTACGATAAACATATCATGATATTATAGTGAGATTTAGTAAATCTTTTGATAATATCATGAGAAATTGTCACAAAAAAATCTCACTAGATTTAACCGTTTAAAACTTCTACGGTTTATGCCGTATTTTTTTCATGAGATTTTCAGAAATATGGCTATATTTGTCACCATGTTTCCAATGTTGTTGAATACCTCAGTTAGATTGTTAACCAGTTTCCAGTGTTCTGTCCTCGAAAAGAAGCCCATGGTTTTGGCGCATTAATAAATAAATAAAAACATAAAGGCTATGCAAGTTTATTTTTATGTGGATCAACTATTTTAAAAATTTAATGTAGGTCAATGTCGATGATCTCTGGCTCAAATTCAACGTTTTCACTTACTATACCCGACTTAAATGAGAGATTGTGTAGGGATTTGTGCCACCCCAGCTTTATTATAAGAAAAAGAAAAGAAAGAAAGGATAAGGTACGGCAAATAAAATCTCATTAATTAAGAGAGAGAAAGTTTCAAATGAAAAGCACTTTGTCCCTCTGAAGCTGTGTAGGACGGTTTATGACTCTTTAGGAGCTACTCTTATTTCTATATAGAAAAAGCGGTAGCTCTGCCATGGCTTAAATTCAGCATGTTTTCACTGACTATATCGCACTTAAACATGAGAAATTGTGTAGGGATTTGCATAACCCTAGCTTTATTATATAAACAAAGAGAGAAAAAGCTATCTAAGGAAAGGTAAATAAAATGCCTTAGAAAGTTTCAAATGAAAAGCACTTTGTCCTTTTGAATTTGTTGTGAGTAACGACGTGACATAAAGCCCGAAAGAGAGACATCCCCAGCAAAGTTTGAACAGTAAAACGACAATTCCTTATTGGTTGAAATAAGACATTATGACTCAAGAAAATGTTTCTCAAATTTTCAAAATAACAATCCTCTCTAAATTATCGGTTCCCCCTTCATGGTGTTGACAAAAGTTTCAAGATTCTTAAAACAAACACCACCCTTAATCAGAGCCTTCCACTCCTTGTTTCTCAACTCCAAAACCCTTTCCCTTATTCCGTCATCGTTCATCAATTCTACCAATTTCTCCTTGATTTCTTCTTTTCTGACAATTCCATCATTGTCCTTCTGCAATTCCAGCCCTACTTTCCAATGCTCAACTACGTAGGTCGGGTTTTGAAACTGGTCTGCAAAGTAAGGCCAACACAACAAGGGAACTCCATTGCTTAGCCCTTCGATGGTGGAGTTCCAGCCACAATGAGTTAAGAAAGAAGCTATAGATGCGTGTGAGAGAACTTCCTTTTGTGGGCACCACCCCACAATGTGCCCGCGCTCGGCCACACGGTCCAGGAACCCATCTAGGTACACTGCAGCAGACTGGTTCATGAGGGTTGGTCTTGAAACCCAAAGGAATGGTTTGCCAGTGAGCTAGAGCCCAAGTGAGAGCCAATCAATTTGGCGTTGATTGAGCATTGTGGTGCTCCCCAATGAGATGTAGATGACTGACCCAGCTGGGTGTCGATCGAGACAGTCAAGGCAACTCAAGTCTTCTTGCCAAAACGAGGATGGTTGGTGCTTGGGGTGGTTAGCTGAGACAAGAGGGCCTACTGGTACAACATTTCTGATGATCTCGAACGCCGGCAACTCGAGTTCTGGAAATGAGTTGCAGAGTATGTGATCTAGGCCTTCCATTGCATCAACGCACTTCGAGAGGTACTTGAATAAGCTCTCCTGTTGTTTGGTGTCTCCAAAGGAAACCCAGCATAGGTGAGCTGGGTTCATGTCTGGCACTCTCTCAGACAGATGGATCAATTTGTCGTCCTTTGGAAAACCTGACTCCACCAAAAGAATGGTTCCATAAATTGTCATTGACATTCAACGAAGACTGGTACAAACTTTGAAGGTCATAACATTGGGATATTCAGCAGTGTCTAAACCGACTCAAAATCAAGCTCATTAACGTTGATATGGCCCTGTTTAGAAAGTAGTAGCTGAGATGGGAACTGGCATTTTAGGTGGTAGCTGTTAATTCCATGCTTTAGTGTAAATACAATGCCACTTACTATCCTAAATGCATTAACTCTCATCCCAGCTACCAGCTTTCAAACAGCCACTTTGACCAACTTTTTGCCAAATCAATGCATCAACTCCTATCTCAGTTCTTAGATTCCAAACAGGAATGATTTAGGCTCCTTATATAGGAAGAAAGAAAAATAGATCAGAAGGGAATTAGGCGTGTTCTTTTAGGCTGCATTTCATGAACTCAGATTGGAGATCCAAGGGATCTCCACCGGAACCAGCATTTCATGAAATTTTTTCTCGATATTTATATTTTAAATAATTTTTTTTTTATTTGCGAACCTACATATGCCTATGTATATGTCAAGAATCCCAGACCTTTGGAACTTAGTTGGATGTTTAGCTTGGAGGATAGCGGGTCCGGGATTGGTAAGTCTGACCATCGTCCCTAGCATGTGCTAAAGTTTACACTTCTGCCCAGAAATTATGTAAATGTTGTATTTGCATTTCATGATACTAGTTGTGTAATCTTGAAGGTGAGCATGACTTGGTTGTTGATGTTGCTTCTTGAGCATGTAGGATTGATGAGTATGTGTAATTTTATATGCACACTCACACACTCAAAAGGGATATGCAATGGTTAATACCCGTATGTGATGTAGGTAATACACATAGTGGGGTTGCATATGATTGAGAAATGACATGCTTATGATTGGGTTATGTTCATGTGTGTGGATGTTAACACATGAAAATGTTTCATGTGCCTACATTGATGGGACATGATTATTAATCGTGCATTTATAGATTGGTTTCAAGTATATGTGCATACACGAAATCGATGGGTGTTTAGCATGTAAAATCAGGTATAAATGTTCTCATGTACTTAAGAATTATGGATGAATGCATGTGTGTTAAGTGATTACACAAAAGCACTTGCACATGGATGGTGAATACATGCATATGATTATGGTAACTCATGCACATTGTTAAATTGGTTTGGATGGATGTGTATTTGGAGGCATGCTGACCTCATTGCATAAATTTCAAGTTGTTATGATTTTTGCATATGATGCATCGATGGTCTAAATCAGCACAGGCCTGGAGAGCCTTGAGCTTGGGTTTGCTCTTTCTTTAATTGTTTAAATGCATCGCAATAATCATATTTACATGATGGTTTTAATTGTGTTGTTCTATGGTTACCACAGGTGGTAGGCCGTGAAGAGCTACGCATTGGTGATTTGCGAGCTTATGTTTGCTTGTTGATTTGCAAGCCTATGATTAACTTTGCATGTTTATTTGCAAATGTGATTCTATTGCTCTATATTGCACTGTTTGATGTGTTTTCACGGGAGGAGTCTCGTGATGGTTCTCGCAGTGGTAGATGCGAGCTTTTGCCTTATTTTTGCATGTTGAATTTGCAAAACTCAATAATTGGCTTTTGATAAAAAGATAATAAATAAGAACAATATAATATACGTTCTGGGATATCTCATCTGGAGTATAAGAATCTTAGAGAACCGGTCTTGGGGAGACTATGAGGATACAAAAACTCCGTGTGCTGAAATTTTGTTCCCTGAACCCGATATTGAGGTTCTTTCTTCTAGCCACGGTTTTAGAAAGAGTCTGCCACTTTACCTGGGGGTGGTGTGTTGGTCACAACTGTGAGTTTGTTTTGGTACCAAGGAAGTGGCACTTGTGGGTGTGAGGTATCCCTTGTGTCCCTGATATTAGATGTGGAAGTCTAATGTTCTGAAGGCGATTCGGTCGAGGGCTAAGTTTGGAACCTAGTAATAAATTACAAATTACGTGTTAAGCTATCCTAGGAACCTACTTGACCTCAGAGATTGTACCCGTTTGGTGTATCCGCGGGCAACAGTAATTAAAAAGAGGAACTTAAATTGTATGCATTTAATAGGGCATGCATATAGAAAGGGAAACTTAAGGAAAGATAATAAGAGGATTCATGCATTACACATAAGTCATGCATTTTCCTGCTATGCATTAGAACATGCATATGTTATCTGTTTCCTTAATTGTTATATGTTTGGTGGATGCGTGATGTTTTACTTTCAATGTATGTTAAATGTCTTGTTGTACTAAAATTGTGCATCATGGTATGGTTTAATGTTTCTTTATGCATAATGGATGTACCTTGTGGTATAAATGCGTACCTGAATTATGAATTGTCATAATTGCATTTTTTTGAGTAATTGTGTGGATTCATATTGTGGTTGTGGGATATATAAATGTTGCTATTAATGTTACATACCAGTTAACTTCTGATAAATTGTTGACGGTCGTAGCATAGACCTTTACTTATTCTTGTATGTGCCGAAAATCATACATGACACCCATATCACATACTGGATTCATGATGTACCACATTAAAAGTTACAGATTTTCTACTTAGACAGTTGTAGTTTAATTCTTATAAATTTTAAAGTGAAGAGTTGGAGTTAGGAGCGGCTGCGGGATGAGGCTTCGATCAAGATTTTTGGATTTACTGTTCCAGGGATAGTGTAAGAAACTCTTTTGTTATTTTTTATTAATAATGAAATAAATGTTTTGGTTTGCTTCCCCTGTAATGTTCTGGAAAGCTTAACACTATGGTATGACTTGTTTCCGCTGTATTGAAAAAAAAATCTTCAAAATTTGGGTTAAGATTTCAGGGCATTATAGTTATGGTATGAGAGCATGGGATCACTAAATCAAAGATCACGGTCGTGCCACACCCTGCAAGCGCTCTGTAAGTATAATTTATTTTGATTTTTGTATTAGTCATATTACTGGTACTTTTTATTATGATGCTCATATTAGCATATAGGTGAATTCACGCCTACATAGTTTCATTGTAGATGAGTGTATCATGAATATCCGACTAAATTTTTTAGTAGACATGTGCGTGTGTTTCACGTCGAAATAATCGATGGTGATATGATGTCAGAATTATCAAAGCACATGAAATGATAAAATAATCTGAATGTCTTAGATGTATATGTGATTTGAATCCTGTGTGCATAACTCGAACTACGTAGAAGTTACGTATCTTGAGGTTTAGTTAATTCTTGGTATATACAGGATCACATTATATAAAACCCATGTTTTAGTATCACCTGTTTCGAGGTTAAATTTGGAAAATGCAATGTTTCTGGTGGCAATGATATGATGCATATGATAATATGCTTATGTATGATATGATTGAAATGCGAGGTGATTAAAAATATTGAATGCATGCGATATATACTTAAGTTCAATAGCGAACTATGGTTCATAAAACCTTGTGGGTGAAAGGTTTTGTTTTATGGTTCTTAGTGTCATATGAAGTGATGTGATTCATATTGGCGATACGTATGCTTGTACCTATATTAGTGGCTATCGACCCTGGAAGCGGTAATTTGTACGTATCACTTTTTTGGCACCTATTGAGGACCTTTTCTGCATAAGATTATCAATGATGGTGGGTATGACCATGATCAGGTGATCTGACGTGGATCTTGTTAATCTTTAATTGAAAAAGTGTTATGGTAAATTGTGAGGATTTGGCAAGATTAATGGAAATATCTTGTCATGAATCAACAGATTTGGCTTTTATTTGTAGCAGAATCTGATCATTATTGATTTTAAAGCATGATATAATGACATGTTTGTGTTTTTTGTGGATGGAAGGGTCACTCCGTAAGAGATTCTAGACCTTGATTTGAGGTTATGATTAGGTCTTCTGTGAAAAGATGGGGCCATTTTGAGAAATAGGAATAAGTGAAGGTTATTCAGGACAATGAGACTCTTAGAAACTCATTATGTTTGTTCTGATCCTTATATGTTGGGGTATATGTTGGGAGCACACACATATACGTGCATCCTTGTCGATACCAACCCCCTCAGACTACGATCTCTACAAAAACCCTGCAATAAGATTTCAGGGACAAAATTCTTTTTAGGGGGGTAGGATGTAATACCCGTAAAAATTCGATGGGCAGTTTTATCCATATTGGACCCAGGATCCATTACCCGGATCCAAAAATGAAATATATATATATATATATATATATATATATATATATATGAGTATTACAATATCTATATATATATATGTAATAATAATATTTAATAAATAAATAAAAGTATTTTTAAGAGAATAAAATTAGTATAAAAAAATGTAATTATTTGGGGTTGGATCCATGGTTGGACCTAAATGGATCCAACATATGGATCCAGAATCCGTTACGGATCCACATTTATTGTGGATCTAGCACTAAAGGGGCTAACCCGGATCCATGCTAAAGGTGGATCCGGCATAACTGGGCGCGGGGCTCGGACCCAGACCCGACACCTTTTTACGTTTAAAGGGGGCTCGATTTCAGGAATCGTGCCTAGGGCACGATTCTCGTAGGAGCTCAAGAAGGGAAACATAAGGAGTTAATATTAATTCTCTATAGATGCCTATATAAAGGACTACGACCATAACAAAGAATAAGACATAAACAATATGTGAAATGGAGGATTGTGAGGTGAATCTCACCATGTGGAAAGATCCGGAATCGCTCAATAGGATGAGTTGTGATTTCATAAGTTGAAATTCTCCATTACTTTGGTGATCTCATCTAAATGGAGTTTAGTAACCTTATGGTTCTAACACAATCACCTAACAGACCCCACCCCTACATGATCTATAGTCTAATACATGGTCTATTTAGTAGGGATCAGTGTTTGGCTCTCTATATTTCAAAGTGTAAGATTATTCTTTGATGTAAAATCGATCATCATAAATGCATCAATAGTTTTTTACACAAAAAGTATGTATCTTTTTATCAAGAAACACAATTCGATTCCTGATAATCAACAATGCCAAACTCATCTACAAGATTGACTCAAATCAACTTGCACTATGAAATCTTATAGTATTCTCTTACATATCTTTGCAGGGAATATATTCCCTCCACACACACATATATATCTTGAACTCCTTATGTTTCCAATCATAGTGACAAAAGTTTAAAACAGCAATTTCTTGGTAGTGAATTTCTCAGGAGATTTTCAACTTTTTTAATATTTCTTAAGTTTTTTTTGGCAAAATCTCGAGAAAAAAATTAAAAAATCTCAAAAAATCAAAAAATTCAAATAAAATAAACTAATTTAATTTTATATACAAAAAAATATAAAATATTTTTTCAATCCCACTAACCATATATAAAGAGTATCAAACATCAAATAAGTCTCAAGCATGTGCATCAAATGTACTTTCATTCAAATAAGTATCAAGCATCAACTAAATCACAACTAAATCATCATACATTAAGTATCAATAATCAAGTATCAAAAACATAAACAAAATGACCACAAGTTCATGAGAAAACAAATAACATAATGATTCAAGTTTATACAAAAAAAATATTCACTTGCTATTAACTAAAAAATCAAAAGTGTCTTCATCAATTCCTTGGTCATCAATGCTTTCATCATCCTCTTTCTTATCTTTTGTTTCTTCTTCTTTATTTCTTTCTTCAATTGAGCCATATGCAAATGCATCAATGTCGTCATATACAATAGGTCGAGAATATTTTGCTTCTTTTCCAACTAAAGTCTTCTGCATGTGCATGTTCATGCACACATAAACTAAATCAGTAAGTTGTTGGCTGAAGACAGTTTCTCTTTTTGGTATGTTCCACTTCAAATGCACTCAAATTTCTTTCACATACAGATGCACTACATGGTTGGCTAAGTATTTTAATTGTTATATTTTGCAAAATAGGGACATTTTCTCCACTCATTTTCTACCATATCTTTGATAAAAACAAAAGCAAGTAATGAGAATTTGATAATATATTCTAAAATAAAAAAATTTACAAAATGCAAAACAAAATCGAAACTTACGTGGATATGCAGTACGGAAAAGGAATATTGTAATCGCATTAAAGATCTTTGAATCTTTTGAATGATAATAAATCAATTCCGAAGCAAGCTCATCATTTTTATCTTTCTTATCAACCATCTTTTTCATCATTTTCTTTAATCCTTTCATTATTTCGTTGTTCATCTTTATAAGACCATTATAAAAAAAGTTGTGGATTTGAATACCCAACGACAACATATAAGTCACTTCTCAAGTTGACCTCCCATCTACTATCAATGAAGTCTCATATTCGTAGATACTTATCTACTCGATATTTATAAACTTTTTATTTCTTCTTTAACACGATTTATGCCATCATACAAGTAACCTATGGTAGAACCATCCCCATCTACCCTCCTCAAAAGTTTTATAAGTGATTCTATTGTTGCTATTATTTCTCTTCCATTTTCCCAAAACTCCTTTCCTTGAATAATATCAGTCATATCTTTGCCATCTCCTCCTTTCTTAACCTTTTCAAAATTTCTTCATTCAGAAGAAGCAACCAAAAATCTCAACTTATCTTCCATTTTCAATATAGATTGCAAACATAAAATATTAGTAACAAACCGAGTAGCCCCGGACTCTTGTATCTCTCTATCATTTGTATAATTTCTCATAAGTTGCAAAATTAATTATGATTTATACATGAAGCTTGTAATCTTTTTTGCATATAATAATGTATGAGAGAAATTAGGCAATATATCACAATCTTCAAGCATTAAATCAGTACAGTGTGCAGCACAAGAAGATGTAAAAATATGAGGGTATCTTACCTCCACTGAAGCCCTCACTTTCAAGTAATTTGAGTCATTATCTGTCACAAATTTAACTACTTTTTTTTATCTAATTTATTCAATAGTAGTTGATATATACTCCTCAATATATTCACATGTTTTTGGCTCTTTAGTACATTTAGATTTCAAAAATATTGTGCCTTTAGGGCATGAGGCCAAAATATTTATGTGTGAACGATTTTTCTTATCTGTCCATATATCAGACATTAAAGTGCATCCTAATATCGACCATGACTTTTTTACCTCATCAATAAATGTTACAACTTGTCTTTTTAGGTTTTGAAGTCATTTTGTTTTAATTGTTTCACTACGTGGAGAGGTATAACCAAGTCCATAATTTGCAATGGCATTAATCATCTCTTTAAGTGCATAATCTCTAGCTAACCTAAAAGGCAAATTGTTCATGACAATACATTTTGCTACATACATATATGTATGTTCTTTCTCTTTCTTTATTATAAAAGCATTTAGAGCATTCCGTTGATCCATACCTATACTTGGAGAAGTAGAAGAAATTCATATAGAAGTAGAATCTGAGCCGCTTCCAGTAGGAGACAGATAACTTGTGAGTTTTTTTTTTTTTTCCTGATAGCTTAGATTTTAATTCATGAATTGAAGTCAGTTCTAGATGTGAGATGTTTCACATTTGACGTTACGTTCCCACATGCAACAACATTCTTATTTGGTATGCTCGCAAGATGATACTTAAATCATGTTATTCTCCTATTAAAGTGTACCTTACAATAGTTACAAAGTAATCAACCATCTAATTGTAGTGTAGCATAGTTTCATAATGCATATTTAGCTCTCCCCATCTTTTTTTCTACATAAAACACATCAAATATTTAACAGAATACATCAAAATAGAATATTTTTTTGTTTTCTATTAAGCACATCAAAACAAAACATCAAACCAGAACAATCAAAATAGAAGTTTCTTGACATAACCAATAGGTAAGAAATAAAGGAAACTCTACAAATTCAAATAATTGAAAGGATTTCAGTTTTTATTTTGATTCATTTTAGTTATTTATCTGCATAATATTTTCCTTTACTTTTTTCCCATAATTTAATTGCATATTTTGAATTATTTTTATTTAAAATTTGTTGATAAATTTGTTTGAAGCTGGCATTTGAGAGTTTTTTCACATTATTTTCCTATTATTCTCGAAATGTTCTATAGCTTTTACATCTTGTGCTCTTGAAGACAATGTTTTAGGCTATGTTTTGGTTGTTCAAAAATGTGGAACTTGATGCTTGAATTACTAATGTTGAAGCCTTTCTTAAATTTTAATTCTCCTTTTCGTTGAATTTTCAAAAACCTGTTCTATCAAGCCATTGGTTCTCATATGTGATGAATTATGTTGATAATGTTTATCCACTTTTGCTTTTGCATGTTCATCTGAAATGTGATTGTCAACATACAATGGTACTTGGGCTAAATTGGATGCCCTGGAAATGTAGCACATACTTTCCCCTTCATTTGGCACAAAGTAAGGATTTTCAAAACAAAGAAACCATAAGGATACAAAATGATATTTCACCATATTCAGCAAAAGCTAGGATTTGTTAACAAATGTACATCAGGACAACTACTACTGTACATAAACTTGCTTCAAAGGTATACCAAGCTGCACATTGGAACATTATTTTTCATAGAAAAGTAGTAGAAGAATTGCAACGCGTTCCTAGGTTCCTTGTAAATTAAACAAGAAAATCACCTAAACATATGCATGGAATTAGAAAAAGTTTGAGATTGTTAACCCAGTATGAATTCTCAGCTAGTAAGATGCATGTTGATGCAGATAAAATATATATGTTTGGGGAACATGAAGAGCACATGAAAATATCAAGTTCCTTCTGTGATCGTGATCCTTTCTTGCTTCTTAGTTGCATCATCAAGAGAGAGAGAATGTTGTCTTCTGTGACCATGGTTGCTATTTGCTTTATATGTTGCAAATTCTCAAATTTTCAAAATGGTTTAATGTAATTGAATCAACCTTAATAAAGTTAAACCATGGATGGGTTACCAACTTGTACATCCATAGCTGAAAAATGTAAGAGCCTATGGATTGGTTGCTTTTCTTTACTTTTTTGTCTTTTCAGTGTCTCACAAGTGTTAATTTTGATGGGGGAGGTAAGAGTGCACTTTCTAATGTGCGATTACTGAAGAAATTATTTAGTTTTCGTAATTGTTCATGAATTTGGTCACAGAAAACAGCAGAGTATAAACGAAACAGAATACTGATGTCAAATTCCATTGAAGATTATATGAGTCTTACTGATGTTGGTCATACAAACGTGGCCAGTTGTAACATCACCTTAATGTGCCAAGGCTGCACAGTGATGCCAAAAAACAGAGAGATGCACAATGATGCCCAAAAAGAGAGATGCATCGGCGAACAACAACAAATGCACAGTGATGCTCAAAACAGAGAGATGCACAGTGATGCCCAAAACAATCCTTTGTTACATATACACCTCTCACCCATCGACGAAAAAAATGCACCTATGGTATAGAAAGGTAAGGAGAAAGGAAGAGAGAGAGAGAGAGAGAGAGAGATGAACCGGTTACTCTATTGCAGTCGTTGGGTGGTTGCAATTGCCGACCGTCGTCCCTCGCAGAGAAAGGTTTTTTGTGTTTTTTGCAAAAAGGACTTATGGTTTCAAGGGTTTTGAAACTTGAAAGAACCGTAAAAAAAAAAAAAGTTACGATAAACATATCGTGATATTATAGTGAGATTTAGTAAATCTTGTGATAATATCGTGAGAAATTGTCACAAAAAAATCTCACTCGATTTAACCGTTTAAAACTTCTACAGTTTATGCCGTATTTTTTTCACGAGATTTTCAGAAATATGGCTATATTTGTCACCATGTTTCCAATGTTGTTGAATACCTCAGTTAGATTGTTAACCAGTTTCCAGTGTTCTGTCCTCGAAAAGAAGCCCATGGTTTTGGCGCATTAATAAATAAATAAAAACATAAAGGCTATGCAAGTTTATTTTTATGTGGATCAACTATTTTAAAAATTTAATGTAGGTCCATGTCGATGATCTCTGGCTCAAATTCAACGTTTTCACTTACTATAC